>NC_142203.1:60098607-60417635 GCF_049639895.1 Pseudopodoces humilis | reverse complement strand
CAGGCAGGTTGTCTGATGTCCACCTGAAAAGAACTTCGATCTCTTCTGATGTCTGAATTTTCTCACCACCACTGCATCTTACTTGTGTCATTATTTTTAACATTATCTTGTACTTTTTTTAATATATTAAGGGATACTAAGCAAAGATTAAATTGTTTGGTTTTGTTGGTTTTTTTTTAGTTTGCATTTTTTTCAAATTCATTCACAGAGCAATTTGTGTCAGAAAATGATAAATCCTGAAAAACTATCACAACTTAGAATGTAAGAGCCCAGACAACATTAAACAACATATTTTGTTTTTCAGAACAGCTTTTGAGCAAGGTTTTAGTCGAGAGTAACAAAAGGAGACATAGATAATGTAATGAGCTTCTGGGTAATTATTAGGTATGCCAGTATCATATTAAGTTTTGTTTGTTTGTTTTACTTAGCTCTGAAATAATATTAGGCACAAATTGCAAACACTCGAGATGTAGCTTCAACATCAGGATGTTGCATGGATTTTCTGTAACCAAACACGTTTGTTCTTGCCTTTAAGGTCAGGATTAGTCACCTGTGCTTCCTTGTTGAGTACAGCTTTGTTCATTTCAGCACAGAAATCCGTGTGTTTTCTTCCCCACTATCAAAAAACCATGCTCGCAGGCCTCACTGCCAGGCAGAGACAAAGCCGAACAAGTCCTCAGATACAAATACTGAAATTTCACAATTTCTCAAGCATCTCTGTGTTATGCAGAGCAATATAAAACAGTCTCTGTAGTCTTGTTATACAAAGTGAACATGGATTTTAGCTATTTAGAGATTATAGAAAGAGTTGAACATATCATTATGATATTGTACAAATCAAAGATCCTGGTAGCAACACTGAAGTCACTAAAAAGGAGGAAACAACCAGATTCAGATTTTACATACCAAAAACCCCCTTCTGTTTCCAGCCTTTAAAATGCATCCTCTAAGTGCAGGAAAAAATCAAGGTGACATGGAAAATCAACAGAGGCAGAAATGACTCTTCAATGGTGGCTTGTACCAGGAAGAAAAAGAGTAAGCAGAAACTCATAAGCAGCAAAACATCACTGGATTGCTTACACCTGAGACTCTCAGCTTGTCACAATATTGTCACAGTACAGCTGGCCTGGACTGGAAGAGGTAAATCTGACCATAACACAAATCTAATTCAGGTAGCCTAGTTCATGCTGAACATTCCACAGATAGGTTACAGGGTACCCTTGGCCAGCCCCACTCAAACTGAGAAGGAAGCACATCACTGGCCAAAGATCTGGGTGGAGAGGGATCCCAGCCAATAGCTATATAAGCCCGGGAGTTTTGAATTGAGTGTATAAATGAGATCTGCACAATAAACGTGGCTGTTTTGTCTCATGGGCATCTGGTTCACAAGTCGTGGATTTTCGTCTGCCCACCCACAACTGGCACGTTATATCAGCTAACTCTTCTCTCATGCAGACCTTCAATCTTACCATCTCAGTACAGCTCGTTGCCAGGTAGCCAGCAGCAATTAAGAAAGCAACCCATTTTCCATTATCATCCCCAGTCTCATTGCAAAAAGAATCCACATTATATATTATCTTCCTTAATGACAGCCTATTAACAAGGAGTTTTTCTCTGCTCCATGTACTGAAAAGAGTTTTATACAGCTGCCAGTGATCCCACAGCAGCTGATGAGATGCGGGGCTGAGTTTGTAAACAGGGTGTTTTCAGCCATTCCCTCTTTTCAGCCTGAACAGCTGTCCACCAGACTGCTTCTCCAAGTCTGTCTGATAGCACAGCTGCCTCCTGCTGACCACCTCGGCCAGATACATCTGGGGGGCCCAGGGGGTGTGCTGGAGCTGCGCTACAAACCCACTCTTTTCCCCAGCAGCTCTCAAGACAGCGCAGACGCACATTGGAGTATCCCCACACAGGTCAATCAGCCTCCTCAGGTGATAGTTACACCTTTTTCACTCATTTCTTCTCCCCCTCCCTTCCCCCCCGGAGAGATCCCCATGCTTTACACGAGAGCCCAGAAGCCCAGCAGGCACTCCGAGACGTAGCAGCTGTTTTGCAACAGGGACAAAAATGAGCAGCGTGTTCTTTCCGGCTTGAGCTCAGAGTCTCATGTTTCAGCTCCTCCTTCACATTCCAGGCCTGTCCAGGCTCCTCTCCAAAGATTTCAAAAATGGAGCCTCTCACAACTAGTTATCCTCTGAAGTACTCAGTGCCCAAAACCAGGGTCTTTGTTGTCTTCCTGTCAATGCTTTTGTGCACCACCATTCTCTGCCTGCTGCAACTAAGGTTTTTTAAACCTAAAATCAAAGATTTTTATTCTTTTCAAGTCAAGGATTCACGAGGAAGGATCATTTCATTGGAGAAATACAGAGGAAAAGTAAGTTATTGTTTCTTTTTTTAATCCATACTGAAAAAAAGTGTGTGCATTTCTAGGTAAATAGAAGGTTTGGTTACGGGAGCTTTTGGCAGAGATTTGTGCTAAAGTCCTGTTCTTCATACTGGAGAAAATTTGTTTTACCTAGGCTTGATCCAGGAATCAAGTATTACATCTAGTAAATCAAGAAAATAAATTACATTATTTAGCTTAAATCAATACAGCCTAACAAGCAAATTAGTGGATTTTAATCTTAGTTAGGAATGTTGGGTTCGGATTTTGGAAGTTTATCTAGTAAGTATGATTTTAGTGCATGTCCTAAATATCTGCTTTTTTAAAATGCTTATATTTAAACAAAGCTGTGAAATGAAGTTTATTAGTTTACTACATTTTTACAGAAGCTTGTTTGAAAGTAAATATCTTCAGTTGCTTTCATCTTTATCTGTTTTAATGAAATGATGATCAGACAGGTTACATTTAGCTTTCTGAGAGGAGCCATCGTGATAATGAAAAATGACATTTTAAGATTTAATTGTGACCTCTACAACATCTATAGGCTTTTTCCTTACTATTCTAACTTTATTTTTCTGAAGGCAACTTTGGTTGTAAACGTGGCCAGTTACTGCCAATACACAGACAAAAATTACATCGCGCTACAAGAGCTGCACAGAGAGTTTGGTCCCTCCCACTTCACTGTGCTGGCGTTTCCCTGCAACCAGTTCGGAGAATCAGAGCCTGGTTCGAACCAGGAAATAGAATCTTTTGCCAAAGGAAACTATGGAGTAACATTCCCTGTTTTCCACAAAATCAAGATCCTAGGATCAGAAGCAGATCCCGCCTTTAAATTTCTAATAGGTAACTGTTTTCTTTTATGTATCTAGGCTGCCTGTAACCGTGGTACTCTCATTGAATCCAGGCTGCATGTTTTTGTCAGGAAACATAGAAGTCTTCACAAAGTATGGAGAGAAACAGGCACTTAGCATACAATTACTCTCATTTCAATCTGGATATCAAAAATATGGGAAAAATAATTGTATCCTGAAAACAAGAGTCTCTCCTCACTGCTTGTAAAATTGGCCTTCTCTGAACAGCCCAGCTAGGAACATCCATTTTGTTAGAAATGCTAGAGCTAGAAACTCCTGCCTATTCCAAAGTATGTGATTTTTAAAAAAAAAAAAACAAAAAAACTTTTCTTATGGACAAAAATGGAGCTATAAGGTTCATAAAATTACTAGAACATTTTATATAAATACATGCAGATGAGATTTTTAGTTAGGTTCCATGTCCACCTTTATGTAAACTGTTTTGTAAAGCAGGTTTACATATACTAATTATATATAACCACTGATTTGTATTAATTTGTCTTGTGAACTTCAGTGCCTAGCCTGCAAAATCCTGCATGAATACAGGGAGCATTTACAGACTTACAACCTCATATTCTCATGAGCAAAATGAAATGCTCTCTCCTTTCAGTTGACCAAAGATCTCACTTGAAAAGCCTCTCTGAATTTTCCCGAGCTTTGACCAGGTCAAAAATAGCTTAAACATAATCCTTTTCTAACACACCATTTTATCCAGAAGATAAAGTAGCAGAAAGCCCAAACCTGTATTCCATCTCCTTGCCTTCAGAGTCTCTCATAGTGCCTCTTGTCAGAGAACTATTTCAGTATCTAAATGAAGTATTTTCCAGAACACTTACATGCCATATCCTCTATAATACCTCCTGTGTACTTAAAAATTGTTTTTATTGAGCAGTCATTTAAGTGGTCCCCATTGTCATTGTAACAATGCTCATTCCTACCTCCTCTTATGCTACTAAAAACCTCAGATAACTTTGTCACCCTGTGTTGCCAGATGTCCAGTGGAATCATCAGTGTTTTCTCTCAGTTTTTATAGAAGAGACTAGAGCACAAAGGCACCCACTTGTGGGACGAATCCAGATTCTAAATATCACTGCCATCAGAGTAAAACATTGATTTTATACCTATAAAGAAAAAAATTTTTACCCAGCATTTTCTTATTTGACATGCTGTTCACCCACAAAGAGAAAGATCCTTTGTTACTTCAATATTCTGAAATAAAGTTTTTCTCTCCCTGCATTTCTGTGTTTCACATTAAATTCCTGTGCATTTTCAATTAAAGTACCTGTTTTCTTCATGTGGCTGTTTTGACAATCAGAAGGCTGAACATCATGCCATACCACCCTTTTGATACTGTGACTACTAGCAACAGCATGGCAACAGCACTGTCCAACAATCTAGTGCAAAATTAGTCCACTTACAGCATAAGTGTGGCCCCAAACTTCAATAAATCAGTTTAGGGTTCAGCACCACTCCCAACCAAACACGTGTTCTCCAGTCAAAATCTACTGGAGCTTTTCGTGAAAGCAGCCTAATTAAACCACCACCAGTACAACTGCCTGTTCCCATCTCACTTCCCAAAACTGACATAAAACTGGGGATCCCTGAATAAATATACAGGCCTTGTATCATCTTCCCTAGGAAGTAAAGCATAGTAAAAGTAGGAACTCTGAAACAGTTTCACAGGAAGGGGGGAGAATCATTGAGTTCCAGCTTTTCAGATCATTAGCAATCAGTAAATCTATGCCCACACTACTAGCAAAAAATATGGTGGGATTACTTCATAAATGGTCAATAGCATAATTAGTCAAAGACACAGTGCGGGGCCTGGTGATAATTCCAGGTATAAGTCACTAAAATGATCTGATTTCATCCTTACAGATTCTTCAAAGAAAGAGCCTCGATGGAATTTCTGGAAGTACCTTGTCAGCCCTGAGGGCAAAGTTGTGAAATTCTGGAAACCAGAAGAGCCAATAGAAAGTATCAAACCAGAAGTAATATCATTAATCAGGCAGATTATCATGAAGAAAAGAGAAGACCTCTGAAAAAGCCATTCAACACCATGGGTATACACCTTTCTACATCCCTGGGAAATGTTGCTAGAAGCTAAACTATCAGGTGATTTTGCTACTCTTTAGCATTGGTATTTGCCATTTGTCTATTAATTCTGGATTGGCTCCTGCCATGGCCTTAAGAACGACTGAGGTTACTGGCGTGGCAACGCACTCAGTACCTTGCAGGGAGGGACCACCTGTTTGCATAACAGGTTTATGATTTCTTTTTCTGAATTGCTGACAGTAGCCAATTAAAATTGTCACCAGCAGGTAGATAGTTAGAAAGAAAGTTTATTAATAAATTACTCAGTATTTACACAGGGTTTTTCCCCCATCTACAAGTAACAAGCAGGTTTTATATTCCATTAACACATAATTGCCCTGTTATGAAAGACATGGGACCCAGAGACATCCATAGTATGGTTTCTAGACACAAATGTGACTGAAGATACCATCTTTGCAATATCTTCTCAAGAAAGACCGCTGAATTGTGAAGCTGACAGTTGCAAAAAATTGTGAGTAGAAAACAAAATTATTAAAAGAAGTAAAAAAAGAAGAAAGTTTATTTGCTTGCTTCATATTTTGATTATTTTACAATTCAGTTTTACAGCACAATTTTACAGTGTCTCGGTAAAGTTCTCTATATGAAAAAGATGGGTAGGATTAGCGCTGTTCTCTTGTAAGACTAACTGTGATTGAAAATATTTAAAGTGCTTCAAAACATTTTACAGTAAAGACAGCCACTCAACTGTATAAAAAAGGTGAGAAATTAGAGTGATTTTTTTTAAAAAAGAGGATTTTTTTCATTCACTTATTGAAATCATTGAGAATTTCACAAAAAATAACCTATGAAGATTGCGTAAAGGTACTGATGTGGAAGATTAAACAAAGGCACTCTTAATAATGGCAAACATCTTTTTGGAAAGGAACTCAAACTTGATGTTTGACAATTTTATACACTTAAAATTTCAGAGCCCAGTTAAGGATTATGTAAAAGTCTCATTAGACAAAACAAGCCTGCTGCTGGTGTTTTAGACCAGACTCTGCACTGTTTGCCATTATCCCCAAAGATTCCTCTTCAAATCTGTCAAGACAGTGCCTGTTTTTATGCTGAAGTTCTGCATTTAACTCCTGTCTCCTCCTGCATGTACAGTGTGACAACACGTAGTGGGAACATGTCAGGTGGTTTTTGGCATAGGTCTTTGCTGTTTTGATGGAGCAGGAAGGGAACTGAGATATGGATACTCTCCCCTCGCTGGGAGCACTCAACAGTCCATGGAACTAGGTAGCAGGACACAAGGTTTTACTCATAAAAGGTAGTTATCTTGACTTGAAAATGTACAAGTCTAAAACATGCATGCATGTTCATGCAAAATGACAAAGCTCTTTTTGTACCACTGGATAAAAAAAGAGTAGGTGTAAAGAAATGTTGTGTGCAGTTAGTGGAAGACCCAAAAAAATGCCTGTTTTAGTCCTGGTAATGCCTGAGACTTATTCAGCATATGGGAAATCTCACCTGGGTCCTTAAAACACTCAAGATAAATAGTGTGGTGTGATTTTCTTGTTTGAAAGGGATCAGCAGGGAAGGAAATGTGGAATGTGTACACCTCGTTTGTGACTTGCTCACTAAAGCTCATATGGTTTTTCAGAGGACACAGTGCAATCTTGAATATCTCAATGCCAGCATTAAGATCAAGTGTCTCTCCTGGTATTCAGAAAGAGCATGTTATATTAGCAAACAAGTGGACAGAATTACTTAACTCATGGCTTCCTGAATTATATTCACTCCAGAGTCCTAGAAAAAAAAAAGGTTTTGTCTGAGAAAACAGTCATGGAACTTCCCATTCCACTATTTAGTCACAATGTACTACTACCATCTTCTGAAGAAATTTCAGGATAAGTACCATTCAGTCCTGATTGTACACAGTTCAAGTTTTTCAAAATTTACTGTTAATTAACATTCCTCAAAAAATTAACATTCCTCCTTAACAAAAACTCAAAAGTGTGTTTGTATTATACACCATGAGACATGCCCGCTCTTCCAATATAATATGTAGGGCAGATCATTGATAAATTAATCACACCTTTCTTAAAAGTATTTTACTAGTTATCTGGTAAAAATAAAGCATCTTTAATGGCCAAGTCTACACAAACCTGGAAAGGCAAATAAATAAACTGAAAGTCAGAATACTGTTATATAAACAAACACTTATCTATAGTCAAAAGCCAAGAAAGTAGTGTTAATTCATGTCTGTAAAAATATCCACTTAGAGTTAATTTAAAATATAGCATATAAAAAACTCCAGCATTTTAAACAGATTGAAACCTATTTCTTGGATTCTTGAATAATCCCTCCATTTTAAGATTAAACTACCCTCCTATGATGCTTAACAAAGGTCAGTCTGTGAGTGTTAAAGTTATTTTATATCCAGTTGAGAATACCTATTTTATCTTTCATCCTAACCCCTCATTCCCATCTCAAGCTTCCTTCACTCCTTAGGTCTGACATTCCTTATTTTCTCAAACAAATACCATTTAACTGAAGTTATCTTTAGAAAATGTTCTAAATCCATTTCCATCACCAGTAGTACATGTTCCTGTAAATTCAAGTAAAAAGAGTTGTTTGCTGAGCCAACACATCAATGTTCCTTCAAACATTTAGTGATGTAGGAGAAACATACTCACATAGGGTTCAAACCTGAAACTGTTACTTAGTATTTACATAATTCAGCAGATTGTTTATAAACCAGTTGGGGTAGCTGTATAACCACATGAAATACAGCTACATTTACTTCTATAATGACTTACACACTTTGTTTTAAACCCTGCATTCACTCAGTCTGCATAACCTAGTGCAGCTCCATTCAATCAGAGGAACCAGGCAGGTCCTGGACCAGCTAGGGAACTATGAGATATTTATAACAGCAGTGTTTACATCCTTGTCTCGACGGTGATGTGTTAATCTGACAGTGTAGTCAGTTGCTGGTGCCTGAGGAGCAGCTAACTAACAATACACTGCCTAATCACCACACTCAACAAGGGCATGGCTGTGACTCTGCACACCTTCACCAGCACTGGTGCTCTTTCTCTTCACTGTCCAAGGCAAATACAGCAGCACCGAGATAAAACAAGTGACAACAAAGACTTTCTTGGGCACTCTGTAGGTGGCTGAAGTGCCAGGAGGAGAATAAAATTAACACTCTGTTGGCTGTGGCAGCATGTTTGACAGAAGCTTGCAGTGTAACATGAATCAAAAACATCAGTGTGCTTCCAGCCCTTATTCCAAGTATATTTCACTTGAATTTAGTGGAATATTCATAGTATATTCCACTATACTATTCCAATTATACTGGTATGTCCTGTTCACACTGTGTGGTTGGTAGGATTATGTGCAGTTGTTTTAATGTGTTGATATTAAAGAATTAAATTATTCAGAGCAGCAATGAAAGAGGAAAAACTCTTAAGGCTGACTTTTAAAATCACATACAATGGAAAGGTAATTATTTTTCAGATACAGTATTTAGGAAGTTAGTGAAAGTGACTTTAAACCATTGAGGGCTCTAATTACTCAATTTAAAACAAACAAACAAACAAAAAACACCTCTCAAGAGACTATCAAGCTGCTCAGCCCTTGAAATATTTAAAATAAATTAAATAAATTGTAATATTTGCCAAATATTACAATTTAAAAAATTAAAATCAAACTTAAAATGCATGTGAAATTTTTAACTGTGCCACTTTTGGATGGAAAAAGCTCCCAAGAGCTTAAATAATTTTGAAATATTTTATTATTTATTTCATTCAGATATTTAAAACCTTCCTGTTACCTTGGAATCTAAAAGTAGATGAACACCAGGGTTTAAGTCAATCAAAAATTCTCACTGTTGTTAGAATAATGGAAATACAAGATAACACTTGCATTTGCCTGGCAGTCAAGGAAAGCAATAATCAAGAGAAACAAGAAGATTTCTTATACAAAAGTAGTAGCTCTCCATTTTGATGACCAAGGTATGTGGGAAAAGAGAGCAGCTGCATGTTAGCTGCTGTCAGAATTTCAAGCAGCCAACATACACTGCCATCCCATCACACACAGCTGCACCACCTGCACAAATTCCTGCATGAATCCTAGCACCTTCCAAAGGAATTGCCTTGAAACTGCGGTGAGCCAGCCCTGCAGCTGGTGACAGTGTAGCAGTGACTGCTGCATTAGGTACAGCAGTCAACTAGCAATACACTGCCTGCCAGACACAGAGTCCTTATGAGGGAGATGCCTCCTGAAATAATACATCTAGAAACATTCCTTATTTTTTACCTAAATTCAGCATTATTCACCTGTTTTAAGGTTCATGTTTCATACATGTATATATGCAAGTTCAAGCTGTATGTGGCTTCAAGAAATAAATGTCACAAGTAAATGTCTGACTCAGGAAGACCAATAAAAGTGAGAGCAATACTATAAACCCTGCCTGGAGTTCCCAGGCTGTCCAAAAGGAACTGGATAGTGTTGCAAACAGTTTCTTGTCTTAATTGTTAAATACCAGTATAGTATGTTACCTCTACTGGTTAATTTGTATCATATGCACTCACTTCAGTCCTTTTGTCTGTGGGACATTGGTTTGTGGCCACCGTTCCAACCCTGCCAACTGCCCTTAGTCTAGATGAGCTCAGAGTCAAACTCAGTGTAGTAAATTTTATTTTGGCAATACAATTATCATTGGTTACTCCACAGTCCAACTTACCT
The DNA here is from genome assembly GCF_049639895.1 of Pseudopodoces humilis. Classification (NCBI taxonomy): domain Eukaryota; kingdom Metazoa; phylum Chordata; class Aves; order Passeriformes; family Paridae; genus Pseudopodoces; species Pseudopodoces humilis. Next base: position 60,407,609 of record NC_142203.1, on the reverse strand, counting down.
GTAGGTTAGAAGCCATAGCATACATCTATTTACAGCCACCTATATGGAGAACAAACAAAGGTTTCAGGACTGAAGTTTATGAATTTAGTCTGGATGGAGGTAACATTTTGACTGAACAACATCCATTTTGACTGAAAGTCCTTTGAAGTCATGCTGAAGAGAGGTACTGAGGTAGTCACTTTGTATAAAGCAAATTAATACTGTATTTGAAGCCTTCACTTTGTTCCTTCAAAACTGGTCTTAAATCGCTCAAAATAGATCTTAACTCGATACAAAACAAAACATAAAACATTTACTTCCTTGAGTGCTGCTGCTGTTAGCAGCCATAGAAAGTACTGGCTAATTGAGTTCTTCTTGTTCCACAGAAAGAGGAGGCCACCTCTGAGTTTTCCGTGATGCTTTTGAATGAAACAATATGGAGTGCAGTTAGCAGCTGTGGACACATCAGGGACAACAGCCAGCTAACATGCACTGCCAGACTGTTACAATTCTCGTCAGTTTTGGCTGTTAGTTCCCCTTCACCACCAAACCCATAGTTTTGTCTCCCAGAGCTCAGTCGTTGCTCACTTCACCAGCATGGCTTTTCCCTAAGAGGTCACTTACATAAAATACGTATGTTGAAGCAACATTCTCAACATGCTAGAAATTACATTTCTATACTGTCATATTTAATGGCATACTGCTTATCTCCTGCCTCACTGCTTTTCAGTGTGGTCAATCCCACCTATGCTTTCACTTCCCACTCCATCAGTTTGCACATTACAGTCTTACCTGTTTTTGTGATTCATGTCAACTTAAGACACAAGCTGCCTGGATTTTACCTATTGAAAACAGTTCAGCAATTATTTTTGTGATTAATAAGTTTCCTACTTATGTTGCTACTGTACTCATGAGTTCTTTGCAGTGTCCTTTATCATCTACCACCCTCTAAATGCAGGTAACTGAGTTTGCAGTGCCAATGAGAAGAGAGCTCTGCAAATCTATACAACCGCTTAAACCAGGTCATGCAACTTTTGCTTTTAAAGAGTAAGTGACTCCTCTAGTGTACCAAGAAAGAAGCCCAAAGGTGTTTTTGTTTCCTCCCCCAAACAGATGTCAATTGACCATAACTTGTGTTTTTCTGACATTGCAGAGGCTAAACTTGAGTAAGTGTCATAAGGATTAATAGAAAATAATAAAAATTATATGTTTTGGGGTTTCCTTCAAAATCACTTATTTTTCCATAGTTTCCTTCTCTCCTTCTTCCCTCTCTCCCTCTGTTCCCCAGAAATGTGCAATGGAACTCTCAGTTCAAGTGCGTAAAAAGGAGTGCAAACGTCTGTGACTGTCCTTACCTTAGCCGCTCTCCGTGGGCTGTGCTTTCTGCTCCACTTCAGGTCTTTTCCAAGCGTTCTCATCGCGTCATGCTTGAAAAAAACAAGAAACACAACACTTAGCAACCGCGCAGCTCAGTTTATTCACCCTACATCACCCTCCATCCAGCCTAGCTGCTGGCGAGGCTTCCCTGGGAGCCACGGCCCCGGGGACAGGGCTTAGACTCCCGGGAGGATCGGTCCTCCCCAGGGCGCCGGCAGCCCCTGCACTCCCACGGGGCACTGTTACCAGAGCAAGCCCTCATCTCTCCTGCTCGTGCCCCGGGCGGCTTTTTCTTATTTCCGCTCCGTCTCTGTCGGGGCTGGCTGAAGCCGCTGCCGCCACCTCAGGAGAGGTACCCTGACCTGGGGCATGATCCCTCCCAGCGGGTCGGCTCCGGGCAGGTGCGTGGCAAGCAGCCTACTCTCGTAGCAACCTGTGCGGAGGGAATCTTATAGCCCGGCCAGCCCTCGGGGCGCCGGTCCCCGCTGGAGGCGGTGCCAGCTGCTCGCCGCCCACCGCACCGTTCCCTGGCGCCGCACGCCGTCCTTTAAGCATCCCGCAGGCGCGCCCGCCGAGGCGGGAAGCCCCGTCCCGTCCCGCCGGCGGGACCGGGCTGCGCGGTGGGGGGGCCGGCTGGCGGGAAAGCACCCGGCACGGCGGGGCCGCCGGCAGGGGGGCGGCGGCGGCCGGTGCCAAAGGGCCCTGGCTCGGCATCGGGCACGGGCAGCACGCCAGACCGACAGCCCGGGCGGGCGCTGCCCGCCTCCCCGAGGCCGCTGTGTCACCGCCCCAGCCGGGCCCCCTGGGGCTGCCCCGCGGCCGCGCCACGGTCTCCGGCTGCCATCACTCGGCCCCTTCTCCCTGCCTCGGGAATGGGGCTAGGGCAACTTCACAGAATCACAGCTTCACAAAATCGATAAGGTTGGAAAAGACCTCTGAGAGGGATCGTCGTGTCCAGCCTGCGACCAAACACAACCATGTCAACTAGACCAGGGCACTAAGCATCCAGTCCATTCTTAAACACCTCCAGGGATGGTGACTCCACCACATCCCTGGGCAGCCCATTCTAATGTCTAACCACCCTTTATGCGAAGAAATTCCTTCTAATGTCTAACCTAAACCTAATGGCTGGAGGCTAGTTCCTCTTGTCCTGTCACAGGTTGCCTGGAAGGAGAGACCGACTCCCACCTGGCCACAATCTCCTTTCAGGCAGTTGTGGAGAGTGACAAGGTCATCCCTGAGCCTCCTTTCCTCCAGGATAAACAGCCCCACCTCCTTCAGCTGTCCCTTACGGGACTTGTGCTCCAGACCCTTCGCCAGCTTTGTTGCCATTCTCTGCCCGTCTCTTCAGTACATGCTACACACAAAACCCCTCACGTCTCAGATCAGCTGTTTCCCACTTCGCCTGCTGTGAGGAGCCGAGCACCACCGCAGAGAGAGAGGGGTCTGGGGGCAGTGCCATTCTGAGGCACTCAAACCGGGCTCTCTGAAGCTGAGAGCTGAACGCGGTGCCGTTTTCTCAGATGAGACTGAGCACACGGCATCGCAGCCCAGTACACAGTCTCCTCCGGCGCAGGTCCCCAAACCCAAAAGCAAACAAAACCTCACCACTTCACCACCATCTTACATTGACAGACTACAAAAATAACCTGCTATCAGGTTATTTGCTTTTACGTGACAGGCAAAGGAAGAAGTTGTAGGAGAAAGTGTGAAGAATCACTCAGCAGATTAATTGTTCACGCACGTGGTTTATGGAGTTCGCATGCCCGAGGGACAGTACCCATACTTAGGCACTCACTTCATCTGAGAAAACCTGAGCACAAGTTTGATAGAAGAAAGGTAAAACACGGTTTGGTTGGGTTTTTTGGGGTTTTTTTTGGGTTTTTTGGTTTTTTTTTTTGTTGTTTTGTTTTTTTTAAAGATAGGATTTAGTTAAATCGAAAGAGGTAGAAAGAGAAGATTTACTGGTACATGTAACATGTCTTTTTTTTTCAATGCAAGTTCACAATCATTCTTTTTCAGTCCTTGTCATAGTGTCAAAATTTGGGGTGACACAAAGGTTTCCAAGAGACAGATGCAGCCAGACATACAGCATGTAAAAGAGCACATATGTTTCTATTTCTGGCTTTTGGATGTTAGGAACAACATTAAAGGTGTTTTTTCCTAAGAGTAAGAAAGAGTATCACTTTTTAAAATATGCTGAAGGTGTTCTTCACTCTCTTACTGTTTCTAGAAACCAGGAGAGATTTTTCTATATTTTCCACTGGAAAATAATTTGAACCAATAAAAAAATTCTTCTGCAAAATCTTCTCACATGATTTTTTATTTTCTACCTAATTCTATCTTGCAGCTGCACACATCACATCTGCAGAAAAACACCATGTAAGCCAGATGATGGAGGACAATATTTTTATTGATGCATGTGTAATAATCAAATATTAAATATCAGTTGATGGAGTTGTTTTGCCAAATCAAAGTAAAACTGTCTCCAAAAAGTGCTACCTTATTACTTCCCTTTGTGCTGGTAAGGACACAACTAAGCACACCCTGCATACAAAGTGGCTGGGTCACTCAGCACCTTCTTAATGCTTTCTGTAAAACAAACAGCACACAAGGCACTGCTAGCATAGCTTCACAAAGGATTGTTTGCAATGCTTCAGTTGCTCGTTTAACTGAATGTGAGTTTTTTCCTACAAGACTAACGTTTAACGAGCGCGGCCAAGTATCGTCACCCTGCCTAACAGCAGACTCTGGCATGGGCTGCAAAGCCAGCTCGCTTGAACACTCAATAAATCAGCAGCACTCAAGTGAAGTGTATTGAACTGTTACCTATCAGACCAGTGTTTGAGGCTCTTAACAAAACTTTTTCTCACACTGAAAAGTCTCTTTCAGATGAGAAAACCTGTAATGGTGCAGTTTGTTCAAAAGTGGGAGGAAAGAGGTTGCAGTTGAGAGCTATATGTCTGTAAACCATATAAACAAAATAAAAGTCAAAAGTCTTTCAAAGTCAACAGGGTTTTGTTCGAATGAATTAGAATTAGGATTAATTAATGCTGAGCAATTCATTAAAGAGTAAACAATATGACCCACTGCAACTGGTGTTACAAGTAGTGACTCCTACCTTCAACCCACCCATACACATATGCACCATGAATGGATTATAATGAAAGACCTGGAGGTTTTTCTGTAATATTTCCACTGAAGACTGACTAGCAATTGGAAATATGCCAAGATATTATGTTTGGTAGTAACCTTAAGGTAAGTAGCTCACTAGGTAAAGTCAGTGATAAACAAAGATAAGCAGAAGTGCTATGGGGAAGTCTGAACTTCATTGTGTCTGTTGAGGAGGATGTGTTGGATTGTCAGGAAGGTATTATAACACAGAGGATATCCTTAATACGTTCTTTTTCACTTGAAGCACATGATATTCTGGAAATTGTGTGCTAGATAAGAGCTGTGTTGTCACTTTGAGATGGTAGCTGAATTTTAAACAGAGATTTGTTTTAGATAAGTTGTAGACAGCTAAGTGTATCACTTCAGTAATGCTCCCAGCATCTCACTGATATGTCTGCGAAGTGAAATGAAGTCATCTGGGTTAAGTGTTTTTGTTTCTTTCTCACTATAGATTCATTTTAGGCTCTTCATTATGGAACCTATACAGCCAATTGCTCAGTTATTGCACTTAATAACTAGAAACGTGGCTGAAATTTTGTAGCTCACTGTAAAAATATTTCCAAACTAGTATGTAAGAAACCATGTAGTTTGTCCTCACTGGCAGCAGATGGTGCTGATATGTTGTGCCTGGTACTTCTTTGAAAGCTGCTATTCAGGTTATCAATACCGTAGCAACATTGTTTTTTCTCATCCATTATCCCTAAGGTGCTTTACTATAAAATTGCCATCATCATCATCATCATCATCATCATCATCATCAGTCAGAATTTATCCAGATAAAATACAGTCTGTAGTTTGAAGATGAGGTTTGGACATTAACAGCAAGACTCACAAGATTATCAGAGAATTAAGCACTAACTGAAACAACATGGTTTAGGAAAAGATGGATTCATCACGTCTAGGCTGTTGGACAAGGACCACTAATACTTTCAGGACCCAAGCATTTCAGGATATAAAAGTGAGGGTGCTCCTTACCAAATGATTGCTGACAAGAAGTGCTCATAGTTTACACCAGATTCCAGCAAGTGGCAAGATGAGAAGAGCTGGCCATAGAACATTGCCTTAAAAGCAATAGATGACAGATTGTCTCCATGTCAGAGAAAGAGACAGGTGACCAAAACTAGTCTTTAGGTAAGTTTTTAGGAGACTTTTGCTTAAATAAAGGCCTACTTTGAGAAACCTTGCTAGATAAGGATCACAGGGATTTAGATATCAAGTGTATACTGCATGTGCCAAGAAAGGTGTAACAAGTTGTGTTAAGGAAAGGATTACCATTCAACAGTGTGAGGAGCCTGAATAAGATTTACCACAGGTCTGAGTTTTGAAATAGATGGGAAAAATTTTTTGAACATACAGAGGTAAAAACTTGTTTCCATTTTGCAATGGCAACCAAGAGAGATTTCTGGGAACCAAGGCCTCCAGCTTCCTACCAGAGGGAAAATTACGTCCCAGCTTTGCTAAGTGCTTACTGAGCAGAGATCAGGAGCAGAGATCCTGAGATATGGAAACATCTTAATTTGTCTTCCTGTATTTCTTCATTGTTCTCTCTAGATTTTCAGCCAGTATACAAGAAAGATCCCAATCTTGTTGCCTGCTCAGTGCTTAAGTGCTTCTGAATGGGTTGGAGGAACAGTTCTCACAGAAGTACGGACAAAACACCGGACCTTTCTAAGTGGCTGACAGTTGTAGTAGATGGTGGTTCTCATTTATTAAAGGGGGTATTGACCCTCAAGTATTTCTACCTGCAACAGAGAGCAAAGCAAGTAAGGGGAAGAAAGGAATCAGGAAAGAAATAGGGACTCAATTCATGTGGCTGTTCTCATCACATCATTTCACACTGTAGTGAGCAGCTGTTGTTTAGACTCCAGAATGAAATATTGTTGACCAGGTAACTGGAATATTCTGGCAATGAACTCAAAGCTTCCTTTTAGCTTTGCAAAGGAGAGGTAATTAAGAGGACAAGAGGAGGAAATAGTTCCTGCTTCTTTGGTGGGGCTTAAATTAAAACCAACAATTAACATCTCAGTCCAGTACTCTGCTCATTAGAAATCTCTCATTACATTTATCTTTGCCAGCACATTAAAAGTGGTTGTGAACTTGAGGGGAGTGAGCTCTAGAAATAACTATCCACTATTACTCTTCAGATGAACCCAAACACTCAAACATTAAAGAAAATTACATCTCCTATACAAACAATTGAGAAAACAAAGCAAAAAATATGTAACTGTTATTTGTGTGTTGCATTCTGTCACAGCAAGAATGTATTATGTTCATAGACAGGCATATAAAAGATTGAAATCTATCAATATAAAATGTTTTCTGTCTTTTGCCCATTTGTGCCACACTTTAACCTGTATCTAAACCTCTTTTACTTCTAACACTAAATTTAGCAATAACAGAGAAGCCTGGTTGGCAAGTAAATGAGAGTAGATTAAGGCTCTATTTAACTCAGTGAGGAATTTGTGTCAGTTGTTACTTTCTAGCTTTATTGGTTTAAAAAGAGAGAGGTGGAAACAAAAAAAAAAAAGCCAAGAAAACAAGGGCATCAAGGGATAAGTGCATTTTGATAAATTATATTAATTTTCATGTAACACACAGTTGACTCCCAGGATTTTCAGTTTTAATGTGACCTTCAGCCTTCATAAAACAATGGCCTATTTCTTCATCAGCACACTACACTAATTTCCTGGTTTTGCTTTTCCATGGACAGATCAAAAGCTGTCTTGCTAAGTCATCCATCCCAGGCCTCTCGGCTGAGTTTTGCTCTTCAACATGTTCTCCCTTTTTTTGTGCACACTGCAAGTCCATTTCAGCACACCACTGCTACACTATAAGTCAAGGCTTCCAACAAGCTGGGATCCTGTGCTGGCATTAGGGACTGCATACAATGTAAAACTGCATTTTGTTTAGCCTTGGATAAACTCCAACTGAACAAAAGAACCTCTGGGTTCATTGCCAGCTGCCAACAGTGTGCCTAAATAATATTTCATCCTGAAATCCCAAGAGTCTGGATTAATAAACTGCCAAAATAGCACTCGGACATGGTTCTTTCCAAAGCTTCCTTACCAGCTTCTATTCCTAACACAATACTTATTTCTACATTACTAGTACCAAACTTCTGTATGTTATTGTACAATTAAGTATTGCAAAAAGTAATTACAGCTCTGAATAATTATGGATTGCAACTATATCTAAGGCTTCAGGCACCTGCTGTAGTTGATTCCTCTCGTGTTATTTTGGACACAGGGCAAGGTTTCTAACATTCTTTCCTTTTAATACAGATTAAAAAGCACTGTCATCTCTCAATGCAAGCATCTTTCACTCAAGTAATTGCTGACAGGTTCAACTTCAACACCTGTGAGTTCCTGAAATTCTGTTGCACCTCCATGTGATTTGCCATGGAAATAAGTCCCTGGTTTCACTTCCAAAGACTAATATTTAGGGGATAGTGTCCAACTGCATTTTCAATATAGTTGAATGCATAATTTAAGTTTTCAGTTAAAATGGTTTTTCGGGTGTGTTTTTCTGTTTCACACTTTCAAAACTGATCCATTTACAGATCAAAATAGATTTTTACAATCTACAAATTTACAAAGACAATACCCCTCACCTCCCTACTGAGATAAGGACTTCAGCAAACCAGGTATGCAGATTTTAGATGACAGAGGTGAAGTTGTACCCTCAGCACTTACAAACTTAATGTTGAAGATGCCTAGTTTGTACCTTACTCTGTAGATGTTCATCTATTTCAACTCTTCCACTTTTCTAAGCTTCTATAACCCTTTCTTGATATTCAGGTTATAAATACAGGTCAAACTGTCTCTATCAACCCACATTTTGTAAAATTCCTTCCCCTCTGTCTTAGTTTAGGGCAAATTAGGAAGGAAAACTCCAAATGGGGATTTCCCCAGGGAAATGCCCCTCCCCACTAACTGGTCCGGGAAAAGAAAAAAATTCCTTAGAGAGAAGTGGAAAAAGCTGTTTATTTAACAGAAATTGATTAATATTAAATAATAAAACCTCTTGCTGTTCGATGGGATGGCAAGTCTAGGAAGAAAAGTCCTTTTCATGTGGTGTAGCTCGGCTCGCTCAGGTTCTTATCAGTCCCTCCGGCGCTGGAAAGTGCCGAGGCCCAGGCCCCGGTGGGCTACAGGCGTGAGCTCCCGGGGTTTAGCTGGGTGTTCAGTCCAGAGCAGGCTTGCACAGATCCAAGAAAATTGGGAAAAAAAACAAACAAAGGTCTAGGGAACTCCTCTGCCTCAGCTAGCTAAAACTAACTAAAATCCAGAGAGAAGCTCTGTCCCGCTGTCTGTCCGTGCTGCAGACACCACAGTCCAGGAGCGGGATGTGTGGGAGTGATGTTTTTCTTTAACACAAACTGCGCGCTTCTTCTTCCCCCTCTCTTGCTCTCAAAGCCAGTCTTAAAGGTGCAGAACTTAATATATAACATAAACCAGACGATTGGGGATACCAGTATCATAAAGTCACCCCAGGACACCCTCACAAGAGATACAAGTAGATTCCAGCTCCTCTCAGAGACACTGTGAGTCTCTAGTCCTGCAAAGACCTTGGAACTGCTGTATTCCTGAACACACTCAAAGGCCCACTGAGACAAAGGAGACTGTGAATTCCACCTGGAGATACGAATCTGATCACAAAATTCAGAAGAGAGGAACACACTATGAACATACACAAAAATGGAACTACACTAGAGACAATCAGACCAAACAAGAATAATATGGTACAATTTTTACAATAAATGTATCTGTATCTGATTTATTAATAACACCTTTCACACAAAGAGGCCAGTGTGAGAGATTCAGCTATTGATTTTACCCTCATCTTTTCCTTTCCTCTTTGTTTTGTTGATATGCTCTGCACACCCCAGAAAATCCTGAGGTATGTGTTGCCCATTGCTCCAATCATGTGAAAGCATATTTGATAGCTCTAATTAGACTTCTGAAGATCACTGTATAGAAGTACTGGGTGCCTACCTCTTATCACCTGTGTAATCATCCCTAGGGCACCAACCAATTGCAAAGAAAACAATACAAAGGAATGTCCTAAGAGAAAAAATACCTTATTTAGGGATGTTAGAAAGCTGAGCAGTGGTGTGTCACGGGTTCAGCAGTGATTTTTTAGCACTCTTTACCTCTTACCTTGAAAAATGGTGCGAAATGTTCCAAGGCCACAACCTGTTGGAAGTCAAACTGAAATATGTTAGGAAGCCTCCTTCACCTATTTCTACTTGTGATCCACCTGAGTAAGGGAATTACAAACATACGAAGCTTTGATGACAGACAGAGAAAGCCCATTAGAGTACAACAGTAAGCATGTTTATTCTGCTGTCAAGAGAAAACTCTTTGCAGCCAGTGAGTAAACTGAAAAGTGAACTTCTCAGGCATGCAACATGCAAGCTGAAGGTTGGTTTTGCCATAAACTCAAGTAGGTCAAGGGACATGCCTGAGACATTCAGTTTTTAGGAGTAAATGGCAGGATGGACATAATCAGATTTCAATGGACCTGTTCAATAAAATAGCAGCTATGTCCCAGGCTTTCCTAGTGCTGTGGGGTTTGCAAATTGCATATTGCAGATCACAGTCAGATCGTAAACCCTCTCCATCAAGTGACATTAAAGAAGAATGATTTCAGGTGGGGTCTTGAACAACAACAGGCTTTTGAACAAATGAAACAGGAGATTGCTCATGGAGTTGTCCTTGGGCCAGTCAGGACAGGATAAAATGTGAAAAATGTGCTCTGCACTGCAGCCAGGCAAAATGTCCCTTCCTGGAGTCCTGGCAAAAGGTATCCAGGAGACTCAAGGGTGAGCCCTGGAGTTCTAGAGTCAGGGATACAAAGGATCTGAGGCCTTCTTCATCTCAGCTGAAAAAGAGATCTTTGTAGCTTATGATGTGATTTGAACTGCCTCAGAAATGTTTGGCACCAAAGCACAGCTTCTTCTGGCATCCTGACTGCCAGTGCAGGACTGCATGTTGAAAAGGAAAGTGCCTTCCACACATCATGCCACTGGAATGAGTCAATTGTTCTGACCACACATCGAGCTCAAGCAGGAAACCCCTATCATCCAGGGATCTTGGAAGTCATCACAAAATGGCCTGAAGGTGAAAATTTTGGATTATCATCATAAGAGGAGGAAAAGGCTGAGGAGGTTCTACATAACAATCAGCTGCCAGAAAGTGAAGTGATGTTCTCTCTTCACTGATAGTTCCTGATGTATTGTAAAGACAAATTGAAAGTGGAAAGGTGCTGTATGGAGTTGTTCTACACTATAGAGGAACAAGGTGGATCCAGTCAATTCACAAGCTGTCCAGCTGCCTCTAGATATCACTGAATGAGAGAAATGGCCAATGCTCTACTGAGGTGCCCCCCGCCCAGGGAGGCAAAGATTTAGTTTCAGATAAGGATTGTTAAAATGAGAGGCGTGGCTTTGAAGCCCGGGAAGAGGGAATTCCATTCCTCTGCCGCGGGGGATGGGCCCTGTGAGCCCAGGAAGAGTTGCCCCATTCCGGACCCTGCACCCTGTGGGGGTGGCAGTCCAGGGAGTTCTGACTGGGTTTGTGCCCCTGGGGTTTCTCCCTTGCTCTGTTCCTATTAGACTGCCACCTTGAAGTCCACCCTGGTTCTGTCCCACAAAACCCATCATCCTACCTCTGTTTGGGGCTCTCTGTCTTTGATCTAAGCTGAGTTTGTTCCTGTGATGAATCAATGGTTTCCTGACCAGAAGCTTGTCTGGTTGAGTCCCATGTCGGTCACTGGTAACTGTAGCCTCCCTGGACATGATCCTGCAACCTGGAACGCTACACTCTACCTCTACACTGACTTGCCTATGGTGGCAAATGCTCTGTAGGGGTGGCTGGACCAATGGAAAAAGACCAATTGGCAGTGCAGCGGGCAGTCCATCTGGGCTACTGAAGTGTGGCACCTCTGCCCAGGTGAAGAAGTTGTCTGTAAAGTACATCATGTAGGTGGACCATACCCAAGAACTGGACTTCTGAAGAATATCAAAGCAATGGAGAGGTAGATCAAGCTGCCAAGGTTGAAGTGTCTCAGGTGGATCTGGACTGGCAACACAAGGGTGAATTATTTCTGTCTCAATGTACCCATGATGCCTCAGGTCACCAGGGAAGAGATGCAACATCCAGATGGGCTCATGATCTTAACCATGGACACTCTCCCTGGTTAACCCAAAATGGTGGTGGTAGATTGGACACATCACACTGCCCCAAACTCACCCAAGACAAGCTTTATGTGTTTACAGTGTAAACAGCCACTGGATGGCCCTTGGGAAAGGACCTATTTTGGATTAGTCCTGCCTCAAGCAAAAGCAAATACATCCATGGGATGATTTTTGCTCAAGGATGTGGATGCACTTGGTGGGTAATGCAGAAGGACAGGGAAACATGACGTGTACACCAAGGAGATTCGATTTTTGGGTGAGAACAGTCTGTAATACTGAATTGTATAAGATTGGTTTCTGACTGACACCACCACTGTATCCCACAACTACCATGGGCAACAAGGACGGACTGCTCCAGATACACCAGTTGTGAGCTGATGCAGCTCACAACCAGACAACAGCACACAAGTCCTCCTTCTCTGGGAAATGTCTAGGGAGGGTTGGGTGTTCTTCCTTTTGTTCTGTCTCACCTATAGAAATTTTACCCATTAGTTGCAGGGAAACCTGATTGATGGTACTTACTGGGTGCTTGAGAAACACAAAGAGTTTGGCTGGGCCCACCGGGGAAGGGGGGCAGCTGGGGGCTGGCTGGTTTTCTTGGGGCTTCAGAGCAGGACACACTCCGAGCTGCGGTTACTGGGAGAAGGGAGTTTGTCCTGACTCAGACGGAGCTTCTTATTTTTCTTCTCTTCGTTGGTGGCCTCGCACTCCCTGTCCTGCCGGGACGTGTGGCAGTGCCAGCCACCGCCGCAGAGCTGCTGATACACCTCGCTCGCCCACCAGCCCAGGATCTCTGCTCGTCCCTGCTGTTCCAGCCGAGTGTTCCTCAGAGCCCTGCAGGAGCAGCGGGACTGCCCACCCGAGGGGGTTGTGAAACAAAGCCTCTCCTCCATCCCTTCCCACCTCGGCCGAGAAGGCTGTCACAGGATCTCTGGTTCTGTTTTGTTGTTAATGCTGTAGTTATTGTTGTTTGTGTGCCTCGTTATACACACTAGTAAAGAACTGTTATTCCTATCCCCAGATCTCTGCCTGAGAGCCCCTTGATTTCAGAATTATAGTAATTCGGAGGGAGGGGGTTTAGATTTTCATTCCAAGGGAGGCTCCTGCCCTCCCTTACCAGACAAACTGTCTTCCAAACCAAGAAAAGAGGACAGAACCCACAGTCATGGACTACATGAACTCAACAGACGCCTTGCAGGGACAGCCACTGACTACAGAAATAATACCTCTACATGTACATTTTTATGTCTATATCTATATAGATGGACATATGTACATATGCATATGTTTATGTCAGAGCCATGTAGGCCTCTCTGTCAGAGCCATGTGTATGTGCCTAAGTTTTCGTCTGCCAGGTGGGGAGAAGTAAGGGATTCTCACATCCAAGAAGGAAAGGGCCGTGGGTGCCTTGTTAGTCTCTGTCTCAGAAAGCTGCATGACACTGGGTCTGCTCAGTTAGACTCCACGAGCATTTTTTGCATAATCATCCTCTTTTGTATGTTGTCATTAGTATGTATTGTTGCTGTTACTTTTCATTTTCTTATCTCATTGTTGTTTCCAGAAAATTGTTACCTCAACCTGTAATTCTGCCTTTTCTCCCTGTCTCTCTCTCTTTCTCTCTCTCTCACTAGTGTGTGGGTGAGGGACTGGAGGACAAGGAGCAGTTGCATGAAGTCTAACTTCCAGCTGGGTTTAAAACCTATCCCTCACTGGCAATTGAAAAAACAATTTACTGAGTGAAAAAGAGAATAGACTCATGTTGAGGGTTAGATGTCTTTTTTTTTTTGTTTTGTTTTGTCCTTCTGGCCTGCCCGGGAAATATTTACCCATTATGTGCTGGGACAACCTAACTACCGGTACTTAGGGGTGATTGACAACGGACAAAGAGTAGCCGGGCCCAGGGAGGGGGGGAAGGGGGCAGGAAAGGAGGGTGGGGACAGTTTTTGGGCTGTTTTTCTTTGGCTTCGGGGAAGGACGTTCGTGTGCTGGGTCGCGGAGCTGCTGCGGTGGGGAGAAGGGATTTTCGCCATCACCCAGAGGGAGCTGCTGCTTCTTCTCCTTCTCCCCTCTTTGCTGGTGGCCTCGCACCCCCTGCCCTGCCGGGACGTGTGGCAGTGCCAGGCACCGCCGCGGAGCTGCTGATACACCTCATCCACCGGCCCAGGATCTCTGCTCGTCCCTGCTGTTTCCAGCCGACTGTTCCTCGGAGCCCTGCAGGAGCACCGGGACTGACTGCCCGAGGGGTTTGTGAAAACAAAACCTCTCCTCCATCCCATCTCAGCTGAGAGAGCTGTCCCGGGGTCCCTGGTTCTGTGTTCTTGTTATTGCTGTAGTTATTGTTTGTTTGTTTGCCTGGTTATACTAGTAAAGAACTGTTATTCCTATCCCCAGATCTCTGCCTGAAAGCCCCTTGATTTCAAATTTATAATAATTTGGAGGGAGGGGGTCTACATTCTTTCATCCCAAGGGAGGCTCCTGCTCTCCCTAGCAGACACCTGTCTTCTAGAACCAAGACAACTCAAAATCCAAGTTGACCTATTTTAGCAAGTGAGTTCTAATTGCAGCTGTATTATCCACATAAGAAATCTGGAGATTTTACCAAAAATTAACATTTTCATGTGTTTTACCAATAAATCTTGATTTATTTTTCATAGTATTTTATTTAAGAGTATAAAGTAAATATTGAACATAAATAGTCACTGCTATCAGAGTTCGAACAGGTGCTAGGTACAAGGCAGACTTTAAGACAGTTTTTGCTGCAGCTATGGAATAGTTGTGCCAAAGCAAACTACAGTGTCTTTTGACCTCATTAGCTTTAGTTGTTTGTTAAAGCTGTGCAGTGCAAAATGCAAATAATGGCTGCTGACCAGAAGTAAGTCAGTGTTAGGAAAGATGAAGAGTGCTACTGCTGTCATTTAAAAAGGACTGGAAAATCCTTGCCTTTTCCTTGAAGTTAAAACACAGGGATATTTTTATTTAGAAAAATATTCAGGAAAACAAGGGAATAAATATCAGTGAAATTCAATTTCTCTGCAATCACTGAAGAGCCAACAGGAGTAGTTTAGTACTGCTGCTATCACATGATAACCATGTTAGAGTCTGGTCTCTACATGACCAAATGCCTGAGCTGTCTCAATGCCTGCCTGCCACCACACAGGATCTGCAACAAACCAGCAGGAGCACCAGTTTTCTGCACCAGCATCTTTGTGATGGAATATGAATGGGAGTTGCACAAACCTGTGTTCTTCAAAAACAGTGACCAGAGCAGTTAAATGACATCAAATATTTGCCTGTGTCTACATATAACTTGACTTGATAATGAACATCAAAGCAAGAAAATGTCTATTACTGGCATGTGGACAGTAGCTCAGACTTGTGAACGGGTAATATTTTCTCTTTATGATCCATTGAGCAGCCCTGACAAACCCTGCAGGAAAATGCTATGCTGACACTCAGTCTTGGATATTGTCTTTTGATAAAAATTGCTGATAAAAAAAGGCTTTCACAGATTATAGCTGTAACAGAAACCCTACGTCATTTCTAAATAACTCCATCCAGTTACCTTCTGCCCATTCCATCCTTAAAATTACTGACTTAATATGAACCTGCTTACTATAAGTTAGTTGTCTTTCTAGTAAGTAGTTTTGATAAAGCTGTCCCTTGAGATCTCGTGTTTTCTTTTCATTAACACAAGGATTTTACCCAAGGAAATACCCATATTCCAAGACAAAGCATTTATGAAATTGGTGTGCTTGTCTTCAACACATGATCAGTAAACCCTCATCCCAGCCCTCCAAATTAGAAGGTATTTTTCTCTTTCACCTCAAAATGTTCCAATAGTCTGCAGTTCTGCACCGTCACACTTCCACAGCCACACATCCCATGGCCTGGCACCAGCAGGGAAGGGAAAGGTGGAGAAAGCTTACTTAACATGAGCAGGTAAAAAGCTCGTGAAATATTATCGCATCTACTTTACTTTATTTCTGCTGGGGTCTTGGCTAGCTCCCTTCACCCATTGCATGTACAATGCACCACCAGAGGGAGAAAACCACAGTAAGCATAAACCACAAACCAACATGCTCTTCAGTTCATCACACCTGCATGTCCAGGGTCTCTGCACAGATCCTCTCCCAGAAAATAAGCATAATGCATAAAATAGAAAAGCACAAAATAAAGCAAAAATTGGACATGAGACTTCCTAGAGGTAAACTTCCAGCTTCTCCAGGGTCAACTTTTGATGAAACACAGGCTTCAAGGGACCAGGTTTTGTTCCCTGTGATCCCATCCACTCCTCCTGACAGGAGTCCTTCTAATTTACTGTTTAAATTTGCTGTTTTAATCTGTGCAAGAGCTATGCCCATTTTTTATGCAGCTCCTGTATGGAAGTGGATGGATAAGTATCAATTCAAAATACACCTTTACAGATTAAAGGAAATGTATATAGTGTACTACTATTTCTACTATACTAGAAGTACGTTTGTAGCCTAACACCATGACCATGTTGCGTACCAAACACTTTTTATCAGTGTGCATCTGTGTGTCTGATGATGCTTCTGTGAGTCTCACTAAGAAACATCTTGTTCTCATCAGCCAGTTTCCAGCCTTTCCAATTAATAGGTCTTCAAATTAATTAGATTTAAAGATACATTTATTATCATTTTCTACTACTTTTATATTACATCTCAAAAATAATCAAGGACCCTTTTACCATAGAAAACTATGAGTAAACGTAATCAGTGGAAATGCCATAACAGATTCACTGAAAAAGTGGGTAAAAACAAATTTGTAATTTTGAAAAGAGGTAGCAGAAAGATCAACACTAGGCATAATCCAACAGGGTGGTTATTTCATTGTTGCATCCTACAAGAAGTGTACACTTCTGTGTGTCACTTAATTTCTGAGGAATTAATTTTCTTATGAGCATTACATAATTGTACACAAATATTTTGTGTTTAATTTCATAAAACACACAGAAAGGAAATACACACACACAAACACATATATATAAAAGCTATCTTTAGTTATCAATTTATTCCCTGCTGAATTCAGTGCAGACAGGAAGGTTTTGGCTCTTCTGTCTGCTGTCAAACCAGAGCTTTTGTACAGGATTTTGGCCAAAGTGGCAAAGGTCTTCTGCAGAAATGTAAGTGTCTCTGAAGTCATCCCAGTGATGAGCCCGTAGCATCTCAGAAAGGGCTTCAGCACCATTCCTGCTAGAAGAATGTCAGTGCTGCAGACATGAGAGACCTCAGACACACAGTGACCACTTTTGCAGTCTCCTAGCAGCCACACAGCTACATGTTGTGCTGGCAAAAGCAACTCTTCTTCTGAATACCTCTCTGCTTGCCAAAAGCACGACAGTGTTTGCAGGATTTCAACTCCCCTAGGAAATCCACTGAGGTGATAATGTGCTGTCAGCTTAAGCATCATACAGGCCTGTCACAGCTGGACTGCTGTTAATGTGCATGGACCCATGCAATGATACTGTAAAAGCTGAATGCTGAGAAAACAATAACTTCACAGGGAGAAAATCCCTGCCGTGGGTGGAGCAGTGTATCACTTGTGTGCCACAGAAATACAAAAAATA
The DNA here is from genome assembly GCF_049639895.1 of Pseudopodoces humilis. NCBI lineage: Eukaryota > Metazoa > Chordata > Aves > Passeriformes > Paridae > Pseudopodoces > Pseudopodoces humilis. The sequence goes on along the minus strand of NC_142203.1, from coordinate 60,390,294 downwards.
TCAGGTACTGTTTCATGAGTGGCTCAATTTCAAACTATTACTGGCTCAGCTTTCAAACTAGTGGGTGAAATTAAATGTATCTATTCAGAAGAGTTTAGCATTACTCTTTACATTTCTCTTTAAGTTAGTACCACTTGATGTTAAAAGCAGCATGTTTTATTCTAAAACTTTCTATTTCTATACTCTCAGAGATGCTTTCTGCTGTATCTGCTCTAATGAAAGTAAATACGCATACCTGATGCAAAATGAAGTTTACATTAAATCTGTACAAATAAAATGGCAATTTTAAGCACTATTTAATCATCATAACGAGTACAAATACACATACAGTTGCACACATGAACTATAGAAATACACTTTGTAAACACTGTGGGTGTAAAATTCCACGATGGAGCAGCTGCATTGTGTTTAACCACCTGGGACGATCACTTTGCTTTCATACCGGCCGACTCCAGCCACTGTCCTGTCAGCTGCGCTTGTCTCCTCTGCTGACTAAAAACCTCTACATAAAACCAGGCAGATCTTCGTTTAATTTCTGCTTTCATTACACTCATTAGCAAGCTACTGATGGCCAGCCGCCGGCCCGGGAGCCACGGCGGCAGCGCTTGCGAAGCCTGCGGCGGCCGCGCCCGTGGCGCAGGACCCTCGCTGAGGCACGGTGGCCTCCGCCGCCCTCGTCCCGTCGCTTCTCCGGCAGCGGGGGGGGAAAGCTCGAATACCCCTTTTCCAAGAGAAAACGGGGAGCGTGTCTTCGGGTGGGGTGCGCTGCCAGCCTCACGCTGCAGGGACCCCGCTCCGCCCTGCCCGGGACACGGGTGCGCGGAGCCGCGGGGGTCTCAGCGCGGCACCCATCGGAAGCGGTGCCCGCCGGCGGCGGTGCGGAGGGTGAAGGCGTTTCCCTGCGGGAAGGCCAGGGTGCGGATGGCCCCCGCTTCCCCCAGGGCAGCCCGTAGGCTGCCGCCCCCCTCCAGCTCCCTGCCGACCGGGCGCGGGGCGGCGCGGCCGGTGCGCAGCCCGCGGAAGGCGCCGTGCAGCCGCGGGCCCGGCCGCGGGCGCTTGGCTGTGGGGCTGCCTCCCGGGCTGTGTTCCGGGGTGTCCCCGGGGCTGCCCCCTGGCCTGTTCCCCGCGCTGCCCCCCAGGCTTCGCAGGGCGGCGCGGCACTTCTCCGACACAGCCCGCAGCATGGCGTCCACGCCCTCCGCATCCTCCTGGCCGGTCCCGGCCGGGGCGGCGGCGGGAGGAGAAGGTAAAGGATGAAGAGGAGGAGGAGGAGGAAGGGCTGTCCCTTCGGCGCTTTGCGGGAGCATCAGCGTCTGCCGGCGAGAGGGAGAGCGATTTCCGCGATGTGTGCCGCACAGCCCCGTCCTGTCCCACACCACTCTGTGCTCCACTGCTCCATCCTACACAGCACGGCTCCATCCCACAGCTCACCGCCCTGCCCCGAACCGTACCACGCTGCCCCCTCCACTGCCCTGCTCCACCCAGCACTGCTTTACCCCACACCCTACCAATCAACGTTGTCCTGCCCCACACTGTCCACCCCACACCACCCTGTCCTGCACCACACAACTCCAACAATCCCACACTGCACAACCCCACCACACATCTCCCCCACCTAGGCCCTGTCCCACCCCGTGCTGCCTCACCCTGCATCGTATTCCCCCCTGTACCCAGAATCACACTGTCCCCCATGGCCCAGCTGGTCCCTGGGGCAGCCAGGCCAGATGGTGAACAGCACTCACGTCAAGGACAGCTGCCAGCTGCCTGGCCTGACTTGCCAGCTCCTTCAGCTGCACGTTGCTCTCTCGCAGTGTCACCAGCTCTTCCTGCCTCTGTGTGAGGGTCTCCTGCAGCTGCGAAGGACAAATGGGGAAAGGGGTAGTTGAGACAAGCCCCACCGTCCAGGGGCCAGGGGATGCTGCACACCAGGCCCCTGCAGTTGCCTTAGCAGGATGCAACAGAACAAACCCAGCACAGGCTGGGGGGCGGTTTGGGGTCCCTACCTGGCTGTTTGCTTCCAGGGCATCTCCCAATGCTTTCTGGTGCTGGTCTGCCAAGTCCCTCCAGCAGGGCTCAGGAGAAGACAGGTGCTGTGGGGGCACCTGCACCAGCACACTACTCTGCAGCTGCGGGGTGCCGGGGACAAAAGCCACCTCCTCACCAAGTGAGAAATCATAATCAGTACAGTCCAGTGGTGGTGGCATCAAGGTGGATACATCTGTAAGGAACAGCTACAAGTGTTAAGTGGAGGTATGCATGTCAGTTCCACCCAGCCCCAGCACATCATTCTGGTTCTGGTACCATCCCTCTGGTATGTCCTGAAAAGCTTTTACTCTATTGTGACAGCTGTGCACCCTAAAGCTGTATGGAGTTAATTTGTCTCCTGTGGCAGAGAGCTCAGTGACAGCTTAGGTCTCTGAGAGAGTGAGCAGGAATGCACTACCTCACAGACTGTCTCCCCATGGTGGGACAAAAATGCGGTGAGTGGGCACCCAAAATTCCAAAAGCAAAGAAAAAAAGATGAGACAATGCAGCATGACTGCAGATGTGAACATGCAGGTACGTTTGGCTCAGGTAAGGAAAAATATCTACTTGCCAGATCTGAAATCACTGACAGTATCTCTGAATTCCTGGAAATCAAACTCCGGCCCATCCTGGAAGCAGGGACCCTGGCAGGGGTGAAGGAAATGATCCAGTGAGCAGGGACCAGGGCACAGACCTGCCCACACCACTGCCCATACTGTTTCAACAGCATCTGATGCCTGTGCTCAGAACCTTATCACAGTTCCAGCAGCCCCAGGATCCATCCCCTTGACACTTACCACTAACCCGTTTGACAGGTGGGACAAGATGCTGTCCTCTGCTGTGCCCATTTCCCAGGTGGGAAACCTAAGGCTAGGGGAGTTACCAGCACCCATCTGCTTGAGAGAGCTACCCCTCCAGGTGGCAAGTACAGCTTAGACTATTCTGAAGTGTAGGTTTACCTGCTGCAGGGTCACAGGGCCAGCTGGGGTGATGGGAAGGATGGGGGCAGAGGCTGCCAAATCCTGCCAGTTGATGGTGCTGAGCACTGGGAACAGACAGAGAAAGAGATGAGTAGTGCAGGCAGGGGAGGACATAGCCAGGGGGGCATGGCAAAATGAGGAACACGGCTGGGGGGCATCTCCAATGTGCACGGCAAGGGAACGGAGGGCTGGGAAACAGGGTGCGAAGGCACCAGGGAACATACATCGTCATGGAGAGGGGTCATGGCCGGGAGAACACGGTGAGGGTGTCAGGGCCGGGGGATGCCGGGCTGGGGAGCACGGTCGGGGACACCAGAGGGGCGCAGAAGGAGCAACGGGGAAAGGTACACCCCTGGGGGTTAAGACTGTCCGCCGCAGGCTGACTCACCGAGGGCGGGCGCGGCGGGGGCCGGCGAGGCGGCGCTGGGGCGCGGACGGGGCGGGGGAGCTCGGGGGCTCAGGGCGGCCGGGGGCGTCCACGCCGTGCCCCCGCCGGGCCGGGCCGGCTTCTTGGCTAGGCGGGCTGGCGGGCCCTGGACCGTGTTGGGGCAGATGCTGCCGAAGGCTCGGCGGCGGCCACCCTGCTCCATGCTGGTCCCGTGGCCCCGGTGTCGGCGGGCGCCCTCCGCCTGGCGTCCCGCTCGGCGCCGCCCCGCGAGCAGGGGCGCGGGGGCGGCGGCCAGGGCGGGGGCCCCCCCCCCGCCTTCATTCCCCGGGGGCGCCGAAACCCCCCGCCGCCGCCCCTGGCCGCGCCGCCAGCTCCCGCGCCCGCGGAACCCGCGCCCGCGCCCGCGGAGCCTGGGCGGGTCGAGGGGGCTGCCCGGGAGGGAAGCTTGAGGACCACTGCAGTCCGTCCCCCCAGCACCTCGGTGCCGCGCTCACCCCGCGGGTCTCTGCCGGACAGTGCGGGCTCCAGCTTGGGGGCTGGGCTGGTTTTTATAATGATGTTTGTTACATGTCTTTACAGGGGTAGGGGCCGTCCGCCTTGAGAGACACGGGGGACTGGGGACGGGAGTGTGTTGTGTAGGAGGAAAAAGGCCGTCCATGGCATCTTGAATGTACCGATCCGCGCACCGGGAGAGGGTCCCACCCACTGTACGGCAAGTCCAGCTGAAATCACTGACGGAGCTGCTCCTTATTCCCCCGTGGTGGTCTTTTAGGCAGTTTCTGTAATAGCAGCGTGGACAGGGTTTGCTCGTTTTGCCTCCACACCTGACTGCAGGCAGGACTTGGAGCGCCGCCCGGCGTCCGGGTCCCTCCTGCGCAAAAAGGTGAGCACCCCCTAGGGCAGCCCTAGGTGTTTGTGAGGTCTTTTAACACCACTTTTGTGCACAGGTACACATGAAGAAAATGAAGTATTTTACAACACTATGACTGTTTTCTGCCCTTGAACGTGCCAACCTGCTCAGGAGCGTGCATCTGGATTATAGACCTGCTAGAAAACGAAACAAACAAACCCAGCTGTTATTAGTATTCCACACTGTTTTCCTACACTTATGTCAGTGCATCTAATTTATTTTTTTCCCCCGAGCCATGCCCAAGACAGCGGATGCAGTTTAAAACAGGTGATGTCCAACGGCCAGAAATAAACCCCATAGACTGGTGTCTATAGAGCAGGTATTTGTTTATTGCAGCAGTGGAGGTGAGGGGGATTTCTCCACCTAACTCACCCTTGTCAAGTGCTGTGGTTTATTTTTACAGCAAGTATTGCTTAATATTGCCACGTCATTATAACATCATCATGTGCACTGGAACTGATTTACCTAATGTTATCTCATGGTTTTAAATTATTCTGTACTGTGCTTGTGCTTCCCCAATTTAGGTGGTGTTGGGGGTCTTCTTCAATGAAGGCTCAAGGTCTTCCTTGCATCTGAGCTTCCCAACTTTGTCTTTGAAACATGGACAGTTATGGTGTTCCTTGGTCTTTCTGGATCTAACCAGTCTAAATTCTTCATTTTGTGGCTAACTTGATTTACATTTGCCAGTTTCTCATTAGTATATCCTGCTGCTTCCCAATATAGCTATACTTACCTAGTTTTGAAACTATACTTGTCTATTTTTGAAACTATTCACCTGGTGAGTTTCCATTTATTTAAGCATCAAGCAGCTGGTTAATCATATACTAGCTATTACATTGTATAGAAAGTTATGATTTGGGTTATATTGGTGTCTTATAACTCAAGATGTATAAGCATCTTGTAACTTTGACCCAAGTTATATAGGCAACACAGGGAGTAACACTATTGGACATCTTTATTTTGTGGGGGGATTGAGTTAACTGGGTGTTACAGTGCCAATGTGTTTCCTCTCCCAGCTGTGTCCGCATACTGCCAGCAAATAAGTGAACAGAGGTAACAAGTAGAAAAGAGTTTACTCAAGATTCAGCTGGTCCTTACACCGTTATCTTTATGGACCACCCTCCAATTAAATAACACAGTAGGTGAGATTCAGTAAATTATTTACACGCTGGACTTAAAAAAATATAGCAAAAGGACAGTGCAGATGAAATTACACATAAAATCGTTTGTAAAACGCCATCTAATTTTTAAGCTCCAATGACACTAGGGCTTAGTGGATCAGACTGCACCGACTCTGTGGAGCACAAGCGCCGAGCCAGAGCCGTCACCACCACCACCCGCTGTCAGCGGCCACCCCCGAGCCAGGGGCACTTCTGGAACACCTCCGAGGGCAAGAGGAGAGACAGGGACCGCCCGTTCAGAGACACCAGGAGCTGAAGCTGGTCCATGCAGTCCCGCAGGAGCTCCTCCGGGTAGCCGCTGACTCGCAGGTCCAGGGGGCTGCGGTGGCGCAGGAGCCGGTCCGCCAGCCCCAGGCTGCTGGCGGCCAGCAGAGAGGGCGCGTATTTGGTGAAGGCATAGTCAGCCAGGCTGAGCTCCGCGACTCCCGCCGCCAGGCTCCGGGCGTCAGCCGCCTCCCCTGCGTCGGCCCCTCGAGTCTCCAGCCGCAGCTGGCTGAAGTGCTCCAGGAAGAAGCTGACGGTGGGCGCCGCCAGGTCGAAGTCCAGGCGATGCAGGACGATGCACTCCAGGTTGCGGAGCTGCTGGCGGGTGAAGGCGTCACAGCAGAGGGCAAGGAGCTCTTTCACGCTAGGAGGGTGCACCTCCACCTGCAAGTGGGGACAAGAGTGGGGACGCTGCCGCCGGGAAGCAGCGCAGGGGAGCCCGGCCTGTCTGAGCAGTGGGCCCCTCAGGCTGGCCTCGGCGGGCTGCAGAGACTGGCGGCGGAGCAGCCGGGGCCCGGGGCCGCCCTACCTGTTTGCAAGCGATGAGCAACGCCGTTACCCCCAGGAGCTGGAAGCAGTCGGCGGCCACAGGGGTGGTGGCGAGAAAGCGGTCGAGGATGTTGACGGCCAGGCAGAGTGCCTCCAAAGACAGCCCGAAATGCCGGTGCACGGGGATGAGCCAGCTGATCAGCTTGCAGCGCGCCTCTGCCGTCACCTACGGCACCGGCAGCGAGGATCAGGCGGGGCCAACCCCGGGCTCCTCCGCCCGTTCCCCGTCGCCGGCCCGGCTGACCCCACCTGTGGCTGCCGGGCGAGAGGCTCCCGCGGCTGGAAGCGGCTCTCCAGCCCCTTGTGGGAGCGGTACCAGCTCTCCCCGTAGTCGCGGAAAGCCTGCAGCTCCTGTGCGCTCTCCCCCGCCGCCGTTCCCGGGCGCCGCCGCCGTGCCGGGCGCCGTGGGCATCCCCCAGGGGAGCCAGCGGGTCTCCGGCACTCCGGAGTGCCACCGCGCTGCCCGCTCGCTGCCGTCACCATAGGGCGGGCGGCCGTGCCAGCTCCGCTCCGGTGGCGGCGCTGGCTATTTGAGCGGCGCGGTGGCCGCTAAAGCTGTCACCTCCCGCCTCCCGGGCGCCCGGCCACGCCCGTCCCGGGGAGGTCGTCTGGGCACTTAGGGGACCACCGTCTCCAAAACAACATCTTAGCCAACGAAATGCCTGTCTCTTCTCTGCCGCTTGCCCTCGGGACAGAAGGCTGTGGTGGACTCGCTGTGGGACTCTGACCTCCCGACCACGGCCTCCTCGCTGTCGCACGGCACGGACAACACCCCAGCAGCAAACCCACGACTGCGGCCAGCTGAAGCTGCTGCACTGATTTTGCCATTACCAACGCAGGCGTCTCTCCAGCTTCCACTAGCTCAACGCAGAACCTCCTAAGCTTTAAGAGCTAGCGCTCACTCCCCAAAAGTAACAAGTCGCAAGTAACATTTTCAGTGCAGGTCACCAGAAACAGCGCAAATACACCCGGAGTGATACCCAGGAATGCTGCCACCCGCCGGGCAATCTGGGTCTCAGTTATACTTCCATCCATGGCCTGTTCATGGCGCACTATTTTAAACAGTTGAATGCAGAAAAATCAAAACACTCCTGCACCCATTTATAGTGTGCTATAGATGTGGAAAGACCTGGAGAAAGAAAATATCTTCTGCGTTAAGCACTGGGGAAGATGTCAGTGGGAAACAAGAGCTTCAAGAAGCCCATGATGCAGTAGCAAAACAAGGAACGAGGCGAGGATTCTACAATGTGAAGGGCAGGAGCAGGAACAGGAACTCCTCTCCAAGGTGAGGACAGAGAGCAGAACAATGCTGCCTTTAAACACATTGCAGACCACAGCTGAGATTATGGTGACAAAGACCCAGGGATACTGTATGGTCTGCATCTGACAAATGCTTTGAGAAAAGTAACACAAGTTAGAGTTGGTGTTAACACAAGTCTTTATTAAATAAATAGAGCAAAAGAGAAAGTTCATCCACCCAAAAGAGTACAGGCACAAAAGTTGCTCATGTATACTGCAGAAGCAGAAAGCCAGCATAGCATCTGGTTTGTTGGGGTTTTTTTTGTTTTGTTTAAGGTAACTGTGCTTGTCTGTACACCAGTGTGACCTCCTTAGTCTGTTTTGCAGAAAACTGTTGCTCACACAGATTGTGCAACCTCCCATTTTTTACAATATATCCCCTTAATTTACTTCAGTTATTTATTTAAAAGATTACAAAGCACAGCATGCTAGAGAAACACAAAGGACAACTGAATTTCAACATTACCACCTATAAATGGAGAAAAACCTTTTATTCATCACAGTTGAATAAGGGAGAACTCAAACCATTCACACTTTCCTTAGGATTTAACCATTTAAGACCAAAAACTCATTCGCAAAATTCAAACCCAAAAGACAGAGGAGCTTGCTAGTTACCGAATTACTGAGATGTTTTTCAAATTCATGTTTCCGAAGGATACAAATAAAATATCTCAACAGAACAAAACCTAGGAAATTTGTTTATGGTACAGATTTACTTTATATCTTCCATGAATATAATTTATAGGTTTTGATTTCAGTGTGGGAATACTGAAGGCAAAATTGAGGTCTTAAGGTCTAAGATCAAAACTTCCTGTTCAAATGCTTCCTTGCCTAAAGAGTGTTGTAAAAAAATCCCAAAAGTCACTTCCTGTCTCCTATGAAATCAGGACTACCACTAGATTATAGTAATGCATAAAAGGTTAACAGATGTGATCCCTGTTCCTTCAGAGCTGTTAGCAAACAGCTTTCCTCTTCCAGAAGTGTCAGCTAACATGCACAAGCTGGACAGCAATACCAGTTCCACTGTGATAATCTAACTGGATAGGGTCCATATATCTTGCATTTTTATGCATTCAGTTTCTTCAGTGCCCTTTCTGCACATGATTAACCTCTGCTGTATAAAATCTTTATTTTTCAGATTAAAAAAAAGTTGTCATCTACACTGTGTTTCTGTCTGTAAAGACAGTTCCTATTTGACTGCAACTGTTTAACGGAAAATCCTCATCACCAATATATTCCTTATTCTTGAAAGCTGAGTTAGCAATCTAAAATTTCACTTCATAATTAGAAATAGTGTGGATAGGTGGAATGTGAGACCATCTGATTCATTAATTTACTCAGTTAAGGATTATTCAGTATTAAATAAACTAGAAACAAAGGCTCACACAGACATCCAGTCATTGTGAGCAAGTAGGGTAGGAGAGAATTTCCATGCCACTGGAAGTTTCCACTAGGAGCTTCTCTGGTATTTCCTTGAAGAGGGTCAATGTGAATTTTGATCAATAAGGGGAAAAAACCACATTATCATCTCTTGAAGGGGGCTTGCAGAACTATGCAAAACTTAGCACACAAAAAAGGGACAGGAAAATATAGTATAATTGCAGGGGTTTTAAGGATCAGGGTAAACAGAGGAACAACTGTGAGAAGAGGTACACGATTGGTTTGGAAGGAGCCGCTGGTCAGTACATGTCTTGCTGAGCACTCATTCACAGCAGTCCATCCTATCATCCTATAGATGCTTATGGAGCATCTTCTCAATGTAAATAATACAGAAAAATTACGAATTCTCTGTATATGCTGTAAATTAATACTGTAAATTAATAATTTAAAAAAAAAATCATCACTTAGGAAACCCGTATGAGAAACATTTGTCTTCTGTTTGCACACATGGAATTCTATTCAACTGAGATTCAGGACTGAATCTTCAATCATCAGCACACACTGTAGTGATGATATGATTAGTACATTAAGCTAAAAAAGAGGAACTTTTTTAGTTCTTCATGGCCGTTTCTATTTTGAAAAGAAACTGCTTGTAGTTATCATTCATACAATCAAGACAAATGGCACCAAATATACTGTAAAGGCTAAACATATTCAATGTTCATCTTTAAACTGATAAAAGAAAGAGGAAGAGAAAGAGAAAGGCTGATCCTATGCAAAATCATGCAGTCTATCCCCATCATGGATGGTATCAACCACACTAAGAATTTAAATTCCTCCAATTAACACTGGAGTGCGTATTTCCCCTGCAATTACTGAAGCTCTGACTTGTTGCTGATTTCTGATTTCAGTTACTATTTTCTGTTTTTATCAGCTCTTTGATGATGTATAAGACCTTGTCATCTAGAAAAGAAAAAAAAAAAAACAAAAAACCCATAGTGTGTGAAAAAGAGCAAGCTTAAAAACTGATTCCCAAAATGCCAAAAATCGTAAGAGAAGTCTAGCTCTCAGCAACTTAAAATTTTAATGTTTTAGGCTATGCCAGAATCTAAAGCAAACCAAGTGATTACCATCTGGAAAGCAAAAGGACAAACAGTATGTACCTAGTACATCATCATAAAATCATTCAATGAACTACTGATGACCAATTCAGTATTCCACAAAAAATATTGGAAAAGTGGTGGGTTAACTACAGATACCGCATACAGGAACTCCCTTTCTTCCCCACCTACAATATGCTCCTGAACATCCAGTGTCCAAATTTTAAATTGTGCTCTGCTATACCTTACTTTTCTGAACCAACATGCCATTGGTTAACCTAGATTTTGAGACAACTTGAATACACTTATAAGGCATCCATGCCTAGGATTCTACACACAATCTCAATTCTATTCTGAAATGCATGCCATTACTACCACTACCTTGAATGTTGTTACCAGGGATTATCTTTAAAATGGCAGTTGTGCAGATCTTTGTACACCTGGGGTGAGCCACACCATATATTCAGGGTTAGTAATGACTTTCTGGACACCTCTTAATGGAACTTTCATGTCATACATGCTACTGTGAGAGGATGCAGGGTACTAATGATTCCTCAGATTTGCTACAAGGTGCATTTAAACAGTAATGACAGCAATAAGTTACCTTCAAGTGACATTTTGGGATTTTCAAGCTTCTTCTTCAAAACAGACTCAATGAGAACTCTCAGCTGTTTGAAAATTACTGCTATCTTAACAGGAGCCTATAAAGAAAAGACAAACATTTGCATTTTCAGGTATTTCATATGAAAATATAGATCAAAATATTACCCTACATAAAACCAGAAATTTATAACAAGATCCCTGCAAAAATTATGCACATACATGATTTTTAATGGTAATGGTAATCATGATGGATAGTACACTCATGAAATGACTGAGCTTACATTATGCCTTAGCTTTAGGCAGCAGTTGTTTGTAGCATCAAAGCCTGAAGAACAGCAGTTCAGAAGGGTAACTTAAAATGTGTTCCCACACAACCAGCATAAGAGGAAATTATTAGTTTACCAATAAGCTGCCCAATTAATTGCCTCCCACTCCCCACCCAAGGTAACAAAGTTCAAATTACATTTATACCTGAAATAAATCAGCTACACATTTGCCTCTTCAGAGGTCTGCCAGGCCTTCTGACAAAGCATCACAAGCCTTTCCTAAATCTCACTAGAAATTTGTATACCTAAAACTTAACCCTCTCCCAACAATATTTCATTTTATCCTTTCCTCCCTATTTCAATCTTTACTTCATTTATATGCTGCCTTTGGTACAACAAGTAGCTGCTATGGCAGAAGCACAAAACACAATGTATTTTGCTTAGCAACTTAATTAGAAAGCATAAATTCTGAAACACTCTGTAAGATGTGATTAACCCAGCAACTGCACAACTGTAGCCATCCAGGGACTGGAAAAAAAAATCTCTAACAAACTGACAAGGGACCTGCTTTTTAAAATTCCCTCTTCATGATAAGGAGTGAATTCCATTAGATGATTGCTTACTTGGATCAGTAAATTGCAAAAACTTGTTTTGCTTCTCTCTTGTCTTTGAGAGTAACACAAGGCCCAAAGCACAGAAGGAGCACAGAAAACTGTAACCACAGAGCTGCCTGGATAGTAAAACCCACTATTGGCCATTTACCAAAATTTACAGAGGATCTTTTCATGGTAACTATTTTGTCTGCAAAAATATGCTAGGAAAGTACTCTTAATTTTCCAATTTCAAAAAAAAACTTATACATGTGGAAAGGTAGAAACAATCAAGAAAACACCCCAAACCCAAGGAAGCAGCTATTTCCCAGTTCAGATTTTTTTCTTTATCAAACAATTCTGTCTGCACTACAGAACAGTACATACAGTAGTGTGCTAAAGATAAAGATACAGTTACAAGATTACAAAATTGTAGGAAAGGGTAATATAAAAACAGCACACTCTGCTTTCAGTACAAGCTCTATAAAAAAAGGCTTAGTCTGCATTTGTTTTAAATACCTTTTCTGAAAGAACATTTTTTTCTTAAAAAAGAGAGGGAACCGATTTGTTGCAAACCACACATGACAAGTCTATTCTTTCGAGTGTGATTCATTAAGTTTATATTTTGAGTGTGATTCTCTCCCTCTTTCTTCATCTTCATCCCTTGTCTCCATCTCCCATATACAGCGGTCTCAATCAAGCTAATACATCAACTATATAATACAAAAAGCTCATGGAATTACGAGAGGTAAGTTTAGTTATAACTCCAATGCACCTGAAAATGGATCCAACCGTCAACTGTCAGAAGACGCTCACGATGCTGGACTTCTATATCCCCACCAAAAAGCAAAATGGGAAAGGGGGATATTAAAGTAGTTTCTCTCAAATACACCTTGGCATACCTCACCTGCATATAAACAGACACAAACAATTAAAAACAGCAACAAAAAAATACCAAACCACAATACATCTATAACACTAAATTTGATTGCTATTTCTACAAACAAAAAGTACACTTTTTTTACTTTTTCAAGATGCAACCAAAACAAGTTATTGCACACAAAATAGCTATTTGTCTGCCACCACATAAAATAACTCACCTCTAAGTAAGTGATAGGCTTATATGCTGGAAGTTAGCTAAAGACACAGTTACCTTCTTAAAGTTCAAATGGAGAGATAATGTTAACCTAGTGGTGTTCAGACAAGCAACACTAAAAGTAATAACACTACTGAAACAAAAGGCAGGCAAAGTTCTTTAATTACACATTCTTCTTGGGAGCAGCTGTTTTGTCAGTTTACCTACATTCACATATGCACATACATAAATGTGGTACACACAGACACATCACTACATGAACTGCGTGATTCAGCATGTGTGGCTTCTGGCTTTGGAACACCTCAAATAAAGACAGAATGGGATGGAATAAGTTGTAGTAGGAAGAACGGATGTAAAAGGAGTGTATCTTCATGTTTCAAAGCGCAGGCTTTGTTTTCCCCATGATTCGTGGACTAACTTACCTACCTAGCTGCTGTCTTGTCACCACACTACAATGTTCTTGGGGATCAGGAAATATTTTCAACTCTCAAAAAATACTATCACTTTATACACATTGAAAGGTCTAATGCTTCCTGCTTCTCTACAGTAAATTTGGCCATTAAGCAACTGCTGTCAAACTTCTGTTGTACCAGAAGTATAACTAAATACAAACACTTGAATTTAGGAAATAGCTGACAAGATTTTTTAATTGAAGGGGAAAGACGTGAAAAGAAATGCAATTCACTTAGGAAGTTTAGCAGTCCATTACAGAATAGGCTATTTTATTACTGGGATATGTCAGTACCAAGTTTCAAAACCTCAGAAAAGTAACAAAGCAGACTTTGAAAAGTTACTACTACATATTATTGTGTAAGGTGTTATTAAAATCAACAAGACTCTATTTAAAAAGTCAATGATACTATTAACTTAAGTGATACAAAGAAAATTCCTTCTATTTACAGCTACCAGTTTCACCATAAAGATTTGTTCATTATCTTCAGCTTCACCATCTTCTTTCTCAGCACTCAGTTGACTCACTTTTATGGACTTTAGGATCATTAGATAATAAAAGACTCTTGAGGATAAAACAACTGGATATTAAATAACATACACTAGTTTGAAGTATATTAGAGGCAGAACTCCACCTCTACACAAACAACTAGTTACATTCATCATCTTTAACTTACCTTCTCCTGGTAAAGTAGCCATCCATATGTCTGCAAGTCTCGATTTACAGAAGAGGGATGAACTTGCGCTTTACCCTGAGCAGTTTCTACTGTGCAAGCCAGCTTCTCTGTAACATCCACAGACTTTGTATATAGAATTTTTCCTACGTTGTCATACAGCCCTGCAGTCAACACAGCTTTAAGAAGAGCTATTTCACTGAGAGATGGGGATTGTGCGTCTCCAGTTCCATCCCATCTACATTGTGTTGAAGATGTTGTGAATCCTGCTGCTCTGACCACCCTTATGAGTTCTTGCTTCACATCCTGAAATTAGGATGGTATTAGTAAAGTCTTGAATTAAGAAAGTTACATACTCCACTTCAGCAGTAGGAAATTACACTTCATCTGAATTATTCATGCTCTCCCTTACTATTCATGCGCTAGCCCTTATTAGAATAATCACTTGTATTTTCTGCTGCCACACTAGAACCCTAGCTATTTCTACAGGAAAAATATTATTTATAACATAAACTGATACCTGGAATATAGGATTAGACATGTGGAAATAAATATGCTGCAAATACTAAATCTTTACCTGCAGTTAAAATGAAAAGAAACATTTGAATCAAAGATCCAGTTCTGCTTAGAAATACTCACGTATTTTACTAACGTAAAAGGAAAGATCAGTTAAAGCATTTTACCACCAAAAATAAGAGGCCATTCATGTTTGTGGCTCGTCTTTCAAATTAACTGTTAAATGTTATTTCATATCAAGAATAATATAAATACTTTAATTCATAAAGCTTTGATTCTCTGATGAAAACAAGGCCTAGCTTCTCCAATGGTAGTGACTACAAAGCTGTTTACCAAAGTGTTCATATCAAAACTCAAATACAGCAACCTTAATCGAGAGTGTGCATTTCATCAGTCCCTAGAAGTCCACTTGCTTTTATCTTGTCTAAATAGTAACTGTGATATATCATCTCTTTAAAAGGGAATAAAACTTTCAGATGAAAATTTTAACAAATAACTTACGAGTGAAGAGCATAATGATATGCTTTACCTCCAGAGTTAACAGTGAAGTCCTATTAAGGAAATTCCTTCTGCAGTAAGTCATTTCAGCACGATATCCCCCTTCCTGTCGAGCCCTTTTCCACCTAGAGGAAAAAAATAGTGTCTTATTACAGCAAGAAGAAACCCATCAAGACCGTAACAACAGAAGAGGAACTAAGTTAAAGAAGAATTATGTGTTTGGGTAAGCATTCTCCACTCTAAAATAAGTTGTATTCATTAAGATGAATGCTGCTGGTCTAAGGACACTCCAGAGAACATGTCTGTAACATAGGCATGATATTAGATACATAGACAGATACTAACAAAAATACAAGGTGATTTACTCTCAAACCCCATCCACTTCTGTCTGTCTTGACCGTCAAAACAAAATTCAGACTTAGTGGTAACACTAAAGAGGAAAACCTGTATGTCATTTTATACACTTGTGCTTTATCAAATACAAAATATTATGGTTAAAATACCACAAAAAGCAAACAAAGTACTTTAAACACTAGGATAACTGGCACAGTAAACCTCTATATGTGTGCAAGCATAGTTAAAAGGAGCTGGAGAACAGAAAACTAAGCAAGATATCCATTTGTGTTACAGTACCTGACAATCAATTGTTACTCCAAACAGAAAAAAACTTGAAGTGAAAGCAGTTCAAGAGATATTAGGGATTCTTTACATAACTGCATTACTTGTTATCTGTTACTAGTCAAGAGCATAGCAGAACCATCACTTACCCCAGATAAGCATTGTAGATCGTTATATGGTCTGAAACTGCCATAGCTAGAGATGATTTTGCAAGATCTGCTTCATCTCTTCGACCAATAGGTGTAGTAAATGGGGTTTTTTCTGTCATAACAGCAGCCAAAGTTGCCTGCAATTATAGAAGTACATATCACTTTTTGTGTATATAACAAAGTATTTTGTTGTAAGCTTACAGGTTTATAAAACAAATAGCCTTATATTTTCTTTTGTCATTATCTTAGAATTATAGGCTTGGGTTGCAACAGACCTTAAAGATCATCTAGTTTCAAGCCCCTGCTATAGGCAGGGACACCTTCCACTAAACCAGGTTGCTCAAAGCTTCACCCAACCTGGCCTTGAACACTTCCAGAAATGGGACATCCACAACTTCTCTGGGCAACCTGTTTCACTGCCTCACCACCCTCATCGTAAAGAACTTCTTCCTAATATTGAATCCAACCAAATCCTCTTTCAGTTCAAACCCATTCCCTCTTGTTCTGTTACCATATGGTAACATTAAGCAGCTCTTCTTCAATGCCTTCTTATACTGAAAAGCTGCAATTAGGTCATGCCGGAACCTTTTCTCCAGGCTGAACAACCCCAGCTCACTCACTCTCCTCAAAGGAGAGGTACTCCAATCCTCTCTGATCATCATTATGATAAACTCTCGACTCAGTCCAGCAGGTCCACATCCTTCTTGTGCTGGGGCTACCAGAGCTGGATCCAGCACTACAGGTGGGGTCTCATGAAGGCCCAGCAGTAGGGCAGAATCCCCTCCCTCCCCTGCTGCTGGCTCTGGATGCAGCCCAGAACACATTTGGCTCTCTGGGCTGTGAGTGCCCATGGCTGGGTCATGTCCCCACCAGCACCCTCAAGTCCTTCTCCCCAGGGCTGCTCTCAATCTGTTCATCCCCAGCCTGTGCTGATATCTGGGGCTGTCCAGACCCTGGTACAGCACCAGCACTTGGCCTTATAAACTCCATATCTGCCCACTTCTCCAGGTCCCTCCTGATAGTATCCCTTCCTTCAGATACGTCAACAGCACCACTCAGCCTGGGGTCATCTGTAAATTTGTTGAGAGTGCACTCAGCCTATCCATCTATGTCACTGATGAAGATATTAAATAACACTGGTCCCAATATAGACCTCTGAGGGCACCACTTGTCCACTGGGACTCTGAACTATTAACCACCACCCTCAGGATGGGACTGTACAACCACTTTCTCATCTATCTAATAGATCACCCTCTGAATCCATCTCTCTCCAATTTAGGTTGGGGACCATGGTAAAGGCTTTGCAAAAGTCCAGATAAATGATTATGTAGCCTTTCCCTTGTCCTCTGATGTGGTCTCTCCACCACATAGGTCATTGGGTTGGTCAAGCAGGACTTGACCTTGGTTAAGCTCACACTGGTGTCTTGAATCACCTCCCTGTCCTCCAAGTGCCGCAGTGTATTTCTGAAAGGATCTGCTCCATGATCTTCCCAGGTACAGAATGGAAGCTGACAGGTTAGTAGTTCCAAAGGCCTCTCTTTTCTACTTTTTTTCAAAAAAAGACAGGTACAATGTTTCCCCTTTTCCAGTCATCTGGGACTTCACCTGACTGCCATGAAAGAGGTTGCCATTGATGACTGAGGTAAAAACATTAAGTACCTCAGCCTTCTCCTCATCTGTTTCTACCAGTTCATCAAGTGGGGTGCATTTTCTTTGACGTCCCTCTTCTGGATGATATAGCTGTATAACCCCTTCTTATTTGTAACACATGGCTTTGTGTTCCTTGCCGTGGTCAGCTCCATCGTTGCCATGGCCCTCCTCACCACATCCCTATGCAACTAGACTGCATTCCTGTAGTCTTTCCAGGACCCATCCTTGCTTCTGCACTGATTGTGCATTTGCTTGTTGCCCTTGAGTTGAATCAGCAGGTCTCCACTCACACCCATTGACTGTCTTCCCTGCCTGATTTCTTGCACCTAAGAATCACTAGCTCTTGTACTCTAAGAAGAGTAGAAAATATTTAATTATAGTCTATCTTCTACTAAGTCTCAAGGAAAACTCAGCACCATAAGAATTTCCTACATAGAATTCAGAACTCATATTAAAGCCACTGTTTAGATAGTGCCTTAAATGCAAACATAAAAAAACATTTCAAAACTCATATGAAATGTTTTGCCAAATGACAATGCAATGAAGGTCAAATTAATCAACTGCTTTAGGTTGTATCATATTAACAGGAGATATCAAGAATTTTAACTTTCACTTTCTAGGAACTAACATACTCATGTTTTCTTCTGATTTGCAGTAAATTAAATGGATTAGGTGAAAATGTAAACTATGTCACAGTCTTAGTAAATTACCTACCAATTAATTTCCAATAACTTTGAGATGTTCTTGGCCACAAACTGTGGTGCAATCCAGACTGCCTAACTCACATGTAAAGAGGATATTTTCTTTAAATATCATACCCCCTGGGATCACCATGGACAGACCTGGAGACCAAGCCTGATTAGCCACTGTGAGAGTACCTAGGAACTTAGACTCTTAGAACCGCTGTAAGTTGGAAAAGACCTTTAAGATCATTGAGTCCAACCATAAAGAACACTTATATTATTCCATTAAGTCTGGGTATCTTCACCCTGAAGTAAACATTTTAACTTGCATCACGTTTTCAAAATACTGCATTACAAGAATCAGATTAATTGCAAAGAATTAACAGTTTCTATACTTTTAAAAACATGATTTCTTTTTTACTCACCACAGGATCCAAGCAGCCAAATATAGCACCAAATATAAGCATTTTCCCAATCTTGACATTAACAGGAAGGGCTGCAAGGTGCTGGCCCAATGGAGTTAGCTTGGGCTCGTTTAACTGACAAGCACCAATCTTCCTCAACAGATTCATTGCATTACCAATTACTTGCTGCTGTGGTGGATCTAATGCTCTGGAAAGAAAATCTTCAGGAGAGCCAAGACTGCATTTCTGTGAAGTAAAGGGACATATATTTCAATATAAAATTTTATAATGAAGTTCTCTAACAGCTACAGAGAAAACTGGAAAGGTGATCTTGCATCAAACGTTCACATTCCTTCCTCACCACTTGCTTCCCAGAAGGCTGACATGCCCACATTAGGTTAAAAAAACTTCATTGCTTGGAAGCGCTCCATATGGCATGAACACTGTTCAGAGAAGTGCATTACCAGTGATCACTAACAAGCAGGGGACAACCAGTCCTGATGGGATGCAGCTCAACCCAGCACTTACTTGCCACGTTGCTAGTTTTCCTATGCACATACTGAAGACATGGTAAGAGGTAATGGAATTGCTCGCTTGAACAGAAATCAATTAGAAGGCTATTTAACAGTTTAAAATTTTCACTCTGAGGCAAACTGGAATCATATAGTACACTATTCTCACTGAATAGCATGCTCGTATTTTACAGCAATCAAGTGTTGAGTTACCCTGTGACCTGTGTAAGAAGCCCCACAAAGTAACTGCATTGGATCAGGTCTGTTGTAACAAACCTTTTTAGCTACTAGGAATAATAATTCCAAAACAGGCAATAGTATGAAGGTGTCATTTCTCCAGAGGCATGCATAGTATTTTTAGCTAACAAGGTGTATTGGGCTTGTGTTGCGAGGTTTAGGTAGTAGGGGCTGCATAGGTGAGTTCGGTGAGAAGCTGGGAGCTGCTTCCCCTACATCCAGCCAATGCCAGGTAGCTCCAGGGCTGACCCACCGTTGGCCAAGGCTGAGCAAATCAGTGATAGTGGTCATGCCTCCAGGAGAAGTCACTGCACAGAAACAAATTGCAGCCAAAGAATAGGTAAGAACAACTCTGAAGATGCCAAAATTAGTGAAGAAAGTAGTGGAGGAGGTCCTCCAGCTGCTGCAGCCCATGGTGAAGAAGGCTACTCCCCTGCAGCTCATGGAGGTCCGTGGTGGAGTCCACACTCAAGTATGTGGATGCCTGAAGGAGGATGTGACCCTGTGGGGAGCTCACACTTGAACCTGGCAGGACCTGTGGCACCATGAGAGGAGCTCACACTGCAGGAGGTTTGCTGGCAGAACTTATGACCCTGAGGGAGACCCATGCAGGAGCAGTACATAAAAAACTGCAACCTGTGGGAAGGATTCACATTGCAGAAGCTTGTAAAGGACTTTCTCTGGTGGAAGGGAGCCCAGGCTGGAGCAAGGGAAGGAGTCTTCCCTTCCTCTGAGCAGGAAGCAGCAGCAGAAACAGTGTGATAAACTGACCAAAACTGCCCTTCCCCATCTCCCTGAGCTGATGGAGGATAGGAGGTAGGGAGCTGGGATATAAAGCTAAGCCCATGAAAGAGGGTTAGTTTTTACTTCTCATTAACCTAATGTTATAAATTCAATTGATTTCCACAAATCAAGTCTGTTTTTCCTGGTACAGCAACTGGTGAGTCATCTCTGCGTCCTTATCTCTCTAACTGTGAGCCTTTTGTTATATTTTCTCTCCCATTCACCTGAGGAGGAGGGTGATAGAGGAGCTTTGGGGCCACCCAGGCCCAGCCATGGTCAACCCACCACACAAGGTTAGCAATACTAAAACCAAAAACCATACCATAACGTGAAGGCATAATTCCTCCAAAGGCACACGCAGTATTTCTGGAACAGAATATTCCATGAAACTTTCAAACCTGCAACATCATAAAAACACAGAAACATATATATTCAACTAAATCTTTGGGTTAAACTTGTAAATATGGTCATTCTTTGACCATTACATGGTCATTCTCTGCAGTTTTTCTCTTGAGGGGCAAGGAAGGGAGTAGCATAGGTAAGCCATTCATACTTTGAATTAAGGCATGTGTTGTTGCTTGGAAAACAAGTTTTAGTCAGAGAGAGAAAGGCAGGAAACCCCAATTTTCAAAACAAGTTTATAAAATGCTTTCAAGCTGAAAAGTCTTTTATGGGACTAAAAGGCACACCTCACTGGTTATGTCAAAAGACTTAATCTTAATTGTTGCTTAGCTGAAAGTAATTTCAGGCTTTCACAGAAGCAGGAAAAAGGTTATTCCACTACAGTAATAGAAACTAATTCTGCAGTACCCCCATCTCTTATCCACAGAGATTACCTTCTCAGAAACCTACAAATTTGTCTGATAAGAAATTCAAAGTTCAGCAGGTAAGGTTTGCACACATTTGATGTAAGCCAAACAGATGTTGTAAAAAACTGATGTTCTACAATTCCTTGTGCTGCACTTGTCCTTTAATTTTATTTTTTAAAGAAAACATTATATAAATATTAAGAATAAAATTAACTTTTTAAAAAAGTGTGAAAGACATGGATGATATTCAAGACATATGATATTCAATATCAAGACATATGATACTCAAATTCTTGTTTTGGTTGAGTTTTTTTCCACTTTTCTGTGAATTAAGTGAAATAAAGTGAATTTCAACAAGAATTCTTGATTTTGCACAGAAAAAAAAAGATGGTATCTATGTGATTTACACAATTCTGCTAAGAATTACAATACCTCTCTCTCGTGTACATTCGGAAGCAGAAGCCATCCCTAACACGCCCAGCTCTTCCTTGTCGCTGCAGAGCACTAGCTTTACTAACAAAGGTCTCTTCCAGGGAACTCATTTGACTGCTTTCATGATACCTTAAAAATTATAAAGCAGATTCAGATTTCAGAATTAAAATTTCCATGTGTCTACAACCTGAACACCAGCATACTGACAATGTATCTAATGAACAATTTTGAAAATACATTTAGTTTTGAAAACCAAGCATATCTGGGAGGAACTGTGTATTATAAAACCTTGGATACAACTCACCAGTGAAAGTATAAATACTGGAAAATGAAAGCTTTATTATTTCATTTCCCTGGCAATTCAGAACCATTCTCACACATTGTGTAGGGATTTTTACATTTAAAGTGAACAAAAAATAACTTTTAAGAACAGAGATAGTATAAAAAATACTTCCTTAATTTCCATAACAGTTCTCAATCATAACTATCAATACATAACATCCATTATCTGTGAACTTTCCTTGTTCTTCTCACCATTTGAATCTCCAAATATACACCCCAAACCTGTACTGAAAAACTGCAAACTGTTAAATGAGCTCAGAACATTTCTGCATCAAGAACTCTAGTTTAATAAGGATACTACAAAATTCTTGCAGTTCTATCCTCCAAATACCTACAGTAGTCACAGTATGATTAATGAAAATCAAACTCTTACCTGTTTTCTTTTGTTCTCCCAGTATCAATTACAAAGACAACATCTGGTATTGTGATACCTGTCTCTGCTATATTGGTTGCCAAAACAATCTGGAAAGAGTAATATAACATGAACAGAATAATTGGAATGTCTAACAGGTTTCAACCTTTAAATCAGCATTATGGAGTAAGTCTGGTTAAGATTTTTACCCAGCAGTGCTTCCTTAAATAATCTGACAAAAAAAAAAAAAAAAAAAAGAAGCTACATGACTTGGAAAATGATCTAGTTTTCCACAAGGAGAGAATTTGAAAGCTAAGAAATAAATTCACATTCACATTTTGTTTTACAATCTATTAAGATGACTGGCTAATATCTGCCAAAATTGAACAATGCTTAATTACAGAGGTTGGTAGTAAATTAAATTGTATTTTTCCTAGATAAAAGCCATAATTACTGGTAAGCAATATTTAAAACACAGGTAAGTAATAATTAAGGAATTTTACTGAAAAATTTTAGGTTTAAAAATTTGCCCAATACTCTCAAGATTTTCACAGCATATTAGCTTCTACCCATTATAGACCAGCAAATTAAAAGAATTCTGCTAAGAATTGTTTCTTTGCAGGGAAGAAATTCTAGGAACACCTAGTTGTTGTGTAATTCTGTATGCTATTGTAACAATTCAGAGTTGCATCCACAGAAAATTTCTCTTTCATTTGTGAACTTGGTAAATATTACCTTTCTGATACCAAGAGGAGGTATTGTAAACGCAGCTGCTTGATCTTGAGTTGAAAGAACAGAATGTAAAGCTATCAATCTGTGCCTAGAACAAGAAATTATATTAATAAATACACATTTATCAAAGAACATAGAATAAAAAAGTTAAGACCAGCATAATAACAACACTTGGAGAAAGCAACTAGAATAGACAACCAAAAGAGTAAAACTTTGTGTGATTATGCATGAAAGTCTGTTTAATTGTTTTATTACAATATCAAAAAAAAAAAAACTAATTAGTTCATAGGGATGTTCTCCCATTCAATAAAAATGCAGGAAAAATATAGTACTGCAAAACTGCTGTTACTTCAAGATACCAGCCTAGCAATAAAGGGAGCTAGGGGTCCATAAACTCAAGATTTTAAAATTGTGCTTCCAAGACAAGGACCATTACAAAAACATGCAACTTTGACTAATAAAGGCCTTCAGAGATGAGACAGCCACAGAGACAGGTACTTTCCTTCTCTTCAGGCCTTTACATCTCAGTCCACCAACAATTTTTAGATTTGACTGCAGCTGTGCCTTTTATGCAGTTGTATTGCTAACTTTTAGTTACCAAAGCAGTAAATTTTGAAATTATCTATCACTACAACCCTAGGCCATTTCTCTTGGTAGATCCAGATGCTCTGGAGCTCTTCTCAGGAAGTAGTCACTTCCATGTAAACAGTAAGCCACAGAAATCTGTATCCCAGGTATGGCAGCTTCCATACCCTAAGAAGTGGAAAAGAAGTAGTCAAGTGCTTTTGATTAAGCAAATTTATTGAAGAATAAGATAGAAAATAATAACATTTATCATACCATTCCTAAGTATCTGTCATTTTTGCTTGTGTAGCTTTTAGATTATAGTATTAAAAGTACATTTGTATTGTAGCAAAAGAACATTTGTATTGCAGTAAAAGTATATTTATAACACAATTAGCTCAGAGGTATAACTCTCACTTGCCTTTTACAAGAATGGCAAACCTTAATGAATATGTTTGTTGGCTTGTAACTTAAGAGTATTAATTAACTTCATAAAAAATATCTGCATTACCTGTCATGCAAGTTAAATCTTCTGTCAGTTGAAATGAGATCATACAGCTGTTGGATATGAGCAAGACCGGGTAAGAAGATCAGCACAGCCCCTTCAATATTCTTGAACTGGGGACTTCTATCTGCAAAATTACAGCACAAGCATATAGTTAAAACAAACATGCACTGCGAATAGTTTCACATAAAAACATGAATGAATGCTAGGCCCTTTGGTTAATGCTTTTTAGCTTTCATATAAGAATCAAGTACTTCATTATCACTAGAGAAAGCAGTGGAAAATAGGTCCAAAGGACAACCCCAAGTACATGAACTTAAGCGGACTAGAAGTACCTAAGTATGCAAGCAGCTCCAAAATAAGTTCAAGGTTGATCTTGTAAGGGTTCATGTATAAGATAGCCTGCTGTGTACGATTGCTGTATTTTGCATAGTAAGGAGCCAAATCGATACCAGATCCAGGCTGAATTGGGACATACTCCTAAAAAACAAGAGTAAGCAGAAAAAAAAAAATCACATTCTTAGCATTTTAGAAGAATGTAAAAGAGCAGAAGGTGAATTTGCCATTCACTTGAAACAGAGACTGGGATAAGAGAAATTTAACTAACTTCCCACCAAAACCTGTGTGAGTTAGATTAAATCACAACCACCTACATAATGTGTAGGTATCCACAACTGTTAAATGACACTCCAGATTTAAAAAAAAAAATGTCAAAATTAAAGCCTGTCCAAGAAGTAAACAGGACCATATTTGACATTCAACCGGTATCAATTCAAGCTTGGATAATAAGACGTATACTCTTCTTTCTAAACTCCTACTTTGGGGTATAAGAAACTAGTTTCACCTTTTCCTTCTCCCTCACCTCACCCATCTCAACTAACGGTTGCAATGAAAACTAAGAATGAACTAGGTGGCAACTGCTGCAGGGTTTTGGAACAGGAAAAATGAAGATTTAGCAGGAGAAACATACATTTGAATTTTCTCCAGATATCTTACATACTTAGCATAGTTTCTAAGTTAAGTGGCACTGTTGTAAACTATTTAATTGCTACTCAATACACTTAAGGAAGCTTGACACCACATATCCCTCTGTATTGAAGGAAAACAATCAACAGAGTACACCAGACTATTTTTCAACACATATATGTTTGATTGTAGCAAGCTGAATTCTCAGATGTTTTGCAATGCAAGTTGGAGCAGACAGGTATCTTCCCAAAATACAGTCTACATAAACAGCCTAAGCTGCCAAAGTCAGATGGTACTGACAGAATTTCCCTTTCAAGAGTTTTGATCGAAAAACACCTAAGAGCTATCATTGCAGAGTATCTATTGATTAACCATAACCTGTTAAACTAAAGAAGTCTTTACAACTGTCTCATATAAATCATCTCATTTAGTATGCCAAGTTGGAGGATCTTGGCAGTTCTTCAGCTAAGACAGATATGGCCTTTTCTCTTCTGTTGTTAAGTTCACTATGTAGGAGATTTCTTTGGGGAAAAAAAAAAAATAGTCTCCCTGTGGCTGCTTATAGATCCAGAGCTGGTAATCTACAAGAGACCTCAATGTCAAGTACAGCAAAATCAACACCGCTATATAGGAGTTGGAGCAACAATCAAAAGGGTGCAGCACTCATCATAAATATTAGTAGGAGCACCAATGGCGCCTATTTTTTATAAACTGAAAGAATGTTTGATATTCTACAATCCAACCATATAAAATTCAAAGGAATCAAAATTATTAAATAATAAACCCCAAGGGTTCCAAGACAAAACTAAAAATGACTGTTTCACCTGGTGCTTTGTAGTGGTTCCTCCTTTACCAGTAATATTTATTGTTACTTCCTCCTCTTCCTCCAAGAACTTCTGACAATATTCTGAGTCTTTCTCCAAAACATAGCCAGTTGCTTCAATTACATCTTCAACATGGAAAACCTTTAGTGAAAATTCAAAGACAAAACACGAAGCATGTAAAAAACCAATCACTTTTGGTGAGAAAGCAACCTTTCTCACTTTTTAAGGCTTACACAAAAGTTAATAAAAGTAAATAAAGTATGCCTTAATATTGTAATAAATCTTGCAAATTACAACTTAAACTGTCTTATGATTTTTTAAAATCTAATCTTAGAGCTGCTACAAGTTTATTAATGGGCTTCTCCACCTGATCACTGCATAACCTTTACCATAGCCTATATAGCCTGCACAAAAAAACAGTGACAAAGTTACAGGGGGTGTGGGAGGAATTCTTTAATGCTTTCCTTTCTACCTAGGTTGAACAGAGAAAAATCAAAGTGTTACTGATGGACTGACTGTAATCAAGAAATCCATCACAAAAAATAGTACAGCTATGTACTCCAAAGCCCTGAAGCTATTCTATATTTTCATAAAATAAAAAGGACTGTAAGTCCTTGAAATAGCTATTTTAAGATCTCTATTATTGGTTAAAAAAGTGATATAGATATATTGTCTATATACTAACCAGGCAAACCCCATATACATACATATGAAGTGTCTTGCATAATCAAAATAAACATCTACCTACCTCAACTGGATAGCTCCTCCCTGAGATCCTTAAAATGGGACAGTGTGAGAAATAGCTGGAAAACTTCTCACTGTCTACAGTGGCACTCATTAAAATCAGGTGCAGGTCTGCACGCTTATGCAAGATCTCTCTCAGAATAACTAGCAAAAAATCAGACTGGACACTTCTTTCATGTACCTAGAATTAGAAAAACAGATCTATAGCAAAAATTTAGTACAGGTCAAGGCCCAGAATAACTGTAATTTCTGCAAAATAGTAAAGAACTGATAACCTCATCTACAATAATATGAGATATACTTGACAGGAGACCATCTTCTTGAAGTTTACGAAGCAGGACACCTGTTGTACAGTACAGCAGTCTGGTGGCTTCTCCTGTTCTTGATTCCATACGAATTTGATATCCACACAGGGAATTCTTAAAAAAAAAGAAATTAAACATAAAGAATGACTTAAAATAACATACAAGCTAACAGTATTCAAAATTAAGTAAAACTTAGTGGCTGTCAGATTCCGACACCACACAAGTGCTAATTAAGTAGTAGAGTGAATGACTGCCACACTTCCATACAAGTGCTTTGCTAAGAAAGGAAGAGTACATGAAATTTATCCGAAGTGGCAAAGAGCTGGTAAAATCAGGATTGTTTTTAGGACTCTTTGACAATTTCAAAAATATTTTTGCATTAATTACCATAACAAATACAGGACTTCAGCTTTCTTCAAATAAAATAACTAATGTTGGAAAGAGCCTCTCTCAAAGCATGGCCTCACTCAAGGCTGGACTGGATTGCTCATTCCCCTTATTCAGGGGACTTTGCTTCATCCCTGGTGATAGTGATGCAACAGTCCCTAGGCAATCTAATCTTCGACCACTCCAGCTAAGAAACACTAGTGCTTTACATCAGCCACTGAAGATTTTAAAAATCATATACAGATACCTTCAGGTTCACAGGTGACAAGACAAAATGAAACAACCTGCATACCAAGAAGTTCTTTTCAAGAGAAAATAACATCTAATTGTTTGGTTGTATAAGGAAAAATGTTCTCACTTTTTGTAAACAATCCAGCCCCCTGTATTTGATCATGACATGCAAAGGAATTAAGACACTTCTTACTTTTCCTCCTGGTCCTGATTCACAGCCCAGCTCTTCACAAACCCTTGTTGCCAGACTCACTGCTGAGATTCTTCGGGGTTGAGTGCAAACAACATTGCATTTTTTTGATCCTTCGTCTAGCAGCAAGTCTTCTAACAAGAAATGGGGCACCTGGGTACTCTTCCCACTGCCTGTTTCACCAGCAACAACAACTACTCGATGTTTTTTGAGAGTTTCTACAATCGAGTATCTGTGCTTAAACACAGGTAACTCCTGTCTCTCTTTCAGAAGCCTCTGGTATCTAGAGGAACTCTGCAGCTTCTTAAACAAAATCCTTGAAGGTTCCAAATTATCTGCATCTGAGGTCTCAAGGGAGAGACTTCTGATGTCCTCATCAGAAACTAAGTTTTCCCAGGAATCTTCAGGACCCTCAGAAAGTTTTGGCTGGCTTTCAGACTGTAGCTGTTGTTGCTGTTTGAGTTTGTTTAACAATTTAGCAATAAAGGTATCACGTGGCTTGTTGGTTTCTATCTTGCTTTCTTCTTCCTTTTTCTTTTCAATATCCCTCCATTCTAGCCAGACATCTCGATAGGTAGGAGGAAGCAACTGATGAACTGACTTCAGGAGCAAAAAGCAGAAAAAAATTACATTAGGTACTACTTATTAGTATCACTAATATTTTATGTGTGAACAAACTCAGAAGATTTGACAAAAAATAAGTAGGAAACCATTCTAGAAGCAGAAACTATGAAACCAGTCATATAAATATCAATAATGCATCTTCATTTTCAATTTGCTTTCAGTTTTTAAAAGACTGAAAATAGTTTTATATAAAAATATCACTTCTGTATGCTGCAAAGCATATGCACAATTAGACAAAATCTAACAAATCTGTAACAGAAGCGAAGAATTTAATGGGAAATAGTACATGAAACTACTTTTGGAACTTTAGAAAAAGTGCAGAGGCAGATTTGAAGCCAAGAACAGAAATACTGCTCAGAAACTTACCTGTCCTTTAGTTAAATGGTAGAGTGCCAAAGTAGCAGCTAGATGTTGTGCTTGCATACTATCTTCTGTTACGATTGTAGGACACATTGCCATTACATCATCTGATGACTTGATAATCCTGACCCTTAAAGAAAAATTTCAAAAGCAGTTATCAGAATTTTTTGCAACCAATACATGACATAACATTTTTCAGCAAATATTCCAGCAGAGAATTTGTGTGGCTTTTTTTCTCTTCACAAACATCTCCATTTTCTTCAATGCAGAAGTGTTTATATACATACAGATCACCACCAAGGATAGGTGCCTTTGAAGAAAGACTCAGTTTGTGTGTTTGTAACTATTAAAGGATAGATCAAGATGACATTTAATGACCTACTAAGATGCAAATATCTGTTTAACAGATAAACAGCAGTCAGAGCAGCAGCCAAATTTCCCATATTCTTAGGGATGGCATATTCTTAGGATGGTTTTTAGCCTGAGCAAGAAAACAAGCTCTTTTACTTGGTTCCTTCAAGAAACATTGCTTATTTATAACTTTATTCACACATAGTAATACTCTACTCTACAGCTCTGTGTTTTAGACTTGATTTCCTAAAAGAAATTTAAAAGTAAGATACTGCAATGTTTTGCCCATAAATTTATGATTGTTTTGATAAAAATTTTTAACTTTCACTTTATTTTAAACAGTTTCCAGAAGGGTTTTGGTATTCATGTCTCTGATTTAATATGTTACCTTGAATAAGAATACCAAACATAAATTGCTCAAATCTATCTCACAGGGCTTCTTCAGACTCATATTTCATTCAGCAGTACACAAATAAACCCTTATCATCCATGCTTCATGGGATCATTCACTAGAATCTTATTTTTGTGATTTTCTCTAGGCCAAGCATCACTTTTGCAGAGCTATCAAGAGTAAAGTACCTCCCTGATGGACTAAAAAAGGGTTTGGGTAAACAGACTATATCAATATAAATCTCTATCAACAAGAAACAATTGACTAGAGTGTTTATTTCCAAATCAACCAATAGGCAAGTGTAAAGATTACAGGAAATACATACCTACATTTCCAGTATTTTCCAACGGGAATTTTTTCAAAAGCAGGATTTGGGCTCTTTGGAAAATTCTTTCTGCACCAGTCAATCAAAAACTGTTTTGGAGATTTACCAGTCCAGCTTCGAGCACTATAATCAAAATTTCTTACATCTAGTGGATCCCTTTTTTTCACTGCGAGAGCAGAAAAACACATTTTAAAGCCTCCTAAAGTCTATTTTACATTCCTTTGAAATAATTTTTACCTTTTATTCACATGTATTTAACTAGACAGAACAATTTTCTGAAATGTTTTGTAGATACACAGGTATTGATGATACATGGCAGAAACATCTGCTTTTCCTACAGAAGTATCTGGCAGAAGATTAATGACAGTATTTTGTTATCTTTGATCAGCCAATAATTTTAGAAGTTAATTGAAGTTTGATTGTTACAAAATATTTTAACAGTTTGAAAGCTTACAATTAAAACAGTTTAAAAATATGAGAATGCAACTGAAACAGACATTAGCCCTGCAACTGAAAAGAAATCTAATTTTTAAGACATGACAGCATGACAAAAATAGCTTTTGATGTAATCTGCTAAAACAAGTACAGTTCCTTTAAAGTCAGCTTGGTCAGTGAGACAGACTGTATGCAGATGACACCGAGTTGGGTGGGAGTGCTGATCTGCTGGAAGGCCCTGCAGAGGGATTTGGACAGGCTGGATCATGGGCTGAGGCCAATGGTGTGAGGCTCACCAAGACCAAGTGCTGGGTCCTGCCCTTGGGTCACACCAACCCCAGGCAGTGCCACAGGCTGGGGCAGAGTGGCTGGAAAGGAGCTGGGGGTGCTGGTGACGGCAGCTGAACATGAGCCAGGCTGTGCCCAGGTGGCCAAGAAGGCCAATGGCATCCTGGCCTGGCTCAGCAATAGTGTGGCCAGCAGGAGCAGGGCAGGGATTGTCCCCCTGTCCTGGGCACTGGTGAGGCCACACCTGGAGTGCTGTGTCCAGTTCTGGGCCCTGACTGCAGGAAAGACACTGAGGGGCTGGAGTGAGTCCAGAGAAGGGGAGCTGGGGCAGGGTCTGGAGCACAAGTGCTGTGAGGAGCAGCTGAGGGAGCTGGGGGTGTTTAGTCTGGAGAAAAGAAGGCTCAGGGGTGGCTCCCTACAACTGCCTGAAAGGAGATTGTGGTCAGGTGGGGGTCAGCCTTTTCCCCCAGGCAACAAGTGACACATCAATCTGCTTCAGGGGAGGCTCAGGCTAGACATTAGGAGGCATTTATTCACTGAAAGGGTTGTTAGGCATTGGGCTGGGCTGCCCAAGGAGGTGTTGGAGTCACCATCCCTGGAGGTGTTTAAGGAATAACTGGACTGTGCACCCAGTGACATGGTCTAGTGGACATGGTGGTGTTTGGTCACAGGCTGGACTCAACCTCAGAGGTCTTTTCCAAACTAATT
Source organism: Pseudopodoces humilis (assembly GCF_049639895.1). Classification (NCBI taxonomy): domain Eukaryota; kingdom Metazoa; phylum Chordata; class Aves; order Passeriformes; family Paridae; genus Pseudopodoces; species Pseudopodoces humilis. The sequence continues at coordinate 60,359,624 of NC_142203.1, read as the reverse complement.
GGTTCTGTGGTAGTCCACCTTCTCTTCCCACAATCAGAGCTTGTTCACTCAGCACTGCAAACCCAGAGAAACAAGAACTAATTCTGGAAATTTGTGATATGATTCAAGTTTGAATCATCACTGAACTACTTTCAACGCACCTTTGTCTTCCTTTGCAGCACCATCAGGTTTTTCAAGCAAGCTCAAATCCAAAGTGGTTTCTTGAGGTTGAGGTGAGGGAGCTTTTTTCTTTTCACTTTGCTGTAGGTTTGAAATCTTTATAGCTGGATTAAATACTGGATGTTCCTCGAGTACAGCCATTTCTGTCAGAGAGAGAATATAACTTATACCCACCAACTGCTTAAAAATCAGCTTAATTAATTCATACTGAGTACCCAAAACCAGAATTAGTGAAATGTTACTGAATTTCTGGAATTTGTCTGGGAAAGGACAGATTCAGAAAAGCCTTCACTTCACAGAGTGGCATAAAATATAATGAAATTATCCTTGATTAAACCTGACTCCAAGATTTAATTGCCTAACAAACATGCAGGCCAGAAAATAAAACACAGCTAACTTGCATAGCTCTACCTTGCTGAATTCTTCTTATTTTTTCTTGTGCTGCCTTCTGTCCTTGCTTGTCCTTGTCTTGCTTGGAGATGCTTGCTTGTTCTTTTGCTTCTGAAAGCTTGGCAGACAAATGTACATACCTCTCATTCTATTTCAAACAGAATTATAAATTGCAAGTTAAGTATGGTATGCTTGTCACTTTCAATGATAATACATAAAGTGCATAATAAAGTGCAGGTTTTTTATCCTTTATACCAAGCTTATACAATGGAGAAACAATGAGTTTTTATTTAACTAACAGTCAAGACCTCCCACAATTTGATAGTAACTCACACAATCTCACAGAAATGTATTTTAAATTTTTCTTTACAGCATATTACAGTCAACATTTTGAACGCTTCAACAGATTTTCCTTCAGTAGCTTGATACATTACTGGTAACATAGAAAAAGTTTTCAATCCCCCAATTTGTAACACACAGATTTGTAACAAACAGATCCACCACAGGCAGATGTACCAGACATATCAGTTTTTAGACAGACTTCTAAGAAGTATTATTCTGTCTTACTGGGTCAAATTTTTCTTCATCTGTCTCTTTCACAGACTCATCCTTCTCTTCATCACTTTGCTGCTCGGCGTATCGCAAAATCCATTCCTTCATAGTCAATTCTTTCTCTTTCCTCACATTCATTTCCTACGAAGAGCAATATAAGTTAAAATAATGATAAAGTATGTGAAAGCAATGCCTTTTCCCTCCATTACCCAGGAACTACTGTCAAGATTTTATATATAAAAAATGTATGTATACATATAACAAGAAAAAAGGAACCAAGCTTTCCCAACAAGGGTGAATATCCCACTATCCACAATTTGCAGGGAATATTTTTGTTTTCTAACTTAGGACTCAATAACCACAGAAATTAGAACACTGACAGTACATAGGCAGACTTAAACCCTCATAAGTCATATAGAGTGCCACATGAACATAAACAGAATAAACCTATTATAGGCTAAAATGAAGAACTTAAGCTATTGAATCATAGAATGGTTTGCATTGGGAGGGACCTTAGAGGTCATCTAGTTCCAACACCCCCACTATAGGCTGGGACAACTCCCACTAGACCAGGTTGCTCAGAGCCCCATCCAACCTGGCCTTAAGCACTGCCAGGAATGGGGTATCAGCAGCTGCTCTGGGCAACCTCTTCCAGTGTCTCATCATCCTCACAGAAAATAATTTCTTCCTAATACCTGATCTAAATATCATGAGATTCTCTGTGTTTTACCACAAAAATGAACTATGAAGGACCTTCCAGACTCCACAGGAAAAACACCTTTAAATTACCATTCCACTGAAATTAAAATGCAGGTGACAATGATTATCACAAGCTTTTCACATCAGTGCTGGAAATCAATGCAACTCCTGTATTTTAGACAGTTTTGCTCTTTCTTCCCCCCACCACCCCATGTAACTACAAATTAGATTTTCAGATTACCTTAGTTTCAGGGCCATTTTCTTTCTTTTTATTATCTTCCAGGTGAGGTGGCATTCCACGTTGTGACAAAGCAGAAAAAAATTTTGCTCTAGGTTTCTGCTGCTGTTCTTCAAATTGCTGGCTAAAACCTTCAGGCAAGGCATCTTCAAAATAAAAAAAACCAAAACATGTCACAGAAAATATCAATTACAGAAAAATATTTTAAACTGTGTTGGGAAACAACTAGAAGAACACAAAATTAAATAAAAATTATGCCTTAGCATTTATGAAAGATAGTATATTTGATGGTGAGACTTCCACAGAACTCCAAGTGAAGCAACAGGAAGACCACAAGACTTCATACACTAAAATATCCCAGAATCAGTCAGCTGTGCATCTAGGAGAGGAACACTGTTGCAACTGTTAGTCTTAGAGGAACACTGTATTTAATTGTTATTATGAAGTCGTAATGCTACTGCTTAGCAAATCCTATTTCTCTTCTGTCAAAAACTATATTCTGTCACCACACTCACCATTGGGAAGGTTTAAACAAAGCCAATCAAGTGCAGAGTGGAGATCACCACCATATAGAAGTGTATTTTTCATTGCTTCTTCAATGTGCTCAGTCTTAAAAGAGAACTTTTGTAAAGCCATGTATACATCCTATAAATAAGAGACAATAAAGATTACAATTTAATCTAGCAATCTAATATAGGCTTGCAAAATTCTATTTCCCACATATCAGAAAGCCAGAATTAAACAGAGATAAAAAACATCAATTGCATTTAAGCAGAAAATTCTGTTTTGCAGAATTTATAGTATTTTATTTTTAAGTATGCATGCATAGGTATAAGTAAATTCCTGCCTCTCTACACAATGTATTTTGTCAGTAAATAAAGACATACCTGCAATTTTCCAGGTATATGGAGTCAAAAATGTAGGAAACCTGAAACATTCAGATTAAGTACCATTCCTCTATCTTGTTTGAAAGCTCTTGATTTTAGTTCCTGAATCCATAAAGATATGTCTTTCCTAATAAGCATACTCCTTGATTTTACTGACTAATCATTAATGTAACAACTGAAAAGCATTCTGTATTGGCTTGTACTGCACACAGTACAAGCCAATTGTGTAATGCATGCAAGTGCAATATGGCACTCGATAAAACCTACAAAAGATAAACTTTAAATAAATAATGGAAAATAAAATTTTGAACTGTACCTGTAGTTTCTTTGCAGTTAATCTTTTGGAAATCATTCCTTTGTCATCATTTTGGTTTTTATGGTTATTAATCACATCAATAATTCTTTTCTCCAAATTACCATTTATTGTTACCTGCAAAGAAAAAAGGAGTTGGTAGAAGGTAAACATTGAAAGTTTTTATGCTTTTCACGACAAAGCATGTTACAAGGCAGAAAGTTCTCTGCCATTCAAATTCCAATTTTTCAAGCTTAAACATCTTATGTTTAAGCTTGAAAAATTGTGACTTAAACATCTCTTATGAAAAGGACACTTCCTTTTCTTCCACAGGCTATATGCTTTTACTTGAAATAGAAGAGTTCATTCCTTATTACAAAGAAAGTCCATTTACATATTCAAGGAAATTTAGTATGCTGAGGGAGATACTGTAAGTAAATTAAAACAAAATTCTACCAAAAAAAACAAGGCTTTTTTCCTCTGTTCATATAAAATAATTTGAACATCAAGATGCAATCTGTGATATCCTCCTGCCAAAACACCTTTAAAAACAAATTTAATATAATAATTCTAATATTTGAAACTTCCAAAATGTGAACGAAGCTTTAGTTGCTACTGTGTTATATAACAATCTATCTCCTTTCTCTGACAGGAAGGAAGATCCATATACACAGCAGAAGCGCAGACTTAACTCTCAAGATAGTCTTGCGTGGAAAGCACTATTTGTTATTTAAAAAAAGACATTATCTTATGTAGCATTCCGGGGTTGCAGGATCATGTCCAGGGAGGCTACCGTTACCAGTGACCGACATGGGACTCAACCAGACAAGCTTCTGGTCAGGAAACCATTGATTCATCACAGGAACAAACTCAGCTTAGATCAAAGACAGAGAGCCCCAAACAGAGGTAGGATGATGGGTTTTGTGGGACAGAACCAGGGTGGACTTCAAGGTGGCAGTCTAATAGGAACAGAGCAAGGGAGAAACCCCAGGGGCACAAACCCAGTCAGAACTCTCTGGACTGCCACCCCCACAGGGTGCAGGGTCCGGAATGGGGCAACTCTTCCTGGGCTCACAGGGCCCATCCCCCGCGGCAGAGGAATGGAATTCCCTCTTCCCGGGCTTCAAAGCCACGCCTCTCATTTTAACAATCCTTATCTGAAACTAAATCTTTGCCTCCCTGGGCGGGGGGCATTTCACAATCCTAGCCGGGTAATTTACACCTATTTCTTAAAGGACACTTAAATCCCGGAACAAAATCAAACTCTAAATGATCAATTGTCTCATACATCAATGCAGTTTTCATGCACAATATAATACTGAAAAAGACCTGAAGAATTATTTACTCAGCTAAAGCAGTACTATTAAAACCAAAACTGTTCTATGCAAAGATACTTGCCTTAAGAACAGATTTATCTAGATTTGCAGCAGCACTGGAATCTGTTGTTGAACCAAAACTGTAAGTTTTTGGACCTGCAAATTACAAATAATCATCAATTACACAAAATCCACAGAGAATATTGTTTAAGATAGCTAAAGCAGGCCTAACATAATACAGGTAGTATTACACTAACTTGCCAGAAACTTGCAGGTACATAACAACAAAAACAATAATCAAGAAGGACCTTGAACAAGGAATAGTGAAGACAGCTATGATTCTTGGCAGCCAAAATATAAAATTCAAAGGGTATAATGAGAGGAAATTGGATTGACTTCACTCTGAACACTGAAAAGTGATTGCCAAATTGGGAAGTAAATGGCAGTTCAAAACAAGCAAGGCTGTTGAGGATTTTTTATTACAAAGGGCATAGCTATATAACAGAACCCTTTGCAACTAAAGCTATGGACAGTGGATATTTACTGAGGCACAAGAGCAGACAGAACAGCTTTGAAGTAAAGAAATCAACTGATATGAGAGAGCATTGGAAAAAGAAATACATCTGGTTCAGGGAGACCCTAAGCCAAAGCTGCACAAAGAGCTTGTAAGAATATCCTACAGCATGTCTGATCTGTTCTTACCTAGGTATTTGATTTTGTCCTCTACCTAGAAAAGGGCACTGGCTTACAGAAGCCTATGGTCTGCTCTGGTATTCTTAAAAACTTTTCATTTAACATCTATTAAAAAAACCAAACCCTAATTATTGGCAACAGAGATGTGGGGACATCCGAGTTGAGATCAGAAGCCGATTTTATTGAGCATACAAGGCATTTATATAGGGTTTTACTTGTATAGGACTTACAAGGGTTCTATTTTTGGTAACAATCTCCCCTTGGGTACACATTCTTCATGACATCACTTCACCTGGTAACATTATCTTATCACAAAGCTTCACAAAGTGCTTATTGGTCACTTATTGCTCAGGGAGCACTTACCTGTATTTGTCTCTGGTACATCAGGCCCAAGATACCAGGCTCCCTTATCAGTTCTATTGTACTCTCTCTGTGTTCCCCATACCTAATTCAAAAAACTATTTCTTGTCATTAGAACGACAAAACAGAGTTTGCTGTTGAATTTCATGACTTTCAGAGCACATATACTGTGTCTGGTACTGCACAGGCAGAAACAAACTGTGTAAGGCCACAGCTACCTCCCAGCAAGTGGGCTTGGCAGCTCATCCGTGCTGACCTGCCTGCAGAACAGCTCCGGGAGAGTCTGCTTTCAGATCAGACCAGGTTTTGGTAACTGCGTTTCAGAAAAAAGTGCAGTCCCCTCTGGTCAGTAGATACAAACAGCTGTCAGCATTCAGGATCTACTCACTGGCACTTACCAGTGGGCTCTTCAGAATACACCAAATTAGCTTCCACTTACACTAATTTGGCATCACAGTATACAGCCTGAGAGAGTAGCAGGATATTTTCTGAAGAGGACTGAGAACCATGGTTATTGGAAGAATAGAAGACACAAGAAATACACTTAGTAGAGCCCACACTTGTAAAAGCAGAACACATGAATAGGTTCAGGAAACTTACATTAATAAATAACAAGACTTTTTCTTAACAAGCGGGAATCTCAGATGCCCTGACCATTGCATGATTTGCTCATGGTCTGAAATACAACCTGTTACAATGTTACATGGTATCTGAACTACTTCTGGCAAAGCTGGGCTATTAAAGATAGATGAAAATCTCAGTGCTTCACAATAACAGTTTTTCAGACTGTATTCAGAACAGTCAACTCACATCTTATCTAACACCACAGAAATTCCTCCAGCCCTGTAACTTGTCTTCCAAGACAGAAAAAAAATCCCAAAATAATTCTAAATCCACACTATGTTTATTTTGATAATACCCAAACAAAAAATCAGAAGCTCTGGGAAAGTGCCTTCTAAACACTTGCTTCACAAGAACTGCTGATAATCTAATACCAAGACTTTCTGTAATTAACACATCGATGCCACCAAGGCTTATCAACTCTGGGACACCCATGGCAGCAGAATCACAGTATAGTTGGAAAGGACCTCTAGAGCTCATCCAACCCGGTACAGCAGAAACGCCTAGAGCAGACGATACAGGAATGAATCCAGGTGCATTCTGCATGTCTCCAGAGAGAGAAACTCCATGACCTCTCTGGGCAGCCTGTTTCAGTGCCCTGCCACCCTCAGAGTACAGGAGTTCTTCCTCCTGTTGAGGTGACACTTGTCGTGTTGAAGTTTGTGTATACTGCTGCTCATTCCGAGCACCACTGAAAAGTGTTTGGGACCATCCTCTTGGTACGTATCTTTGAAATATTTATATACGGTTATGTGGGCCCTGTTCAGTGTCCTCTGCACAGGCCCAGCTTTCTCAGTCTCTCCTCATTAGAAATTGCATCATCTTTGTGACCAGAGTGTGACCCACTGGACCATCTGCAGTTGCTCATCGTCTTACACTGAGGAGCCCAAAACTGGAGACAGGACACAAGACGTGGCCTCATTAGGTCCGGGGGAGGGGGGGAGGGGGGGGTGTCCCTCCCTTGACCAGCTAGGCAGGCAAGGCGGGCTGTAGCCGGGCCCAACCACATTAGGAACAGAATAATTCCAGCTGCGTCTGCCGACGCTGGGAAACACCAGCCCCAATGGCCGCCCTCTCCTCGTAACGCCGCGGTCCGCGGCAGCCACACCCTCAGGGACCCCCTGAGGACGCTGCCCCTCCAGCCATGGGAGCCTCAGCCGCACGCACAGCCGCGCGTCCCTCTCCGGCACGGCACGGCCGCTCTGCGTGCTCCGCGGGTCGCGGTACCTTGTTTGACACGCGGCTCCTTGGAGACGGGTGCCGGTCGCGGCGGGGCGATCCGGCTGACCGGATCCGCAGCGGCGGCTACCCCGGCCTGCGCGGCGCGGGCGCGGGCGGGGGCGGGCGCATGAGCCGCGCTCCCCGCGCGCTGCTCCTTGTTGCGGCCGCCCATGGCGATTCCCACCGCCCTGCGCGCGCGCGCACATGCGGGTATCGAGCTCAGCGCACCGCCCCGCCACCTCCCATTGGCCAGCGGCCGCCGCCTCCCATTGGCCAGAGCCCCGCGCGCAAGCGCGCAGGCCGCGCGGCCTGCGTCGGCTTTTCGCACATCACTTTTTAGGGCCGAAGAGCGAGGTGTGTGCCCAGTCGGAGCTCACACAGGTGGTCGGCATCGGGACCGAGATCCAGACCCGGACAGAAATCGAGATCGGGATCGAGCACGGGCCCTGTAGACGGCTACCGGTGCTAGAGCCGGCGGGAGTCTCAGTCCGTCCTCTGTGGGCGGGATCGGAAGGGTTCCTCTCGCGCGAAGTGTGCGGCCTCGCGCGGGGCATTGTAGGAGCGTGGCGGCTAAGATGGCGGAGGCCTTTGGGGATGAGCTCTTCAGCGTGTTTGAAGAGGACGCGGCCGCCGCTGCTTCTGTCGCCAAGAAGAACAAAACGGGCCCCGCCGAGGGTGCCAGAAGGCCAGGGTAAGGATGCGGAGCCGGGATGGGGCAGTGGAGGTTGCTGTAACGCCGCTCTGGCGCTGGGGTGATGGCCGTAACGCCGGGCCCGGCTTCTGCCAGCGTGTTTGAGCTGTTGAACCCCCTCGGGACCTCCGGAATACCTGTTACCGTCTGAAGGGAGGGTACTAAGGGGATACAGCCAGGCTCTTCTTGATGGTGGGAGCAGTAGCACAAGATGCAACATGCGGAACTGGGTGCACACGAATAATTCACCTGAATAAGAAGAAAAACTTCTTAAGTGCATGGGTAGCTGTGCACTGGAACAGATTGCTCAGAGTTTGTGGACTTTCCCTTACTGGACACATTTAAGTACCATCTGAATCCACTCCTGTGCAATGTGCGCTCGGACGGCCCTGCTTTAGCAGGGAGTTTGGACCAGATGACCCGCTGTGGTCACTTCCAGCCTGACCTATAATTCTGTGACCCGCTTTCCCAGGATCCCTGGCTCTAAAGCTGTAGCCAGCCCTACCTCTGTGGCCAGTTGGGGAGTGTGGGGACCTGGTGGCCAGCGTATCTGGGAACTGGGTTGAAATTCCACAGCTGTTTTTGAGTGTGAAGTTACCTGGGTTGTTCCCCAAGTGCAGTGGGATCACAGTTGCCTTTAGTGTGTCTGTTTTCTTTCCTAAAAATACATTAAAAAATGAGGCATAATTAAAATTTTTTGTGTGTTTGTGTTGCAGAAAACGATTGGAAGAAAAACCTTCAGTACCAGCAATAGTCAAGCCAAAAAGGGAACTTGAGATTGATAGTACTGAAAATGTCATTTTGGGGAAAAAACCAAAATTGGAAGATGTTTTATCAGAAGATGTTAAGTAAGTACTTGTTTCAAAGTGTAAGGTAGTCCTAGCAAACCGCCCTGGTAAGCCATGTGCCAGTTGGGAACAGTGGATATAAAGTAGTTTCATGGTGATTTCCTGCAAAGATGAATTTGCACAAGTTTGATTTTCCATTATCTGTTTAAGTGAGAACGTGCTGCCAATGCAGCCTCAGCAGTGTCATTTTAAAATAATACTGCATACTTAATGGTGTTTGCCTTAGAAAATGTTCATAAATTTGTAGTTTACTCATTTGAATTGGTGACTCGTGGTCAATACCATCATGTCGATTTCACACAGAGCAGGAGATGAGCTGGATGCACATGGGAGGAGCACATGGGGGGTACCGTGATGTTGAAGGACATAGTTGGCTTGGGATATAGTAAGAATAAATTTGCAGTAAGACAAACAAGGCTTTTTGAGACATGTAAGGTGGTAACTGCATTGTAATTCAGTCTTCCATATACTTTTTCTCAAGTGTAACATCCTACTTTCTGTGAGAGGCTCATGAGAAGACTTCTCAAAACACTAAACAAAGGGTTGGTGTGTAGAAGCAAAATAGAACCAGAGCCAAGATTTTAAGTAATTTTCTATGTTAGTGGTATCAGTAAAATGTATATATCAGAAATAATCAAGAGAATTTTTGAATAATTTTTGGCAATCCTAACTAATTTGTTTTTAGTCTGACAGATCTGATGCCTCAAGTAAAGGTGCAGTCTGTCGAAACTGTTGAAGGTTGTACACATGAGGTGAGTGCAGTGAAAAAGCACATGAAAAATACAGACTTGTTACACCTAATTGTGTCTATCACTGTCAGTATAGCAGTGTTCTTTATTTTGCTTGCAGTTATTATATCACAAAACCATAAAATTTTTTAGGTTGGGAAAGGCCTTTGAGATCATTGAGTCAAACTATTAACCCAGCATTATCAAGCCCTTTCCTGAACCTTGGCATCCCAAGTGCCACATTTACACATCACTTAAATGGCTTCAGGGATGATATCCACTTTCCTGGGCAGGCTGGTCCAATGTTTGACAACTCTTTTCTAGTGTCCAGTCTTCCCATTCACAGTTTAACATTTCATATTCTCCTCTCCAAGACTTTCTTGTAAAGAAGATTACTGTTGAAAAATATATTTTGGTAAAAATGAAAAATTAGATATTTTATATGCAAAGTAATAAAAACTATCCATTTTCAAGTTGATAGACATAAATACAAATTATTAATGGTTTCTTAAATTAATGTTTTCTTGAATCATCCTGCATCCATATATGACTATCAGAAGGAGTTTGTGTGAGAATCAAATAAGTAAATTTCAATTTCCTTGTACTGTTTTCCTTTTACTGCTTTCTTTTTTGCTTCTGTACTGTTTTCTAGAACTAACTCAAATTAATTAGGGTATGTTCAAGGGTTCTGTAGCATCAGACTTCTGTAACGAGGGACCTGTATATACAGTTGCTGATCAGGGCTCTAAAGCCCATGTGTGTGTACGGTTTTTGTGATTTTGAGATGTCTGGTAAAGGTTTGCCATCACTCAGTAACTGAAGAGAACTTACATATTTAAGGTGAATAAATATTAGATATTGGCCAGGAATGGGAATGGTACCAGTATAAATATGGTGTATTTGGAAAGGGAATGTTATCAGTGTGAGCTCACTAATTCCTTTGAGCATGGCCAGAAGACATGATTGTGTCTTGGCTGAAAAGCTAGTGTTCCAAGGTATGTGAAGGAGTAATATCTCACACAATACAATAGGGATGTCAGAAGTGAGAGAAGTAGCACTCTTGAGGCAGGAGAATACAGAGATTGAAAAACTCCTGAGAAGAAGGATTGACACATGAGCTTGTAGAAACAAGATAACAGAAATTAAAATTGGTTCTCATACACTTCACATTGCCAGAAATGTCACTGCTGTGGACACAAGAGATCTGCAATGTTTTATTTTAAATGTATTTCATAGGTTGCGCTTCCAGCAAATGAAGAATTCACAGGTCTGAAGCCAAGAACTGGAAAAGCTGCAAAAGTATGTGGTAGATTCCATTTATTTTTCTTTATGTACATGCTTTACATAGTAAGTGAGAGTTGAGGGAAAAATTACATACTTTGTCAGTAAGGTCTGTAAAAGATGGTCAATCATAAATAAAATTGATGTTTCTATATTTAAAATTCGTTAGAGAAAATTATGTGCTTGAATGAGGTGGATAGGCTGTTATGACGTCTGTTCATTTTATAACATCAGGCAGGGGCAGCATTCTAGTTCTGTTCCTAAGCTGGTAAATTAGTGAAAATTCAGTCATCAGGGCAAGATTTTCATTTGCTGTGACAACAAGACATAAGTGAAAATCTTACGTATGGTATGAGATAAAAATATTTAAATACAAAGTCATTGCATAATACTGGGTTAAGATCAGCAAAAATTAAAAGTATCTGCAGGATTTCATTTCTGCCTCTAATTTACATACTAGGTCAGTCAGAAAAGTAGTTAGATGTAAGTCTGTGTTAAACTTCTGTAACATTTTTGCTTTTTTCTTTTTAGGAATATCCATTTATTCTTGATGCCTTCCAGAGAGAAGCTATTCTTTGTGTAGATAATAACCAGTCTGTGTTAGTGTCAGCTCACACATCAGCGGGCAAAACTGTTTGTGCTGAGTAAGTACTTTTCTAACAGGCTCTAATGAAAGAACAGTGTGATGTCTGTTCTGTCACTTTCTTGAACGATCAGTAGCTGTTGCATCCCAATTTCTTGATACAGCATTCAGTCCATCAGTGTTAGAATTGTACTGGCTACTCTTATATCTTAAGATATAAAATTATATCTTTCATCATTTATTGGGTAGTGAAAGGCTTAATTTGTGTTTAAGCGTAGCTTTTATTTTTGAACAGGCAAGGTGTTACTGTATAGATTGAAATGTAAGTTTCTTGAATACAGGTTTCTGTAACTCTAGAAAAAAATAACTTTTTTTTCTAGCCCCTAGCTACAACTGGTAAGGCATTTCTTCTGTGGGTTTTTGTTTTTCTTTTTCTTTTTTCTCTTTGTTAGAAGCAGTGGTTTGATTTAGTCACCAGCTTCTCTGTCAGGATTTGGTTCAGACAGTGAAATGCTGACCTGAAGTGAGAAATGAAATGTGCATGAAGATATATTAGAGCACGCATTCAAGTAATAATAGTTTTGTTATGACACAGTGACAGTTTTTTAATGGAGTCTTGTGTCCATAAAAATCATCTAACTTCGTGTTTGAAGATTTCTCACTCTCCAGAGATGCAATTATAGTTGCACTGAACTTAATAATCTGGATATGAAGTGCTGGATGTATTAGAGCATGGATTCAAATGCTGTGTATCATTCTCTTGATGTTCTATATTGCACGATTTATTTTGTTCTTAAGCAAAGTAATACACTTTGTGTTCCTGACAACTGTTAATATGGATATTGTTTGAATACAGGTATGCAATTGCCCTGGCTTTGAGGGAAAAGCAGCGTGTGATATTTACAAGTCCAATTAAAGCTTTAAGTAATCAGAAGTACCGTGAGATGTATGAAGAGTTTCAGGATGTTGGTTTGATGACTGGGGATGTCACCATTAATCCTACAGCTTCTTGTTTGGTAATGACAACTGAGGTAAGATCAAACATTAATTCTTGATTGGTGTTTTCTTCTACCCTTTTTGACTGGGGAGATGTAATTTTAAAATACTAAAGTGGCTTAGTCAGGTTAGAAAATGTTTTACAGTTCATTGTGACTCATTTGAATGTTTTAACTTTTGGTTATTTAAAAACTTAGTTAAACCTATGTGAAATTTTGCTTTTTGCACTGTAAGTCAGGAACTTCTGATTCTAATGTGGAGAGAGAATTTAATTTCCTGAGTGCTCAAGACACTGCGTATTCTTTAGATGTAAAATGCTGAAAGTCAGATTTCTTAAATCTCATGGTCAGTATTTTGTTCTCGAAAGGAAGAATTGGGAGAGCAAAATCATTGAAGGATAGTTGAGTAGTTCCCAGTAGGTGCTAGAACTCCAGGAATATGTAGCTTTTTACCTTTGGTATCAAAGTAACTGTTTACAGAGTTGTCACATTTCCATTGTAGAAATGCAGCCATGAGTGGGAATTTTCCTCTTTTGCTTTTACCTCAAACGAACATGCATAACTTCAGTAGGGATAGACTTGAGAGATTGAATGATTTGATTTCTGACAGAAATCACAGGGAGGTTATCAATTAGGGTGAGGTAAAAGGGAGGCTCGGCAGAAGTAGATCTGTGGAGCTGAAACTATTACCTGCCAGCGGAAGCTTGGAGAAATACCTTGTTTCATTCTATCAAGTTCCTTTCTGAGAAACCGGTTTTTAATCAGGCAGTGAGATTATTATATTGAAATGAACTTGGAAAGAGTCTCAAAACCTATCTTTAAATGCTTTTATGTTTTGTGCAAAATACGATTTTATATATCCATGTAAATGTGAATCAAAAATTCTGGCAGTTTCTTATCAATGCCCGTTGTTACATGGCTTGTTATTTCATTTTCCTCTTCTAGATCTTGAGAAGTATGCTTTACAGAGGTTCTGAAGTTATGCGTGAAGTTGCTTGGGTTATATTTGATGAAATTCACTACATGAGAGATACAGGTATACAATATATAGTATTTTTCTTTTCAAATATTTGTATTTTTTTCCCCAAAAATAATTTATTTTTCTTTTGAAGAATTAGTTTCTCTTTTAAAATCAGTCATTTTTTTGTATAAATAATTCATCATTTGTTTACTACTGAATTTATATACTTTATAAATAAATACATATATAAATTTATAAACTAATATAAAATATATTTATAAAATAAGCGTATAAACTAACATATAAATATGTGCTGCATAATTATATAATGTTGTGTATTATATTTTCTTTGCTAAAGGAGAAACAACTTTTAGGGCATTTGATATACCCCACTTGTGTAGAGGAGATTTGTTTCATTTTTTGTCTTATTTTGTTTTTAAGCATCTTGTTCTTTGGATTTGGGGGTGAGAAACATACTTTGATCACATAAATTTCCCATGTGCCTTTCCATTTTCAGAGCGTGGTGTGGTTTGGGAAGAGACTATTATTTTGCTTCCTGATAACGTACATTACGTGTTCCTTTCTGCAACTATTCCAAATGCTCGTCAATTTGCTGAATGGATCTGCCATCTTCACAAACAGGTTATATTTCTGATACTCTGTACCTCTATGCTATTTGTCTAGTGGCATAAGATTGTCTGTTTGGTTAATAACTGGACCTCTGAGTATTTTTTTAGTCGTTTTATTGCTTATAGGTGATAGTATATATCACTCCTGGCTTCTCTGGCTGTATTCCTACTTTTGCAGGTATACTGGCTGTTGCTTCTAAATGGCAACATTTGAGCTCTTTCTTAATGTTTATTTTCCACAATTATTTAGGCACCTGTCTGATTTTAGCAAACATTCTGAGTTATGAAATATGGTGAACATACGGTGATTTTCTGAGGGCTGACAGACAAGAGGTTATTGGGAGAATTCAGCTGATGGGCTCTGTAGGTGTTTCAATAATACTTCAGGCTTTTTTTTTCAAAATACAAATTAACAGGTTTTCCTTTGATTTTAGAAGAAATTAATATTTCAAGTCTATCTAATAACGCTGAATTAAATACTGGCTATCTTTACTTTTTGTTTTTATGGGGAATAATTTTTGTAGCAAATTTTTGTTCTAAAACATTTGCAAACTTTCATTTTCTTAAGTAATGTCATTAGTACAAAATCCATATTCAGGAAATGAAATTTGTTGTCTTAGTTTCTCTGGTTTATAGGAAGTTGTATTTTAATAGTAATGTATTGGATTTTTCATCAAGCAAGTGATATTACAATGCAATTATAAAATATTTATGTGAATTCTTTCTTTATAGCCTTGCCACGTGATTTACACTGACTATCGACCCACTCCACTGCAGCATTATATATTTCCAGCAGGAGGAGATGGACTCCATCTGGTTGTTGATGAAAATGTAAGGAATGTTCTTTTTTGAACAAGTTTGTCTGAAAGATTGTTTTCCTCACTTAACAGTCAAAAGCTTGAGCTCTTGCAAAATTTGGATAGGCTGTATAAAATATGTTTTTGTTTAGATTATGTACAAGTGAGCAATGGTGATCTCTGAATTGGTTTTAGTTTTTTGGAGTCTTACACAAGAAATTTGTTTTATTATCTAATGTCGTGCAATTAGCTGAGTAATACTTCCCTGAGATGTCTTAAGTGCCCACATCCTTGTTTGTTTTCTAAAATGCATACTGCTTTCTGTAAATCTGCAAAGTAGTTGATGTTCCTTGTACCATTTCTCACTCCGAAGAAAATGTAGTGGTGTGTAAATTTGACTTTGGTCAAGGGAGCAAAATATTTTTGTTTCTTTAATTGCTTTTGAACTAAAAACTTTTTTAAAATTTACCATTAGCTCTCTCAGCAGTAGTTAATGCTGTAAACAGTAGTGCTGCACTTGAAGATAGGTCTTCATTGGGCAGTGTAGTTTATGTGGGCATACCTAAAAGTCAGTTTTGGTACTGTGTCATTCAACAGGTCTGGCGTGGTGGGTAGTATTGGTGTATAGAACAATGACCAGCAATTTAAGAGACACACCAGTGTAATTCTGAGCTGTGGCACTGACCTAGTACACACTTTAGATAGCTTATGCATTGTTTTTTTTGTTTTATCTGTGTATATATGGGGTAATGATACTGGCTGTGCAAAGTACTAAGTAATTTTAAATGGGTTTTGTAAATAACTATTTACAAAGGTTGTGTTTTATATCTAGGGAGATTTCAGAGAAGATAATTTTAATACAGCAATGCAAGTGCTTAGAGATGCAGGAGATTTAGCAAAAGGGGATCAGAAAGGCAGGAAAGGAGGAACAAAAGGTGAGTTTGAACCCATTTTGAGGTAATTTTTAGTATAAATTTTTTTCTAAGTTCTGTGCAAGTTGTGCTTGTGTCTCAGACTCCATAAGATACTTTTATTTTAATTTAAATTCATGTAATCTTTCTGCAGGTCCTTCAAATGTTTTTAAGATTGTGAAGATGATCATGGAAAGGAATTTCCAACCTGTGATTATTTTCAGCTTCAGTAAGAAAGACTGTGAAGCCTATGCACTTCAGATGACAAAATTAGATTTCAATACAGGTACAGATAAACCCAGACAAATTTTATTCACGGATATAGTTTGTTGTGAAATATTATTTTTCCTGTTGAACATTTTGTGTAAAACCAAAAGAAAAATACATTCTGCTTTTTTCATTTACCTTTTCATTTATACAGGTACCTCATGCTGTATTCAATAGAAAGCTATTAGTGCACAGAGTACTTTGTCTTCACAGTGTTGTCGCTCTATTAGGAACAGCTGGGATTGAGCAACACAGACTCTCATGGAGTTGGTTAGGAGAATGTCTCTTAGTTTATTACTTCAGTTCTGTTTTATAGACTGATACGTGGAAAGTTCAGAAAGGAAACTCTTATTGGTTAGTAAATTACTACATTACCATCATTGGTCAGTGGTGCACACTACCCCCTGACTTTCTCCTGCAAAGAAAACAAGAGACAGACAAACAGCACCTGGCAAGGCTGTTTTCTGTCTCTGAGGATTGTTTTGAATACTCCCATGAATTTCTCAGGCTAGCTTCTCAGGCAGGACTGAGAGCTATGTGGCCTGTAATTTCTACGGGCTCTGTTTCAGAGTTAGACACAGAGTCCACACAGTGTTAAACTATTCATCGAATTTAAAGTCTATTTCTTGCTCTAGTACGCCATTTATTGTAATAACACATGAGTTCCTAGAAAATTCCATCTATAATGGGAGAGGACTGATCATAAAAAAGTATTTCCCAAAATTTTTATGTTCATTAGAAAAGTAGTTTACTCTCAAAGTCCGAACAGCTGTATAACAAACCACTAGACTGTTCTTTCTTGACAATGCAATCCAGTTTTCTTTATCTCCCTTCCCCTTGCTTCTCAAAGTAAAAACCAAAAGGTAAACAAAGAAATTTTTTTCATCTTGGACTAAGGCCATGCTTTGCAAATAAGTTTAAGCTCATTGCTTCTTGGAAATCTAAAGAGTTTTAGCAAAAATAAGGAATTTGTGGTAAATCAAGGTACTGTTTCATGTTTATGAGCTGTTAAGGGGTCTTGTCTGCTTATTTGTTCCAGTCTTTGCACACATTTTGATTTGGTGTGGTAGAATAATGCAGGTGTTTCTGTCAGCAAATTTAAAGTGTAAATGCAGAGGTGCATTTTCAGTTTTCTTCAGATTCACATCTTTGAATATATATTCTTGATATTTATACTACTTAGTAGAAATTGTAGAAACTTTGAGAGTGAACAGGGAAGAACCTCTATGTCAATGCAGACAGGGACTAGTAGGTAGAAGAGGAACAGGGGAGGGTTATGAAATAGGTGGGGAACACATAAGACTGATAATCCCAAGCTTGGAAGTAGCTGATGTTCGGACTATTCTGACAGGTTTGTTCTAGTTTTCCTTTTCCTGATTGTGTGCTTCTGGTTACCACCTGGCTCCTCTAGGCTAGTTGAAGTCTTGATGGCCTGACCCATTGTGGGTGGTTTTGTGTAGACTTCACAGTATTCCACTCAATTTTTATTGTACCATTCTGTAAATGTTAGAATATGGTATTACTTTATTTACATCTGGTATCAGCCTTCTGCATTTTGTAATATCTTAAAAATTGCCTTCTTAGATGAAGAAAAAAAAATGGTTGAAGAAGTCTTCAATAATGCAATTGACTGTCTCTCAGATGAAGACAAAAAGCTTCCTCAGGTGAGTGGAGACTGAAAAGGGTCCTTTTGAATAGAGTTGAAATTGCTGTTGTCCTGTTTACTGTAACGCGTGAAGATGTGGGTGTTTTATAGACAGTACAGAAATTATAAAACTGGATAATCTCATTAATCTCCCCAGGTTTTAGTATCTCCTGCATTGCTTCTTGTCACTATGAAAGAGGTGATAAGGATTCCTTCCAGTTGCAATTCCAGCAGATGATGTTTGTCAGAATTAACAGGAGAGTTCCTACCCCTTGGTTTTATTTTTTCCAACTATGTTTTTAAATAAACAGAAGAGTTTATAAAGAGGTATGCCTGGGTTAAAACAGTCTGGAAATAAATAGTTCAATTAGGAATGCAGTATGCACTTACCACTATTGATTGCTGAAGCTTTCAAAAAGTTGCTTTGATGCATCTGCAGTCTAATTTATTGTATCATGACAAAGCATAGTGATGTTTTCCCATCTTTACAGTGGAAAAATACAAGCTTCTAAGCAGAATATTACAAGATTGTAGGTGTAGTTATTTTACTTTGAATTAGGAAATAGTGAATTACATGAACACTAAGGGCAGTGTTGAGGCTTTTCACACAGTTTTTGGTAACAAAAGCTAAAATTTGTTTCCTGGTCTTTTGTTTGTTTCTTCCCAGGTTGAACACGTGCTTCCCCTTCTGAAGCGAGGAATTGGTATTCATCATGGTGGTTTGCTTCCTATCTTAAAAGAAACCATAGAAATACTTTTCTCAGAGGGACTAATAAAGGTATTTTTCATGTCCATCTGTAGTTTGTTGTGAATACATGATATCCTGATATCCTGAAAATCCAGGAAATATGCCTTAGCTTGTGTTGTATGCTGGTATTATAATGGAGATTTACACAATTGCAGCTGCAGTTTTAAGTGTTCCAGATTTTATTCACAAGTACTTGAATTTACAGCGTCTAACTTAAATATTTTCTTCAACTATTTTGTGTTACATCTAACTCCTATAAATGACTGTGGACATTTACCAAGCTGAATGTTGGTTGATCTAAGGACAAATAGTCAGAAAAGTGTAACCTTAGATGAAAGTTGAGGTGTTTTTTTCAGGTAGCTAATTCCTATTTTCTTCTTGCAAACTTAAGTATTTATATTAATTACTATTATTGATTAATATAATTTGCACTCCATTATGTTTTCTTTTGGAGTCTTTCACATGGTCCCAGCTATTTAGTTTTCATGCCTTCCCAGGAAAAATAAGGAGGACAGAAAGATTGCTTTGGTCCAGTTTTTAAGTATTGAATATGCTGTGTTTGCTGTATTGACTGCACAGATATATTAAAATCCAGAGAGGCTTTGTGTAGTAATATCTGACTATTTTCATCTTTGCCTGAGATCCTCTTTTTTGCATGCTTAACTTCAGTCTTTTTATTTAGGCCTTATTTGCAACAGAGACTTTCGCTATGGGAATTAATATGCCAGCCAGAACTGTGCTGTTTACAAGTGCCAGTAAATTTGATGGGAAAGATTTCCGATGGGTAAGTGATAAAGAGGTTCTGTAGAATAAATGAATTAGTTAAACCTTATTAGGATTAAATTTATACTTGATGTGTTCACCTCAATATAGTAGAAAATACTTTTTCTTACAAAAATCTTTGTGTCTAATCCATTATAGTTAATACACAAATTTGTGAAGACAAGGTTCCTCAGATTATCCATAACATTATTTAATAGATACATCAAAAGGGATCAAATGCAGGTTAGCAACAGACATTGGATTAGACTAAGAGTTCTGCACGCCTTTTCCAAGACTGTGAGACCCAGATATTTTATTTTGCATCAGAGAACTCTGAACAATAAATAGGCTTCATATGCTATCATAATGATCATTAGTTTTGACAGACCCACAGAAAGAGGTGATTTACCTTGGAAGAGTATTATTTTCTTACAGCTGAATTTTTTGCATAATTATAAAATTTTAGATATTAATACTAGGCATGTGATTTACTTGGAATAAAAATGATGTATTGCAAGTCATTGAATCAAAGATTTATAAGATCCAGGGCTCATCTTTCAACGGTGGAAAAATTGTAGTGAATGGGACAAGTAACTTGATCTATGTATTATGAGGCAAACATTTATTCAGTCTTAGTTTGGGCTATTGAGTTTCACCATTCATTCTGATTGTGTATCTGTAAGATACATATATAAGAGCGGGTTTCCTTTGAGATAGTAGAAATGTGAAACTTCTGAAATTATTTACCATAGTTTGCCTAAGTAGTTTTTGAAATTTGACCTAAAGTGAAACTTGTGGGAGTTGCTAAGAATGCAGTTCCACAGATGACAAAACCCCTGCTTTATAACTTGCTAAGACATAGGTAACCATTTGTAGCTGCATCTTTTCCATGTCCAGTTCTTTATAAACTCTTCAGTTTCACAGTTAGGAGGAGTAAAAATACTAATTTTGCAAGTATCAGTATATTAATGTTATCTTGAATAATTTTGATGAAATGGTACATTATTTGAAGATGATAGACATGCATTATCAGTATGTTGAAGATCTGTGGTATCTCCACCATGTTCAGCAACCTTCCATTATAAAAGAGTTTTTATAATTTATAAATTTTATAATTTATAAAGTTTTTGTGCTTGTTGAAATGATGCACCATGATACAGAGCTTTAAGAGCATCAGTTAACTTTTACTGCTGACTTACGTTATTCATAGTCATGGATTTATATTGTTGTTTCATTGTAATTACGAATAATGAAGTCAATCTGTGATAACTCTTTGATAACTTAGATAACTATTAGTTGCTAATTTTTATCCATCATGTCACTTACTGTGCAATTGTAATTAGCACATTATGTGTTCCTGCTGTTTTCTTGATGTTTGTTAATTTCTTTCTCTCATTTTATTGCAGATATCCTCAGGTGAATACATTCAAATGTCAGGCCGCGCGGGACGCCGAGGTATGGATGACAGAGGAATAGTAATTCTTATGGTGGATGAAAAAATGAGTCCAACAATTGGCAAGCAGCTTTTGAAGGTAGGAGAGAGACATTATTTTGTTTCTGTTCTCCCAACAAGATTATGCTCACTTGAGTAATGTTATATGGAAAATTATTCACCTTATACAAGAAGATGATGTGGGTAGAAGATGACACCTCCTAAAAGTAGTTTTCATTGAATTCTCATAGGAGTTTCTATTGTGAAACAAAGTTAGAAGACTTATATTGTCCTTATTTGTATAAAAGTAGTATCATCCTTCTTTGTATAAAAGGGCTATTAGGCAGGAAAAGTAGAACTCTATCCTGTTCTCCTAGTGGTAGTACTACTGTTGTAGGATTCTGTTTGTTTCTTGCTGACTGCCATCAGTTTAAGGGTTATGGTGAACGAGGAAAAGGTTTGAGCTTTCACAAGAGTTGCTAAATTCTTGGTTCTCTGATGAAATAAAACTATTAATGGGCTGTGTGGGCAGTGTGATAGACAAAATGGACAAAGTCATCTAAAAGTGAGGTGCATGCAGTAAAGAAGAATGAGGTGTCTGTCAGTGTGTGAAATCAGCTACGGAGAAATTGACAATTCTTCCAGAAAACCTTGAAGTTTGGAAATTAAGATGTTGAAAAAATCACTTGTGGTTGAGATGGGTATTAAATTACAGTACTTCCCCAAACTGGGGAAGTGGGGTTTGTTACAGATTATCACACTAATACCCTCTCGCTTTATAATTTGAATATGAAATATCTGACTCATTACACTTCTATTTAAATTCCATGGCAAAAATAACTACAAAGAAATATATTAATCTACTGCATGAGTTGCCTGTCATAGACTGCTTACATTAATTGTGCACACACACTAAAATTGAAAACTCTGGGAGTTATACTGCACTCAATTTAGGAGCTTGTAGTCTTGGTGCAAATAGCAGGTCATTTGTGTTAAGGTAACATTTACAGTATTACAGTATTTACAATATTACTAGATTTAATATGAATTGTGGGAATTACTTCAAGTCAGCATCAAGTTATGTTAACAAAAGGCATGTAGTTGTTGCCAAAGAAAAGGGAGATGCCAGTGGTTTTTTACAGGCAAATTAAGAACAAGGGGAAAAGTACTTATGTGGATGCTGTTAATTATGCAGATGTGGATTCTTTGTTGTGTGTCTTGATCTGTCAGTCTTAATCCATAATATATCTGTAAATATGTATATTACATGTATCTTTTATACTTCAAGAAGGTAATATTTACATTCTTAATGTCAGAATTTCTATGAATGCTGCTATGAATGCTATGGCTAGCTAACCTGAAATTAGTAAAATAAATTTCAGAAATATTCATAGTATCATAGCATTAGGTTTTTTGTTAATTTTTTAGTCTTGATTTGATTTGTGTTTTCTCAGTGGGCATACATATGAAATGAAATACAAAATGAAAGAAGCAAAAGAGATTCCTTATAAATAATACTTATTCAAAACTCCCCAAAAGGCTAATTCAGATAAAATAATTATTAATAGCTTAAGAAAAAATGGTATTTTAAGAATTTATCTTCATATTTCAAGAGTTTGTAACCTCACCCATTCAGAACGTGGGATTTTTTTGAAGTTTGAAGATTCAATAATTTGAGAACTCAATCTTAATGAATTAAGGCACAAAAAGTAGTAGGTCACTGGGGGTTTTGCCAAGATTTTTAGGAAATAGTAAAGAGTATTTAATTGAAACTACAAGACCTTCAATTTTTCCCCTTTTTTGAATGATAAGGAAATAAATGTGAAAAATAATGGCTTTTGCTTTCTATGTTATATCTTGCTTCTTCTCCACCGATCTAAATGAATTAATGTATTTCATTAATTTTTGACACTACTTCCCTTGTGAGCAAAGATTGACTTTTAGATTTTTCTGAAAAAGGTCAGAAGTGGCTAAAATGAACATGTTGATGTTTCTGCAGCTTCTGTAACTATATATACATATATATTTACTGCTATAAAAGCAGTAAAAGTAACCTTTTATGAAATGAGCAGTACAGCACAAAAAAATCCCCTTCTTACTTTCCTTCTTAAATACAAAGCATCTAGAGGAAATTCCATGTCAAACAGGCCAAGAAAATCAATACAGACTAAAATTTCTACTATATTTACAATTCATAGTCATCATTAAGTATGTCTCAATTAGATTTTCCTTACTGACAGTATTTGTGGGTAGTAAGATTGTGGTCGTGCCTAGTGGTAGTATTCTGCTTTCAGGAGAAGTTGAAGATTTATAGGAAGAACTCCAGAAGAAATAAATTAGCCTTGTTGAAAATTATAGAACATCTACATAGAACATTTTTGTCATAGCTCGTCAGCTCTAATGAGTGTCTGATCCAAACCATTTCCTGAACACTAGAGCAAAACATTTAGGAGCCCTGTTGTCAGCTGCCTCCTGACGCGGTCGGTGAAGTGAGAGCTTTGAGCGCATTGGTACCAGCAGCATTGCTGCAGCTGGGCTGTGGCACTGTTCATTGCGACATTGTGTACAGTAATCCAGACTTAGATTCAGCATTCCGTTCTTAGATGGAGCTCTTAGGAAGTTTTCAAGGGCGTTTTGTAAATATTTCTTAAACGTGGTAATTTACATTTGTCTTCTGCAGTGTAACTAGGTTTTTTTGTTTATCCTTAGCATTTACTTGACCACTTAATATTTAGTAAACTGGTGACTTGCTGGAAAGTGTAAATTTAAATGCTTACAAGATGAAGGGCAGCTTTACGAAGATGGTAAATTGTAATTGTACATTTGCATGATATTAAGAAGTATTCAATTGGAAATTTTTTTTTGTTTCCTTACTTAAAATCTTTAGCTATATTTTGTTAATTTAGTGGGAAGTGTAAAGCTTCTTCTTGATGCTAGATAGCCTTTGAAACCAGTGCAGCATCTCTCCAGTTGGAACTTGGCCATGCTACAAGGATGTATTCCTACAGAGAGAGTTAAATTACTTAACAGTGGTAATTTGTTATGTCTCTAAAAGACGAAAATCTTGAGCTAATTGTGTTACTGGAATGGATGATTGCAGTCTGAAAGAGAATATGCTATGTAAGTAGGTTTTTGAACTTTGAATTTGAGCCTGTCAGTGCTTTGCATCTACTTCATCGCAGGGGAAGACAGATGGACTGAAAAATTGAAAGAAAACATAGAATTATCAAGGTTGGAAGAGACCTTTAAGGTCACTGAGTCCAACTGTCAACCCAGCATTCACCAGTGCAAGCCCTAAATCATATTACCTAGCGCCAGATCCAGACACCTCTAAAAGACAGTGATTCCACCACTTCCCTGGCCACCTGCTCCGGTACCTGACCACCCTAACAGTGAAAAAATTGTTTCTGATACCTAATCTGAATATACCCTATCTCGGTTTGAGGCCATTTTCTTGGGTCTTCTCCCTGTAAACACAGTAGAAGACACTGGACTCCACCTTACAGGCAGTTGTAGAGGGCATTGAGGATTCCTGAGCCTCCACTTCTCCAGCTCCCTCATGTGTTCCTCAGAAGTCATGATCTCTAGATGGTTCATGAGCCTTGTTGGCCTTCTTTGGACACAGTCTAGCATTTTAAAGTCCTTTTTGAAGTGAGGGGCTCAGAACTGAACACAGGACTCTGAGGTGTGACCTCATCAATGCCAATCCTTTCCCCAGTCCTGCTGACTACACTATTTCTGATACAGGAATACATTTGTTTGCCAAGGTAAAAAATAGATTAATATCCTTGTTTTTTGCCTATGGAACATAAGCTGCTCTAATGCCGATCTGTAGGAGAAACTCCACTAGCTACATCTAGTTCCTTGGCAGGGCCTTCATTTTACTTTACTGGCCTTATTTGGCCTGTATGCTGCTATTAGAAATCTCTTCACGTTTTATTTTAATTCTTAAATTGTTTTATTGTACCAAGCAAATGAGCACAACAGCAGTCCAGACAGTTTAATAGTTTTATTGGAAAACATCAGCTTAGCATGCCTTATTAATTACACTATGATACTTTGTTTAACTCAGTAGTTACTTCTAGGTGGAAAAAAAAGCCTCAGGAGTGGTAGGATTTGGTAAATTCCTCATCAGGAGAGAAATACATCAGGTGGAGTTTGGCATTAATGCTTGTTGGAAAAGACATTGCAAAATCTAAAGTAATAGATTGTCACTAGTGGTTTAAGGACAGTAAAATATTCTTCTAAAGTTGTGACATAGATTAGAATCGCAATGAAACATGTATTTTGGCTACTTCACACAACATATTTAGATAAAAATAATTTTAATGTGAAATAATTGTTTTTACTGGTAACTGCCAGCCTTTTCTTATCCTTATGAATTCATTGCAGGAATTTTCCAGGCTTTGATTCAGGAAGGTACTTAACTTGTAACCTTAATTTAAAACTGCCTTAAAGTCTACAAGATTCTAGCATGAAATCACAGAGATCAGGGAAGTGGACAATCAAACACCTTTGTGAACAGGGTCACAGTTTTGTGTATAATTGTGCAAGCCAGCAGATGGAAGAGAACAACAAATAGCTGTTCTTGCTGATGTTTGCATCCAAAATGTAGGAAAATGGGGTGTCTCACATGGTGTGTAAAATGGTTTGTCATTCTTGACCTTCACCACAGGATTTTCAAGAGCCTGTAGGACTAAGCTAATGGGTTTTATTTATTAATTGTGGTTTTTGCTTTAATACCACAAAGTACTTCAAGTTTTATTTGTTCAGTCAGTGGAAAGCAGTTTTCCTTCAGATTTTTGGAACTTTTACTTTGGTAAACTCATCACTATGAATGTGTGAATGCATTTTGGCTAAGATAGACTTTTTTCTCTTTGCCTTCTTATTCTTAAAAAAAGGTAGGTTAGAGATGAACAGATGACAAATGTACTTTTTAAAATTTATTTTTACATTAAGGTTTTATAGAAATAGGTAATCTTTGCTAGGGCACACTTTTCCTTTAAGTTAAAACATAGTGCTTATTTACTGAAATTGTAAAGTGTCATAAAATAAATACATGGCTGTATTTATATACATACATGGTATTTATCATACCTATAGTGTACCTATACTGATACCTATAGTGACAAATCTGTTGAGGATGTCAGCTAGCTGCTTCTTGAAGATAGGGATACCATTTGCTTTTTCCAAAAACAAGGAGTAGACCAGAACTTGGAGTCACTAGCCTGAAGTAAAACTAATAATGGCTACAACAGTAGCCTACTGTATTAGAAAGGGTAAATGTCTGAAAATTTCCATCATTCAGAATTAACTTGAGAAGGTAGTATTTGCAGGCGAGAGAAACAGAGTTATATTGTTTTCCTTTTAAGACTCTTGTTATAGCTGGAGATTAGTTGAATCCCAGCCTGAGGTATTTTCACCAGCAAAGCCTACTGAAACTGTATTGCCAATCACAGTGGCTTCTGTTCGTGCTGGTGTAACTGGTTTTGGGGCAAAGCGGTGGGCCAGACTGGTAATAAATTTGTGCTTAAAATAGCGTTTTACCATTATCTGTTAAAAATAACTTCACAGAAGTGATTTTTGTATTGGTTTTGTAGTTGTGCTAATGTAGTTCAGGGTAATTTGGCTATCAATGTAGCTGCATGGCACTTTCTGATATTTCTGAGAGAGCACAGAATATTCATGTGGTTATTTTATTACTGATATATAGAAAAAAGCATGTTGTTATTTCACAGGAGATGTTTCTGTTTCTTCCAGAAATACCAAATAATCACTTGCATTTTTATTTAGTGAAGGTTTTAGTAGAAGTTTGCAACAACTGTTGCAGACAGCTGAGTCTACTTATTTTCCCCTTATGACAAAAAAAAACTGGGAAAGATCTTTTAATTACCAGTTTGTTCTGTTCTTTGCTCTTGTTCTTAAGTATTTTGTTATTTCCTTTCTGGAGTCTCATTGATTCAGTTTATTTCTGGAAACACTGATAAGCAAATGAAGCTGTCACTGGACCAAAATGGTGTAAATAATGTCCTATATTGTACCTTATTTTGTCATTATGAAAGATACTTTATTTGCTCCAAAAATTAATTTGTTTCAGATAGTATTTGCCATTTGATGTTCCCATGACAGGCTGGGGAGCAAGAAAGTTATGTGCAGAATTTGTTCCTTTCTCTTCATGGGAACAGATTTAAAAATGTAAATATTTTTCTCCTCCTGTAAAAGAAAACAGAGAGAGTAACCCTTACCAAATGTATGTCTTGCTCAACACTACATGGCATTGTGCAGCAATGACAGCTCTTACATCTCTAGTTACACAAGGCATCCAAGTCTAAACAGTAAAAAAAACAGGAAAAAACACTGTTTGTAGCAATTCCACGCACTAATCTTCTTCATCCCAATCTGTATATTTCTAGTTTAGGTGGGCAAGAAACTGTCATACTAGTAAATATAGGTTCCCCTGTTGGATTGTTTGGTTGTGATAAGAGGATCTGCTCTGAAATGCTTGGCAGTTAAACAGGGAACACTGTATAGTCACTACAGTCTTCAGATTCTCTGACTTGTTTTTGGGTTTTGCCTAAATTGTTTATGTAGTAGAATTGTTTATGGTTGCATTTCTGATTCTTAACATTATCAGTTTAATCCAGTCATTCATTTGCATATATCTATTAACCCAGATTGTGGAAAACTTGAAAGGGTGCTTCTGTTAAATTAGCTTAAAATTTTTTGAAAAGTAGTTGCAAGTGCAAGGAGGATCATTGATAACCCCTCAGAACACGTTACTAGGACTGGGACGGAGAGTAGGACAAAGAAACCAGAAACCAAACTTACCTGTCACATAAAGCATAAACATAAAGCTCCAGTACCTTTTTGAACTTTCTATAAATCATTATCACCAAGCCCAGCACAATACCTATTCTAATACGTGACCCTCTACTGTAAAGGCTACTTGTTAGGGACAATATTGGAGCTATCTCCAGAAAAGAAAATAAATCTAGGGACTAGAAAGGTATTAAAACCTCAGAAAAGCCTAGGGACCAGAACCACATGAAGGCCTCCACCCCAAGAGACATCATGAACTCAAACAACATGGCTACTGACTGTTTTATCCCAATACAGAGTAAATACAAATAAAATGAAATCAGTGCAAGTTTTTTCCACTTTCTTGAGCCCCACATTGGGCGCCAGTAATCATATTTGTCCTGGTTTAGGGCAAATTTGGGAGAAAACCTCTGAATGGAGTCCCTCCAGAAAGCAAATTCAAGTGGCCCCTCCCCCAGCTGATTCAGGAAGAAAATTCCTTGGAGGAAAGTGGAAAAAACTGTTTCTTTAACAACCGAAGTATCTATAAAGCATAGGAAATGAATAATATTAAACAATGAAACCTCTCACTGTTTGGAGAGATAGCAAATCCAGAAAGCCCTTGTCATGGGGTAGCTCAGTTTGCTCAGTCTCTTGTCAGTCCCTCCAGGGCTGGAAAGTGCCGAAGCCCAGGCCCTGTGAGACACAGGTGTGAGCTCTTTCTGGGCTTTTCTGGGTTTTCAGTCCAGAGCAGGTTTAAACAGATTCAAGGAAAAAACACAGTCCAGGGAGCTTCTCTGCCTCAGCTAGCTAAAAACTAACTAAAAGCAAAGGAGAGCTCTGTCCCTCTGTCTGTCCATGCTGCAGACAGAGCAGTGCAGAGCAGCATGTGGGGCAGTGTGTGCTGTGTCAGAACACAAACTGCAGCTTCTTCTTCCCCGTCTTTGCTCTCAGAACCAGTCTTGAAGGTGCAGAACTTAACATCTAACATAAACAGAACAGACAGCTGGGGATACAAACATCATAAAGTCTCCCCAGGACAGAACTTTAGTTGATTTATGCAGACTGTTCTCAGGTATCCAGGCAATTGTCATCCAGAGGGATGGAAAAGCTTGCAAAGTTATTCTGCTTTCTAAAAGCTATTCAGAAAAAAAGTCTCTTGCTGCAGATTGGTTAAATTTTTGGGATGAGGGAGACTGTCCTCTCTGAAGTAACGAGAGGCAGGATTACTTGCAGAAAGGAGGCTGGAGAACTGGAATGGTAATTACAGTAGTAGGTCATGGACGTAGTGCTTGTTTGAAAGTAACTTCTTGAAGCCTGTTCAAGGCAGTCTTTCTCATCAACTCTTTTTCCAGCTCTGATAAAGTCAGGCTTTTGCTTGATCTTCTGCATTGAGTGATTGGTAGCTCTTCCTTTCTCTAATACAGAGCTTATTCTACGGAGACAAGGGTGAGGCTTCCTTAGAGATTGGGAAATATTGAGGCAGGTGATGGTGTAGCCTAGCTTGCTGAAGAGAAGGTTGATGTACTTTGACAGAAGGGCCTCTGATAGAGGATGAACTCAGTGCTTCACAGCATTTTTAAGTAAGTAAAGTAATCAATCTGGGAGCCAGTGGCAAAAGGGTTTTGCTGACAAAAGGATTTCAAGAGGAGCAAACCATTATGGAGCAGATGTAAGTTAAAATGATTTACATTTTATGATGCCTTGGCAATAAGCAAAATCCAGCATAGTTGAACAATTTATGCTGTGAAGACTCTGAAAGTAAGTTAGGAAGGAAAAGCCTACCTTTTCCTTTTTCCTGTCAGTAATATAGCCCGTCTTCCCTCCCCTCCTCTTATTTGCTTCCCTCCACCGTGTGTATCTGATAGGTTACTTTAGTTAAGCATTAATTGTCTCTTCAGTAAACATGGCTGCCTAGTAGTTGCCATAAAAGACTGATTGGCTACTTGTGTCTTGTGTGTGTACTTAGTTTAAAAGAACAACTGTATTTTGGTGTAAGGTTTTCTAATGCAGCTGCAAAATCTGGATTGCTGCTAAGTAAAGGAAGCAAGGGCATACTGATAGGTGATTACTTCTTGTTAGGTGTGAGTCTTCTGATAGCCTGGGGTAGTCAGTAAAGATTAATGCATGCTACAGAACTTGCAGGCTGTGCTGAAGGTGTACTACAGTAGAGCTAGTCATATTTCATTTGAAAAAGTAGCAGTTTCAGTTTTTTCAGACAAAATAAGCTTCTCAGAACTCTTGATTTCAAATGTATTGCTTAGAGAACACTGAGAAGACAGGAATTTCTGCTTGGAGAAATATGTGTTTATGAGATGATGGAACAGGGAAAATTCACCATTTTTGCCAAAAGAGGATTTGTATTTTAACTACTGTGTCTCTTAATAGAATGATCATATTTTCAAATTGTAAAATGCTGATCATGTGCTTAAAATAAAAACTGCCACATCAGCAACTGGCTTAAACATTGCCTTTCAAGTAAGTCTGCTTATATAATCGCTGACATAGCTGGGTTTTTTGGATTGTTTTTAAATCACTTCTTCATAGTTGAACTCTTGCTGATATTAAGAAGAGGTCTTTACAGTGAATCTGCAGGAATTGTTTGGTCTTTCTTGGCATGTTCTGTGTACATATTATAGATGTATGAAGTTCCTTGTTTTCTCACTTGATGATCACATTTAACTGGGAGTGTGACACAGTTCTATTCTTTGAAATAGTATAGTCTTGCAAGCACACAGTGAAGGTTTTCGCTCCAAGATGTCAGGAATGGAAAGAGGATCTGTTATAGTGTGATCAGAGCAGTCACACAGCAGGTTTTTGCCAGATCTCTAGTGCCTGTAGCCAGCTAGTGAGTGTGTTCCAGCTTCTTTAGCTGACGCCTGACTAGAGCAGTGGGTGTTGCAGTAGGAAAGAATCTGACCGCTGTTAGCTGACACTGGCATAATTGCTGTGCCATTCTTTATAGAGAGGCAAGCTTTTTAGGGAGTGATAATTTCTCTTTCCTAGAATAAATAATACATTTAGAAAAATGGACAGGAGGTTGGTGCATACATAATCCTTTTATCAGGTCTAAAAAAAATAGCTACGCTACATGTCAATTAGCATCAGCAACAGAAGTTTTGTCATCTTTATTTGATGTATCAAATCAGAGGCATCTGTAGAAACTTGAGCACTGCAGCTCAAATGTTGATACTGTAATTACTGACACATTTCTGTTAGTAGAAACCCATCTGTGGTGATTTAAGAACTGACAGTATTATTTTAAATACACATTTCAGGGTCTAATTTAAGAGGTGCTTTTGCTCTGAAATGCATCGCTTGAGGTGAAAACCTAGATGTGTGTTTATGATCTACTCAGAGATGTAATCTAAAATGACTGAATGACAAGCCATGGGAAGCAAAACATTAGAAGATGATTTATCCGAAACCTCTTTTACGTGTATTCATGCTGGTATTTTCATAGTATAAACATATGCTGAGGGCTGTTCTGTAACAGCTTCTTTTCTGAGACAAAATAATCAAGTGGTGAATAGGGTTCTAGCATTTGTGAGGTAATCTCATAAAGTTCTGTCTCACTTAAAGCAAATGGGGTTACAGTATTCTTAAATCTTGCACATGTGAATGTACAAGATTCAAACTGCCTCTTACTAAGTCTGATATCAGTGCATCAGTGGATGTGGGATCTGAATTCCTGACAGTACCTTTAAAATTGAAAGAAAAATGCATATGTTGTAGTATTGTCATTTAAAGTATAGTACACTTAGCTTGGAAAACCACTGTATTTGAATTTCAGCATTTGCATATATAAACAAATCATCAGTTAATTCTTTTTAATAGCCAGAGATTTTTTAAATTAAGTATGATCAGGAGGTAGCTCTGCTAATAGAGGAAAGCAAATAAATTAATTGCTTAGAGATTATAAATGATAAGAAGATAGAATTAGGGTTAGGTGAAGCAATTTTTGAGCTTAAAGAGGGTGCAGAGTTCCATGTTTCAAAAACATCTGATAGAATTTGTGGAACTTCAGCAATCATATAGTTACATGAAAAATATATCTTGAAACATTCTTTTATTCTTGTTATGTTTTAGTTATTTAAAATGTTTAATCAAAACTAAATTTACTCATAGGTTATGTTGAAATGACAATTCTTGTTTAGTAAATCTGTTAGATTTCATATATACATTATTTTAAAAGAATGAGAAGTACAAGACCATTGCAAACTGTTGCCCATTGTCTTTTATTATACTTTCAGATTAGATTTCACTTGCTATTTTATACCTTGTCATGTGCTGTTCGTAGATAGCTTCAGAAATCTAGTAGAATTTTTAGTGGACCTTGCTATTTTTTTTCTATCTTTGCCTTTTTTACATTTCTTATAGGTGTGGCCCTGTTTGAGTCACAGGAAAATTTTATTTTGCAAAACACCAAAATAGCACTTGTTTTCTGTTTAATTCACAAGAGTTTCCTTTTTAAAAATCCCTTAAACACGTAATTTGCTACATTGTTGGAGATGAGTGTATTGTCATAAGCATTTCAGGAATCAAGGAGGTACGATAATCCATGTACTTGTTAACAGCTTCAAAGAGCTCTGAAATATTTGTGAGATCTATCTTGGTTCTATAAAAAGTCTATTTATGTTGCTGTTCTGCTATATTCTGTCCAGCTGTGTGTTGCTTCTATTTTCCACTCCTTTGGTTGCACAGAGATTGTTATTTTCTACTTCATAACTCCTGAATTTCCCTTGTATCCTTCTGAACGACTGTCAGATACCTGTTCCTTTGATACTAGTGCAGGTTGGACAAAAGGTTATGCACTGCAGCTTCATTCCTTAGAACTGTTGGATCTCTCTCATCTGATTTCAGTGATTTCCTGTACCAGGATGGCCTTATGTGCGGACATTTAAGTGAGAGACAGTTTCTCATGCTTGCCCTTGCTTGGAGAGTCTGTGTGTTGAGCTCTTCTGATCTTCTTTGGGCATGGTTTAAGTGTTTTGTTTGTTCTTCGAGTAACTGGTTGTTTTAGTCTGTTATCAATTAAATGTTTGCTCCTTTATGATAGCAAGATTGTCCTCTTGGGTAGAGCATAATAACAGTGAATGATGAGTCAGACCAAAGAATCATTTACTTAGTCCAGTACCCCTTTTTGACAGAGGACTGTAGTCAACATTCTTAAAAAATAAGAAGTGGTAAAGAAAGTAATGGTTCCCTGCAGTGTTTTCTCAGCATCTTTTCTTAGGTTAATCAAAATAGCTGTATATACCACATTGTAGAAACAAAACAAAACAAACAAAAAAAACCCAGCAACAACAAAAAAATTCCCAGAATGGTGGGGGGTGTAAGGGACCTGTGGAGGTCATCTTTTCCAAAACAATGGCTCTATAAGGGTAATCTAGAGCAGGGTGCCCAGGACCACATCAAGAGGAGAGTTTACAACTTCTTTCAAGCTACCTGCAAATTATGTTCATTTTATAATGAGACATAATGTAAGGTAAAGAATTGGCAGATTGCCTATTTTTGAACAAAATTCCCTAGATACCCATGCAATCAGTATATCTTAAGACTTGCAAATAAGGGGTTTTTTCACTGTTAAAATAATGGATTTCTTTAAATAGTTAACTGTTACTTAAAAGTTAAGATAATGGAATCCAAAGTGCAAACTACAGGAAACATCAAAATATTTCCCTGGACTTTTCACTGAAATATCATTTATAATATCCTAGCTGTGGTAAGTATTTATACAATACAAACACTTTTACATGTTCAACATAATAAAATTGTTTAGGATTTTATGCAACATGTAATCTAAATTCAAGACAAGTTATGCCATTCATTGGAGCAGCTCCTCATATGAAATACTGCATTATTATTTATCAAATGTATTCTTATGTGCTGTAATTAATATTTTTTTCAAATTGAAAATGTTCTTGTATCTTTTTCAGGGTTCAGCTGATCCCTTAAATAGTGCATTCCACCTGACATACAACATGGTATTGAACTTACTTCGAGTAGAAGAAATTAATCCTGAATACATGTTAGAAAAATCATTTTATCAATTCCAGCATTACAGAACTATTCCAGAAATAGTGGAAAGTAAGTATTGCTGCATGTTCTCATGTGAGTAGGTATAATATATGGTGAGGTTGGGTAGTTAGACTTTATTATGCTCATAGGAGTTTTTACCTATGCAGTTTTTGTCTTCCCTGCCAACAGTCATTACTCTGCCATTTGTTGCTGTGTTACAGTTTTAGTAGTTTCCTCTTATCCACATATCTATGCTGATACGTGCTGTCAGTTTATGAAGAGAGCTTTCCTCTGTGAGTCAGACAAGAATGGTTGTCACATTGCTAAGAAAAATCTTAGGGAAGATTCCAACTTTTAATATCTCAGTAGAAGCTGTAAAAAGAACTTAAGTGCACTGCATTCAGAGTAGTGTAGGTAAGAAATGTTTCATTATAATACAAAGAAAAATTCAGAGAGATCTGGGATGTTACTTGCACTCCACTGAGTAACTGCATTTTGAGCCATGATCCTTGAATAGTGAGTTTTCATGAGCCAAGGTCCATGTCTGGAGATTTCAACCAGTTTGAGAGTGAGGCTTCTTTCAAAACTTAATCCAGGAGAATATTAAGAACATGAGAGGTAGTCACGATTATTGAGCAGTTTATCTGTTCATTTTTTAATTGAATGTTAAGAGACAAAATGTGGATGTGCATGTAGCTTTGATAGCCATGCAGAGGGAGGGTTTAAATTACCTTTCTGTTTGTTTGTAGGTGTAGTAGTAATTTAATATAGTATTTATTTCCTTCCTTTATTTCACTGTTCCAATTGACATGCCTGGATCTGTCTGTCATTCTGTCATTCCAGCATTGCTGTTTAAGTAGAAAAATGGAGCTGAAGAACATTTTTCATAGTTCTTGGAGAGTTTCAGTTTAGCACCATACTGGGCATGTAATTTTGTAATCTGCAATTGCAATTTTGTAAGCTTCAATTAAAAACACAAAGGCAAGAATCAGCTACATAGACTAAGGAATAAAGTATGCCATGAGTATGAATGGATGGCTTATTTATTTTAAAAATTGGCAGGTATAAATAAGGAGGACTTCTCTGAGTTGTCTCTCAAGTCCCAGTGAAGTGGGATTTCCAGGCCACTTATGACCCTTCAAAAATAGCATGCAAGAGGATGAGGTGGTAGACAGGAAAAAGAGTTGTTTTTATAATCTGTTCTTTGTTTTTGTTTGCTGGTAGTAATACCAGAATGAGAGAATGAATCATGCTACTTAGAATAAAAACTGATTTGCCTAAATAACGTATAAAAATAATGGAGGAAGAAAATAGTGATTTTCAACTGATAAATCAGAGTCTAAAACAAGTTAGGAAAAACATCTTCTAACAACTCCCCTCTTGTTGAAGCACAGCTTTTTAGAAGATGTTTTTGGGCAATCTTATTTTTGTAGGAGGAGATAAAAAGAAGTGGTAGGCATTGAATACCTTTCTATAAAATCATTGCAAGTTTTAATGTGACTTCTGTGCAAACATAGATTAGTTATTCCAGGATAATTGTGTGTTGAGCCTTTTCAGGTTTCTCAAGCTTGTTTATTTTAAGAAAAGAGAACTGGTATTTAATTCTCTATAAATATAATACAGTGGACAAATTTACAGATTCCTAGCTTTCCAGAAAACAGGTTATTGTAAGCAAAAAATTAGTACTAAACATGGTTACAAAATACTAGTCATGGAGATCTGAAAGTGAAATACGGATTCCTCAATCTTTGTGAAACTATTAATTTCCATGAGAGTTTACTTTTCATTATAGGAGTCAACAATTTGGAAGCACAGTACAACAAAATCGTAATTCCCAATGAAGAAAATGTGGTGATATACTACAGAATCCGCCAGCAGCTTGCAAAACTGGGTAAAGATATTGAAGAGTATATTCACAAACCAAAGTACTGCTTGCCCTTTCTACAGCCAGGAAGACTGGTAAAGGTAGTTTGATTTTTCTTTTGCTTTGTTTTTAATTTCTGGCTATTTGTGAAATTTGCAAGGTTCATTTGTGTCTGTCAGTTTACCATCTTGAAAAATTACATATGTCACACTAAGCATCAATTTTGACACGTGTTTCTTTGTTGAGAATTCAGTAATGCATTAAAAGAAATACTGTTTTCATGATGAATAGTAGTCCATGACTGCTGTTGTAAGTGTGAAAAATACAAAAAGCTATGCTTGCTAGGATGTAATTATATATGTTACATTATAATATCTTGTAATATTTCCAGGTGAAGAATGAAGGTGATGACTATGGATGGGGAGTGGTTGTTAATTTCTCTAAGAAATCAAATGTTAAGGTAAAATACACGTTCTCTATATTACCAAAATATATATCTGACTAGTGTTTCTAAAAATAAAACTCCTATTGCTCTCAAAGGCAAAAAAAATTTCCTTTTATCCCAAATTTACAAAAAGCTCTGAACTTCCTTAAATGGAAGTGTAAAGAAATAAAGCTCTAGAAGATGGAGAAAACTCCAGATCTTTTGAACCTTTTAATGTATTTGTGGATGAAATGCTTGCTTTTACATAGCACTGAAAATGTTTCAAATTAAGTTGTTTCTGAGACATTGCCAATGCTCATTTAAGCTGTTCATGAGAAAGATGCTGTGTTGTTTTCTCTCAGAAAATCTACAGAAGCTCTAAGTGAAGGCTGAGAACAGTGGGAGACTGAAATTTAGGTCTATGAAGAAGGTTACCTTAAACTGGCAAATTGTGCCTTGAGTCCTAAATTAGTGCATGAGACAGGGAATTGCTTGTCCTCTGAGACATTGCCATAGAGTTGGAAAACTAAAATACAAAGAGAGTGAAACAATAGAAATGGATCTGAGGACATTTGGAAGACAGAGGGCAGTGATGCAATAGAAGCCAGACTTTCAGAAATGCCTATTCATAGTTGGTCTCTACATAACCCTTAGATAATGTTGCTCTCCCATTTAGAAATGTTTTGACCAGCTACTCTGCTCTGTAAATGAAAACCTAAGTCAAAACCATATTTTTCTGTGGTAGCATTTTTGCTATAATTTTATCAGGAAAGCATTGGCTTTATTTGCTAGTTCTAAATGGAAAGTTGCCTTTTTTAAGTTCTGGTGGCTCCTGTTCATTGTGGCACCGTTTGGTGCTTTTCTAATATATATTCATTAAAGAGGAAATGAGAAAAATATGTTCCTACAGAACTTATTAAAAGAGATTTTGTTTTGTTTTCCATCTTCCTTTCGAAAGTCATATTTCTTTATTTTTTCAAGTTGAAAAACTGGGCTGTTACTGGTGTTGCATAAACCTTTGCGTGTAGATTGCTTTTCTCATAGCGACACACAAGTAATAAACCAGATTGCCCCCTAATCCCAGCTTTCTCTGTAAAATTGCCAACTTTTGTGTCATTTGGAGGCAGTTCTTCTGCGTCATATTTTATTCACATATATATTTGCCTTCCCTCTCTGGCCTGTCTCACTGTTGTATTAACCTTTGGGTTTGAATGTTAGCTTTGAAATTATGGTCTGTTTTGCAAGAGATGGATGTGGCTCCAGCAACATTTTTTTCATGAAGTCATTCTAGCAGCTGGGTTGAATTTTTCCTTCTGAGTATGTGGAAAGAATGACAATAGGTGCTGGAAATTAAGGAACAAACTTAAAGCTATGTAACTTTCAAAGTCAGCATGAAAGACTAGTTTCTATGATCAGAGGCAAAACAAGATACTTGAAGAAGTTATTTACCCATTTTAATGTCTATTCAATGCATTTTTGTCCTGAGACACAGATTAGTATTTAAAGTATCCAAACATGCTTAGTACTAGAAAGAGATTACTTATTGCTGTATCTTTAAACTTTCATCCGCTTCTAAGCTGAACAGTTTTTGGGTTTGCTTTTAGGAATTATGTTGAATTCAGTCTATATTACTTAGTTTAGTTGCAAACTTTTCTTTAATAATTAATCCGTTTCTAATTAAATCCTTTTTCTAATGATAAATCTGTATAATTAATAATGAATGTAAGGTTATAGTATACTTATATTTCACATAATACTTCTTGTTCTTTGTACTGTGAAAGCAAGTGCATAAGTCATGTCAGTTATATTAATATATTATTAATTATGTGTAAATGCTTTTCCATCATAATTTCATAAATCGATCAATGAAACTGTCAATGCAAATAACACCTTCCTGTCTAGTGTTGTTTAGAGTAGAATTTATCTCAAGGGTGCTTGCTATACATTATACATTATAGTAGGCAGCAAAATAACTATGTCCTTTGGAATTAATAGAAAAACTAAATATTTTTGAGTAAGAAATTTTATTTTCACTGGATTGTGCCAACAGTAAGCTAGTGATACTGTTGTGCTGTTGATAGTCAATGTTATCTGATCCCTGATTCTAGACATGACATTTTTGTCACTTAGAAATTATTGGAACCAAAATTTAAGATGCTGAAATTCTATCTTCCCTGTTTAGATTATTATAGTCCATGGATATTTATAATGTTTACTACATAAACATCTCTTTTAGTGCTGTGTCTTGGTCATTGAATTTTCAGTAAGTTTGATGTTACTAATCTGAGACTTTGAATTTGTTACTTGTGCTATCCTTCTTGGTTCCTGGGCATGATAATCCTTCTTATTTGGTTTGTTTCCAGGCACTTGAAGTAAGAGATATTTTTGGGCAAAACTAAAATCCTAAGAATTCAAGTAATCCTGCAGTACTCTGCCAAAAAGAACTTAATTTTGTCCTTGAAACATGAATTGATGCAGCATGAATTAAAGAATCGTTTGAACTTGATATGACAGAGAAGTCTGTGGCTAACAAGTGTTTTATTAAGGGTTTTGTCTCCTTTTATTCTTGCATATGGAAACGTGTCTGTTGCTGTTCAAGTGTTTTGTACCTATACTATTGTAGGAAACCCCTGGAAGGAAACAGTACACATTCAAAAAGCAGTTGTAGATTGAGTCATATCTAGTCAGCATTATCTATAAGCTGTTGGTGTATGTAAACTTAAGAGTAAGATTAGCAGCAGATGTTAATGATTTTTATACTTCTGCTTTATTAGTACGTTTACAATACAATCACAGGTAGAAATATTTTTCCTCTCATAATTTTCTAGACATCTCCAGTTTTAGTATTTTTGTAGCACACTTGTGCAGTTATGAGTTTAGTCTCTACTTCATTCAGGTCAGCATTATGCCCTCCCTGGCTTTGGCTGGATACTGATCTGGTCCATGTGGGTATTTAAAAATTCTAATACAGAGAGTGGCCATGGTTTGGATCTGCTACATTGGTGTGAGTGCTTTTTGCAAATGTAGGATACAATTCAGAGAAATAGTTTCTTCCTCAGCAAGTAATTGGCAATTCTTGAAGAAATAATTTAGCTTGTACGACAGGATAACCCTGTTTTTCTCTTCAATTTATGATGGCAGTGTCTCATAGAACTTGTGAGAATCTCTTAAAAATGTTACTTGGCATGCAGTGAAATAAAATAGTATGCTGTAGATTTGTAAGGAAAAATATTGCCCAGTAAAAAAGAACTGAGTTGACACAGGATTTTGAAAATGTTTTCTTTTTCTCTTGTATTTGGAAGCAGAAGGCTTACACATGGTATTTTAAAAGATGATGTCTGCCTTTTGTGTTGGTCTATAACTTAGTTCTGTTCAAAGTTCTAAAAATATTTGTTTGTAGCAGGAGTGTATTTGAGCAACCGTAGTGCAGATTGATCCAGTCAAATAACTATTGCCAGCCTTTCTTAAAGCAGTGTGTAAAGAAGGTTATGGCCTTGTAAAGAGTGTTCTTTAATCAGCACATCTATAGATTTGTGTTCTTTAAATGAATGTCAGATGTTATGGGTGCAGTTTGGGGTGTGTAAAGATGAGGCCTGCAAGATGCAGCTTTCCACTTGCCACAGATACAGGCTGTTATGCTTGAAAGATTTTTCTGTGGTCTTTCTTGTGTATGAAAACTTGAATCTGCAAACCTGAAAATGAAAGAGATACCCTGAAATTTGGGTTGTTTTCTTGGTTTTGGTTGTTTTTTTTTCTCCCAAAAGCAAAGTTCACTACTTCTAGCATGGTGCAAATATGCATTACAGTTTTAAAACATACTGGCTTACTTTGAACAGGCTTAATATAGAAGAAGATGCAGATGCACCTGAAGCTTCAAACAAACTTTAGGGTAGACTTTCTGGCAAGGGAGGATGGGGGAAGGATAATTTTTTCAATGTGTTTTTCTGTGGGGAGGATAGTCCAATCAATTAACCATAACATGGGTGTTCAGAATGTACTGCAACACTGAGCTGATACTCCGTAAGAGACGTAGCTCATTACATACCTTTAATGAGAAATCATGCATTTTTCATTCATTCATGATTGTATTTTAAAATAAGTGCTACAGACCTGCTCTTTTTCTATTTCCTCAACAGCCAAATTCTGGTGAACTGGACCCATTGTATGTAGTTGAAGTGCTCCTGCACTGCACCAAAGACAGTTTGAAAAATTCTGCTACAGAGTCTGCAAAGCCAGCCAGACCTGATGAGAGAGGAGAGATGCAGGTTTGTTACATGTATTTATTCTCAGTAGTTCCTTATAAACTTTTCCAAATCTTCATTTCCAAACCATTTTCAAACTATAATAAAAGAGGGACATTTTATTATTAAATGGTGCATTTAAGGAAGAGAAAGAATCTGAACACCTAACTGCCTCCTTAATAAATTAAAGTAATAAAGTTTTAGTAGTACTGTTTGATAGATGCTTTTTTTTTTAGCATTATCTTGTCTCTGGGAATAAAATTCCTGGTTTATTTCTTAAAATTATTAAAGCTGGAAAAGATTTTCAAGATCATTGAGTCCAATCCTTGAACACCAGCTTGACACCTAAATCACTGCACAAAGTGCCACATCTAGTTGTTTCTTGAACACTTCCAGGGGTGGTGATTCCACCACTTCTCTGAACAGCTTTGCAAAACTTTCTAATTCTAGAATTAAACTGAAATATTTTTTTAGTGAGAATATTTGCATTATTTAAAACTTGAAATTTGAAACCATATATATATATATATATAACCCTATATGAAGACAAACAGTTACAATTTTCAGATCAGAGGCAGTGTAATTTGTCTGCAGGTTTTTTCTCACAAACTCATTTAAACCTTGGAGTTGAATTGATTCTTTTTCAGTACTTTCAGTACAGTTTTTTTCAGTTCAGTATCGATTCTTTGTGGTGTCAGGATGGTTTTCATACTTAGGAAGATGTATTTTTTGGTTTGATGTTGTTTGCTGGTAGCATACTTAGTTAAGTATTTGGCGATAACTTGTCTGGTTTGGATCAGAAGAAGTATTCCAGCAGGCAAGATGCAAGGTAATAGAAAAGCTGTTGTTTTGTTTTCAGCTGTAGTTTTTCTCCAGATGTAGCTGCATTCAGAATTTTCCCATTTGGACAATTACTTTTCTTCTTTATATATACTTGAGGTCATTAGCTGCATTTTCCTGCTTTCTGATATTTACCCACTGCTGTGTCCTTGGGCACTAAGTTTTCCTTTTTTTAGTTTTGCTATAGACCAGTAATAAGAGGTATGTTTTTTGCTGATTAATGAGTTACAACACTCTCTTTGATAGGTTGTTCCTGTTTTGGTGCATCTTGTCTCAGCTATCAGCAGTGTCCGCCTCTACATACCGAAAGACCTGAGGCCGATTGATAACAGGCAAAGTGTGTTAAAATCTGTACAAGTAAGTTCTTCTAGGCTGTGTAAGCACTCTTTAATTAGTGAGGTACTCTTGAACCCAAGGCAACTTGTTCAAAAGAAATTTATGTAAAGTTTCTGTCCCATCTTCATCCTTATTCTTTAAAGGAGTTGGAAGCCACAATGCATATCAATTGTTTCTCCTTCTCAACTAATTTTAAACTGATTTTGAAAACTGCTGAAACATCACTACTTAATTACAGTCTTCTGTGTCTCTATAATTATGCCAGCTTATTTTTAAAATGTAGTTTATTTTACTGTTACTAATCTTTAAGAAAATCTTTTTTCATCATTTTAGGAAGTACAGAAACGATTTCCTGATGGAGTACCCTTACTAGACCCTATTGATGACATGGGCATCAAAGACCAAGGGTTGAAAAAAGTAATCCAAAAAATAGAGGCATTTGAGCATAGGATGTATTCACATCCTCTTCACAATGATCCAAATTTGGAAACCATATACAAACTTTGTGAAAAAAAAGCACAGGTAAAGATACAAACTAAATTACTTTGTGTTTAGCTGCAGAGGAGGGAGGGAAGTTGTCTTCTTACTTGCTTTTCTTTTTATTTACAAAGCCCAAATCAACCCTTTAAAAAAAATATTGGATCTCACTAACAAAATGGCTGAGTTGGTGGTATGCCTTTCTTTGGTGCAGATGCAAAGTATGTCTGAAAAGAAAACTTCAGTGGAAGTTTTCAGGAATTAGAAACTTACAGGGCTCTTTTTTAATAGAGCTGTCTTTAATAGACATAGCACAATGTAGCATAGAAAAAGTCGTCATAGATAATTTTAATTGATAATTTTTAATATACTTGTGCAAAAAAAGTGAATTGATGTGGCTTATTAGTGTGAGGAGTGTACCAGAAAAATCATTTTGCTGCTGCTTCCTGAGCAGACTCTCAGCCTGGAAGGAATGCACTTAATTTTTTTTATATTGAGTTGTACCCTCTTGGACTGAAATTGGTTGTGCATAAAACTAGCTCTCCTGTTTCTCTGCTGCTTGAGACAGCAGTTTCTCCAGGAGCCACTTCACAGAAGTGAGGTAGTTCTGCTATGGGCAGCATAGAGTTGAATGTGGTTAGACCTTATGGACCAAGCAGCTTTCTGCAAGGATGTCCACTGTAAGGATGTAGACAGTGACTGATGATCTGCATGCCACTGGAGAAGTACTAATAGAAAATAATGCCTTTGGCTTACATTTCATTGAATAATTGGTCAGCTGAGACAGTGTAAGTCTCATTTCTCAACAGAGGATCACTTCTTTGTTTTTTTCTGGTGTGGGCTGGTTTGGTTTGTTTCCCACCGTGAGTAAATAGCTTAACGTTCCAAGCTTACCAGAGGTTTCAGTGGGTAAATGGAGATGATTTAATATTATTATTGTTATTGTTATTATTATTGTTAATTATTAACATTACTACTACTAATAATAACAATAATAATATTAATAATAATACGTTTTAAACCTTCCTTTTAGAAGACTTAGGCAAGCCAACTAGTCATGTAGTATGTTCATATACCATTGTTGTGAGGCCTTTATGTAAATTAAACAATGTCTTTAAAACAGTTGCGTCTGTTAAACCAGCAAGGCATAATTCCTCTCCTTCTGGCTCCCCAGATTGCTATGGATATTAAAGTAGCAAAGCGAGAATTGAAGAAAGCCAGAACTGTCCTGCAAATGGATGAACTCAAATGCCGCAAGCGTGTTTTGAGAAGACTGGGCTTTGCCACGTCTTCAGATGTTATTGAGATGAAAGGACGGGTTGCTTGTGAAATCAGCAGGTAATTGGCTTATGTGCAAACTGTTCACTGGCGTGAATATACACTCTATTGTCCTTGCTAAAATTAATACATTATGTTTATATTTTGAAGTTTTGAGACCATTAGAGAAAGGGTTCTTCAGAGACTGTGTTCAGTGTAATAAAGGTAATATGCTGATTCAAGCAATATAAATAAAATTAGCAACTTAAGGACAAAATACAATAGATTTTAAAACTAAAATGTGTACGTGAAAATGCCAAAACAATGGCTACTTTTGTGCATGACTTAGGTAGTAGCATGTGTTTTCATTTAATTTTGTACATTGCATGGGGGGAAAGTCTTGATTTCTGTGGTTGACATTGAACCAGGACTGTTGGTACACAGTCACTCACAAATGAGTATAGAAATGATTGTCAGTAGTTGCCAAGTCACCAACAGGTTGGGAATAGATTGAAATTGCTTTCATAGGAATTTGTTAAGTGGTGCCTTTTACTGTAATACATTTATCAGGTACATATATATTGAAAAAGGTGAAAAAATTATGAATCAGACTTTAGTATTGTGTAGTGTAACTCGGGTTTTGATAGGATTTTGTATTTTTCAAAGTAAGAGTGGCTGCTATATTCCTTATCTTACAGGTGAGTTTGAAAGCTGCTACCGATATTTGTTTGATAGCTAATTGCCCTGCAAAATTTGACAGCAAGTGGGGAAGAGTCAGAATTTTATTTACTTCCTCACTGTCTGGAACTGTTTGAGTCACACATGTCTTTTTTTAAAAAAGTCCTACTTTGTTCTTCCCCCATCCTAAGCCTTTTTTTGATAAACTCTAAGAATAGAGGTTTGGTCTTGCCAAAAATTGGTGTTTTATCCAAATAAGTATGTTTGGATTTTGTGTCTGCATCATGCACTTACTTTGGTAATTCATGATTAAGTCCTTATTCTTCAAGTAAATCAAAGCAAGTTTGTCCTTTTTTCAGTATTTTGGAAATACCTAGTGGAATCTTTTCTAAGCAGCAGCAGTACTAGTTTTAGTCCTTTTCATAAGTTTCCTAACTCCCTGGTTCTGTCTGATCTCTTGATATTCTGTCTGAGAAGCTGACTAAATCAGTTATTCATACTAACTCAAATGATCTGTCAGGAGAGTTTTATTGTAGTCCAGGAACTGCTTTTAGTTTCTTTAAAATACTGTTGCAAGTATATATATATACCATTCCCTTTAAAAAGCTAATATATTTTGTGTGTATATTTGGTGTCCCCAACAGTAAAATTAAGATGCTGGTTTTTTGTCCATATTCAGTTGCTCCACAAAACAGATTAATAGTTCTTCATTTTATATTTACATATCAGTAGGTCTTTCCCCTAAGCTTCATTCTCTTTATTTCAGTGCTGATGAACTACTCCTGACAGAAATGATGTTCAATGGCCTCTTCAATGACTTGTCTGCAGAGCAGGCAACTGCACTACTCA
Source organism: Pseudopodoces humilis (assembly GCF_049639895.1). Taxonomy (NCBI): domain Eukaryota; kingdom Metazoa; phylum Chordata; class Aves; order Passeriformes; family Paridae; genus Pseudopodoces; species Pseudopodoces humilis. The sequence goes on along the minus strand of NC_142203.1, from coordinate 60,315,133 downwards.
GCTGTTTTGTGTTTCAAGAGAATGTGAGTTACTTCTTCAAGTATTCTAGGCATTCCTGTCTTCTAATAATACTGTTTTTAATTCAATTGCAGAAATTGGTCATAACAGTATGAGCCATTGCACATTTTTTGTACTTCCTAAGGTGTTTGACATGAACTCCCATAGAACTTGGTGAAAACGTTTCAGCTTCAGCATTTAAGTCTCTTTCCTCATGAGTGACATGCCAGTGGTTGTGTTAAATTGCAGTGTTCCTCTTGCAGTGAAGCAGTATCAACAGATTCTCAGCATATATGCTGCTATTAATACACATACACCCCTCCATATAATTTAAATGGTTATCTCAAGAAGATGCTTAGCCGTAACTGCACCCTACGCTCTGGGGTGAGCATATATCTAATCCTTAGACCTGTCTGCGTTACGTTACACGGTCAGCACGTACTCCTTGACCATTGACTGAAATGGCAGTACCACATGGAATTGATACCAGAAAGGTTGTTAAAATCAGACCTTACTTTTTAAAGGCAAAAACATGGGCATTTAATATAAGATGTTACTGTTTTCCTACCTGCAAGCTGTATACAAGGTTAATGTCACCCCAGAATATTAGTACAACTGCCATATGAAGTAAACTTCCATATGAAATATTTTTGCGAGTAACTAGTGGTCTATATCACTCAGGTTGATTTGAAATTGAAATAAAATTAGGGTTTTTTTCTAAATGAAAAAAACATTAGGAGCAGGTTCTAATATATTCCGTTTGTAAGTAGAAGGGAAACTGAGGTAAGCTATTGTTAATTAGAATACTGGGCTTCACTCAACAATAGTAATTGAGTTTAAACATCTGGAGCACAACAATGTCCCTGTATTTTGAGAAGCCATGTTTTCATATATTGCCACTGATGCTGAAGTTATTAAAAAAAAAATTGTATTCATAAAGATAACCATGTAACTGTCAAAGTAATTAATGGCAGTTCATTTGTCAGATCAAAACTATGATACAGCTAAATAGAGGGAATTTTGGCAGTATCCAGAAAGCAGGTGCTGCTTTTCATAATGTTGATATACTATACAGAAAAATTTTGTTTTCTGATTTAGTTTGAGGAACAAACATTGGGGGAATTAAGTAATTTTAGTGTTTGTTAACAGGTTTGAGAAGCTGTTGGAATAATTTAGGGTGGCAGTATCACACATTGAACTTCTGTTTTTGCATCTAATTTGGTATAGAGAAGATGTATGGGAGACTGAGATTGAGATTGTTTAATATCTTCTTTTTCAGTCCAGTGAAATGCCAAAGTTGACTGAGCAGTTGGCAGGACCACTTCGGCAAATGCAGGTAATTAGAAATCTGTCTGAGCTTAGGGTTAATGTTAACGTGGGCAAAGCTCATGAGTAACTTATAATAAGTGCACAGTAAAGACTTAATTTTGGATCATCAGTGAATTCATCTGTCACTGCATGTGATTTTGCAATGTGTAATAATACATTATATAGTCTGCAAGAAATCTTTATGCTAATTTAGGACGTGCCTCTAAAATTTTATAAGCTTGCTTGCTACACTGTAGATTGTTAGTGCAGGCAGACTTCATGTAAACAGTGGTTTACTTTCTGATTCTGAGTAATTTCACTTTAAAAAGGAAACCTCATCCTGTAATGCAGTACCTAATAATGTGCATGCCTTTTTGTCATTTAAATACTTACTCTGGTTAAGCATTTTATAAATATGAAATATTTTATTTTAAAGGAGTGTGCAAAAAGAATCGCCAAGGTGTCAGCGGAAGCAAAACTGGAAACTGATGAAGAAAATTACTTGAATTCTTTCAAACCCAACCTAATGGATGTTGTGTATACATGGGCAAATGGAGCTAACTTTGCACACATCTGCAAAATGACTGATGTCTTTGAAGGTAGGCTAATCAGTTGCTCTTTGGAAGGTATGAGTTGGTTATTCCACAGCAGGGAATGGTAATACTGAATAACTTATAGCAGACTCGGATGAATTCATGCATCTGTATGGCTAAAATAAAGCGGGGAAAAATTGGTTACTATATATTAATTTATACTTAGACACTTGATAATTTAGAATCTAAGATTAAAGGGATATCTCTGTATTCTAAAAACTTTCTATAAAACTCAGAAATTCTAAGCATTACAACAAAAGGTAATGCTTACTTTTTCTAGTTAAAGGGAAAAAAAACATGTTCCAAATGCTTGTCATCAGGAAGTACAGCTCTTGCACTTGTCCTCATTATGGTTAAGTTTTTTATTTATTTGGTATAACCAGTTGGTATAACCAATTCCTCCTGCTGACTTAATGATGACAGAAGTGAGAAGTGGTAACCAAGTCTCTCTTTTGAATAGTTTTGCACAGCAGTGCAATGGAGATAGTTGAAAAGCCTAGGTATAATGTGTCAGGTGTATTAATTTGGTTCCTAAAATTGGACTACTAGAAACTGCCCCTTGAGGAAGAATACTTTGTTTTCACTTTTTAAAAGTATGATTATTTACAGCCCTGGTATTTTGTAAAAACAAACCATCCAAAGGGTTGTCAAGAATGAATGAAAAGATCAAACCAGAATGAAAAACCAGCCTGTTGGAAGTTGTGAAGAATAGGATGGATGCACTAATCTTAGAAGTCTTCCTTTTTGAAGTTATTACTGTCACTGCTGTTTCTCTCAAATGCTATTTTCTTCTTTGGAAAGGTTTACAGATTCCTTTATAACAAGGGAATTCTTGCACGTAATATGTGCATGTATTCCAATGCACAGACCCAAGAACTTCCTAAAGAAGGTTGCTTTTGAGCAACACAAATCCTGGCAGTCTTTGCTTCTCCAGTATCTGAGCCTTCCATTTCCTGTGGAAGCACTCTGAGTATGTGGAACACTAAAGCAGCTGGCTTGTTTAACATTGACACTTGAATGTTCAGAATACACTGGGCAGTAACATTTTCCATTTACCATATTTGTACTAAGATAGTCAGCTTTATTCTACTCAATAGTGCCAGCTCCCTCAAAATTAGATCTTAGTGGCCTGTTTTGAAGTCAGCTCTTTTAACAGGGGTCAATGTATGATTCTTCCCTTGACTTTCAGTACGCTGGTTTTTTGTGCTTTATCCAAAAGGAAGGGAATCCTTCAGGCATCCATTGTTGGCTATGTGTGCCTTAAATGGATTGTGGTGTTCCTAAACCCCAGAGTAGTTTACCTTGGTTATCCAAGTAACTAGTGATTTCAGAGAAAATTGGAATACAAAATAAGCCTGAGTGTTCCAAGAATAAGTGTGTTTGCCAAAAAGTGGAGTAGCATTGATTTACTAATGAGAATACCCTGTCTTTAAGCTGAAATGCGTGTGTTGGGAAGAAATAAAAATAAGAGCAGATTTTTAAAGCTGTTAGGAAAGAACACTGAACTGAGTTAAGTATTGTATCTGTTAACTGCAGATCAACTCCTGCTTTATGGAAGTATAAACAATATTAATAGTAATTAATTTAAAAATCGCAGTTTTATTTTTCTTGCACAAAAAACTATGTCTGCAACAAGCCCAGCTACGCTGCCTGTAAAGGAGTACTCCCTGGAATGGCTGTCGGGGTCGGCCTTGTATATGGAGATGAGCAGGATCTTTGACAGCTGAGCCAGGGCCTGCCACAGTGCAGCACAGCCGTGCTCGGGGCAGCTGCCCACAGGTCACTTGTGTTGGTGTGTGCTCTGTGCTCAACAGGCTATGTGTGGGTTTTTCCATCTCGTGTCATTGCAACAGGTTTTACAGACCACTGCTCTTATACAAACAGTTCTCGCTGTAGAAACTGACATGGCCTAGTGAGGCCCTATGAATGCTTTTTAGAAGAGAAGCATTACTTTATCATGTCTCTCTTTCCCAAGAGCTTTGAGCAATGCTCTTTTCATACTGATTTTTTTTTCAGATATTATGCCTTTAGGGGGTAATATAAAGGTTGTATAGACCAAACCCCCTTCAGTGAGCAGGGACATATTCCCCTAAATTTGGTTGCTCAGAGCCCCATCCAACCTGACCTTGAATGTTTCCATGTATTGAAAGGTCACAATAAGGTCTCCCTGGAGCCTTCTCTTCTCTAGGCTGAACAACCCCAACTCTCTCAGCCTGTCCTCAAAGGAGACCTGTTCCATCTCTGATCATCTTGGTGGCCCTCCTCTGGACTCGCTCCAACAGGTCCATGTCCTTCCTGTGCTGGGGACCCCAGAGCTGGACGCAGCACTGCAGGTGGGGTCTCATGAGAGCAGAGGGGCAGAATCACCTCTCTTGCCCTGCTGGCCACACTGCTTTGGATGTAATTGGCTTTCTGGGCTGCAGGTGCACGTTGATAGGTCATATAGAGCCTGTCATCCAGCAGCACCCCCAAGTCCCTCTCAGCAGGGCTGCTCTCAAGCCCTTCTTCCCGTATTTACCCAGTAACAAGTTATTTTGCCTACAGTAATTTTGACTGTCGGAGATGCTGCTGGAGGAAATGACCAAATACGATACTGTTCGCTTGTGGCCAGAAGAGCAGAAGCATTTAGGGTTGTTTTGTGAAATTTGTCACAGTGACTTGGGCTGAGCTGTGAGAAAAGTTCAAAGAGGAGATAAATGCTTAATAAGTCACAAGTGGGTGTGGGTTGCAGTGCAGGAGCTGTGGCAATGTGCTTTTATGCATTATTGTAACCGTGCATGGACTAGTAGAATGGTCCATGGACTCTTGAGTAGCACAGGAGCAGTAAGATAGATCACTTACTGTTTTACTGCCTTTGCCAACTAAAGAACAAAGTCTTATAAAAATATTCCAAAACAAACCCGAGATAGTTCGGGAAGCAGCAAAGTTGTGAATCTCCTAATGCTCTGTGGTTTTTGAGGAAGTCTTAACAAGTACTTGAAAGAAAAAAATTGGCTAGGAATTGCTCAACAGCCCAGAAAGTAGTGTGAATAGATATTAGTTAGAGACTGTAAAGACAGTAGAAAGGACAAGCATTTGGAAACAGCTTCAAGGAAACGCCTCACAGAGAAATTTACTGTGCAAACAGAAACTAAGTTTAAGACATCTGGCTTCTAGATAAATTGAACAGGATTGTAGAAGGAACTATTACTTAGAATAATTCAGGACCAGTTACATGATGTGGCATAAAGTTCTCCCTTGCTCTTTCATACAGGTAGCATAATTCGGTGCATGAGGCGTCTAGAGGAACTGCTTCGGCAGATGTGCCAGGCTGCAAAAGCCATTGGGAACACAGAACTGGAAAATAAGTTTGCAGAGGGTATGTATTTCACTTTCATGGTACATTAAGCAATTTTAGAAGAAAAAGTGGCGGGGAAATGGGCTGCACAGGTAGTGAATGATGAAGGTAAATAGTTTTGTAATGTGAACTTCTCATGTTGACTTCATAGTAAACAGCACCATTGCTGCTATCTTTCTGAATAACATCTTTATTACAAAGTTTGACTTAAAGGTTGGCTAAAAATGGATGTACAATGACTTCCATTTAATACTTGTGATATGCTTACAAATGTACTTCAAATAGTGTTTGTGTCAGTTAAGAATCTTAGATTATTTTTCTTTTCCTTCTTAATAGGGATTACAAAAATCAAGAGAGATATTGTGTTTGCTGCAAGCCTTTATCTGTAACAGCAGATGTCTTCCAGAACTATACTGACATGATGGAACAAATTCATCAGTGTCACACGTGGCTTCCATATCAAGGAATTCCTTTTAATGGTGTTTACTTAAACCACAGTTGATTCAACAAGGCATGTACAAATAGCATTGTATGTAATATAACTTGTTACAGTTTTCAATAAAAATTTACAATTGTAATAGCTTTCTTTTTAAGCAGAAGCTTGAACCAACAGAAATTTGAAGTTTAGATGTACAGTAACTGTGATAGATGTCACTATATACAGGTACGGTGAGCATCCAAGAGCAGCAGCAGTCCCTTAAAGGTCATTACTTATATTACAGAGTTAGACTTGTGAAATTGTTTTCTTTCAGAGCAATGTAGGTGATATAGGTCATTCTTCATGGTTGATGATTGCTGCCAAAGTGATTTCCATTTGTTGGAGTCTCATGTAGGGTTGTATGGGAATCTTCTTTTGGTTGAAATGTACATCCTCTCACTTTGAAGAAGTCTGACACATATACAACCTAAGTGAACAAATTAGTGTTAAGTGTTAATCAGTTAAATTAGTCCTGCACTCATAAGCCTTTGAAACAAGGGCACTGCAGCAGGTAAATTTTAGTAGCAAAACTAATAAAAAGCTTAATCAGTTTAAAACATTAAAAATGGCAGGGAAGTCTTGTACAAAATTCAGACAACTGTTTTTTCAATTGCTTTTTCAGCTTGCCATTGACCATTTAGCCACTGATGGTTTAAGCCAAATTCAAGGCTTGTGCTAACTGACTGCTGACTGCCTTACCAGGCACTGCTTCATTACAAGCCATAGTTTGAACAGCTCTAAACAAAGGAGCAAAATGTGTTTTTTGAGTACTCACAATGCAAGTTTAGTTTTATTTTTTTTCTGTAATTTAGGTAAAACAGAACAGGAGAGGTGGTGCTTTGGCTGGACCCAGCAGCTGTAAGGCCAGCTCTATCTATATAGTCCTTTCCTGCAGTCCTTTAAACATACCACCTCACTTCTTCACAACTAGGAGACATCTCCCTCACGACAAGATAGGTGGTTGATTCAATTCTGCAGCATGCTGTCTTCCACTGTTCATTTCACCAAGTCCCATAGCAGATGTGCTGGGCACAGTGCTGCATGGAGTGCAATAAATGAGAAGTCTCTCATGATCCCTTCCTTTCCTATATTGTGTCTTCCCCTCCCACTGCAACCCTAAGAACTGTGGAACACTGTCCATGGCAGAAGAAACAATCTTCCACCACACTGGCAGCTGGCTGATGATCCAACACACTGCTTTAGCCACAGACCAGGGGAGTTTCAGCTTCCACTTAATGCCTGATTCCTCAGTTCAGTTTACTGATCCATTTGCAGTTGCTACACCACTATACTCAAACCTCAGTTTGCTGTTTTTGGAGAGGAATTCATCAGTTCTTTCAGATAAGAGGCTGGGGGTGGTGTTGGTGCTAGTGTATATTTTTAAAAATAATTTCCTGACCTTTTAACTCTACTCACTGTAATACTACTTTCTATTTCTTGTATTACAAAGAACCTTCTGATTCATCTAACATCATTGACTAAACTTGTTTTCCTAATAAAAGTGTCCTCACCTCTTTGAGCTCTGATGTTTCTTACTCTCTGAACTACTTTTCTTCAAAATAGGGATTGGACAAAAATGAGTGGTAGGATTATGCCCGCATGTAGCCATTTAGTAACAGCTAATGCAGCCTATATGATTTCCCAGAGCTGCTCCAAGATTTGTTTTGATTATTGATTGCAACTACTCTACAGGTTTGTCTTGAGCCATACCCTTCTGACCAGAGAAAGCTGACAAAGCATTTATTTTGGAGGTGCTTCTCTCCAGCTAAGCCTCAGTTCTTGATAACTGAATCCTTCAGTATGGCCTCAGTTTGCTCCCATTGATCCAGAAGTCCTGATCTATCCCTTCCCGTGGATGAATTAGCTATGGCACTCTGGTGCCACTAGTACAACTATTGTCACTGAGTCAACTGGGCCTGCTGTGACAAGTTTAGCCAAGTGTCTGTTTCCTGGCATAGCTTTATGTACTCATCAGTATAGCTAAGCTTCACAGGTCCCTCATTGGGAACACATTTTTTGTAGCAGGAATGCACACAAGAAGTAGTGAAGAGTTTTAGTTTCCCATCAGACTGAAAAAACACTGTAAGGTAGCAAAGGCAGACACTTTGATATTCTTATTCTTTAAGGCCTTTCCCCTAATCTTACTTTATACAGAGTTCTCTGTCATTGTACTTGAGATTTGGAATTTGGCTAGAAGCAAAAAGTATTATTTATCTAGAGAGGCCTACATGGTTTGCAGTTACCATTTCCATCTTAGTTATTTGAAAAGCTCTTGAGCAGAGACAATTTCATATTGTCCAATGGCTAAAACTACCACTTAATTCATTGGGCCAGAGCCTACCTCACTCGTCAAAGTACTATTGCTACACCCAATTCAAGGAGTTGCTTCCCTGCTTCAGGAATTTTTGAAGCATTAGAAATACAGGTTTGCATTCCTCTGAACACAGCCTGCAATTCTAAGGTGCTGTTCATAAAAGCAGCATTCACTCATACCCACCCCCTCAGGAATTACTTACAATGAGCACAGCTACCACTGCGCCCTGGATAAGTCCTGTTAAAACATCACTCCAGTGATGCTTGTAGTCAGAAACACGTGAGAGACCCACATAGATAGATGCAGCAATGAGACCAAATTGTATGGTAGGACGTACAAGCCTTGCCCAGTCTCCTTTCATTCTTGCCTGAAGATAAAGCTGAAAGAAAAATAAAACGAAGTTACAAAATGCAGAAAGCACAGAAGCAGTAAAATTGTGTTGGGTCTTAAAGGTTTGATTGAAATCTTATTGAGATAATCACAGCTGTTCTAGGTGCTATAGCTATACTGTTAAGACTGCCAAGGCAGAGTTTGATAGTTTTGGACTCTATATATAACACTATCATATTGTTACACTTATACCAATATGTCAAATGAGTATTTTCACACTAAAGGTAGGTCCTGGTAATACTAGAGCCACTTAAGGCTTAAAAAGATCCCAGTGGAAGTCAAACCAGTATTCTACTCCTGCATGAACTACAGGTAAGCCTTACACAAAATAGTTTACATTTACTATAGATAGAGCTGACAGGTTTTTTAACTACATTCTCAATTCCAGTCACCTTTAGTATTAGCAACCTTTAGCATAGCATTGCAGCTGTAGCTAAACATCAGAACTAACTTGATGTAATGATTGCATTTCTCAGCTGTCACCGGTGTATTTCACCGAGCTCTGTTCCTTACCCTTTTCCACTGCATATTAACCATGCTACCACTCTGGTGGGTATTTGAAGTTCCCGTGGTTTTTTCCTCCCCTCAGGCCTACTTTTATTGTGTACTTCTATGTTTTTGATGTTATCTCTGTTCAGCAGTTATTGCTTTCTCATCCAATATACTCAAAGACCCTGCCTTTGTTTCTTCCTTCTTTCTGTCTAGGATCTGACTGTCTACACCTGTCTAGCTCTCTAGTTTCTCTGAACACACTCTGTAAACATAATTTAATTTATTCTGAAACTTAATCATGCCACCAAAAAAAGCACCATAGTTACTGCATTCACAGAGAAAACAATACATTTTGAAATTATATTTAGTATTTTCAGTGTATCTTCTCAGAGACACCTAGAAACTTCAGGTCAAGAACAAAACCTTAGCTGACAGCTTTGAGAAGTGTAGAAACCAAGACAGGCACCAGGCATAAAGGCAGCACACGACACTCTTGGTAAAACCCTCCACTGCCAACTTCAAAAGCTATATGGCTAACTCTGAGAAAGCAGTACATTTACAATGTAAATGTAGGCACTGAGAAGACACTGTAGATGCAGAGGTGATACTTTCCAAAGTTAAACATTTGGGGAATGTTTCTCATAGTAAATTACATCATCATTTTGGCATGCTGACATTTTCAGCTATAAATGGAGCATCAAAAACATCAACTCCATCCATAAACAGTTTTCTTTAATAGCGAGGTCAGAATCAGACTGAAAAAGCCTAAACCGAAAAATATTTTTTCCCCTTCAAATTAGTGGGCACTGCATATTTCTGCAGGCCTCAAATTCACCACTAGGGAAAATACAGTTTAGCCACTTCAAAAATTACATGTCACACAAAGTTCTTTTAACAAAAGGTGTCTTAATGGACATGGTGTGATACTACTTCTGGGTTTACTGACAGAAGACCAGAACACTACAAAGTGCCCAACTGAGCAGAAGAAGGTCCAAGGGGCTTATTCGGGTAGCCTGAAGAGTTGGCTAATGATTTGATAATGTCTGTTCTTTGCTCTTTCCCTATTCCTACTGAATTTTCCTGAAGGCAGTTAAAATACCTTGCTGCAATGAAGTTTTTTCCATATAAACATTTTTGGAAATTGGAACAGGGTGTACAGTCATAGTAGGAAAATAAAAGGGTTATGCAACCCTTTTGCAGATATGTGAAAAAACAGGTTTACTTATGAACACAAGAAGAAAATGGGGCAAGGTATGCAAATGCCAGCTTGCAAAAATGCCAGCCCAGTGCACTGAACGATCTATAAAGCAGTCTTTGCCCTTATGCAGCATGTATTCAAATTCTTTCTGCTTGACAAAGCATTAGACAAGAAATTTGGATTTGATATCTATGCGAAAGCTTGATTTTTGTACTATAAGAGTAATCTCCCATCATAGAGAAGATCTGGAGTGTTCTATCAGCTGCAGAGCACAAGCAGTTGGCTACAGACTTCACAAATTCTAGACGATTCTTCACACCATCAACTCCTGTATCTGTACAGGAAATGGCCAAAGACCCTCTTGCACCTTCTACTAGCAAATAGATTTAAGTTGTTCTAAAAAGGGGTGTGAGAAGGGTGAGAAATGATACCACAGATAAGTGTTAGGCTGACAGATTACCGCTGTGTTTAATTTCAGAAATAGCAGCTGTCGTTCTGGTTACAATTGGTTTTGCATTTTTGGGGTTTTTTTTGTTTTCTTTGTGTTTTTTTGGGTTTTTTTGTTGGTTTTTTTTTGTTGTTGTTGTTGTTGTTGGTTTTTTGTTAAGTTGAAAGTAATTGCCTATTAACCAGCTGCTACAACAGCAGATGCCATGTTATTTTTAAGCAGGTAGCTTCAAACTGACACTGCTTTTAATAGGCTCAGAGTTGTGCTACCATGCTGTTGGGAGTTGGGTGTCCTTCCTTTTGTTCCTTCTCACCTATGGAATTTTTTGCCCATTAGCTGTGGGGAAAACCCCGAAGGCTGGTAGTTGTTGGGCGCTTGAGAAACACAGGCAGTTTGGCTGGGCCCAGCAGGGAGGACGGGGGCAGCTGGGGACTGGCTGGTTTTCTTGGGCTGGAGAGCGAGACACTCTCTCAGAGCTGTTGTGGCTGGGAGAAGGGAATTTGCCATCACCCAGACGGAGCTGCTGCTGCTGCTTCTTTCTTCTCTGTGTGCCTCGCACCCCCTGTCCTGCCGGGACGTGTGGCAGTGCCAGCCACCGCCGCAGAGCTGCTGATACACCTCGCTCGTCCACCAGCCCAGGATCTCTGCTCGTCCCTGCTGTTCCAGCCGAGTGTTCCTCAGAGCCCTGCAGGAGCAGCGGGACTGCCCACCCGAGGGGGTTGTGAAACAAAGCCTCTCCTCCATCCCTTCCCACCTCGGCCGAGAAGGCTGTCACAGGATCTCTGGTTCTGTTTTGTTGTTAATGCTGTAGTTATTGTTGTTTGTGTGCCTCGTTATACACACTAGTAAAGAACTGTTATTCCTATCCCCAGATCTCTGCCTGAGAGCCCCTTGATTTCAAAATTATAGTAATTTGGAGGGAGGGGATTTAGATTTTCATTCCAAGGGGGGCTCCTGCACCCTAGCAGACACCTGTCTTCCAAACCAAGACGCCTGCCAAGCTTCTTCACATTACTGTGACTTGCTGTTAGAAAGACAACAGCAGCATGTCTGGCTGCAACAGGCCATCAGGTCCACAAAGGAAATAAAGCAGGCATGGAGAGGAGGAGCTTTTGCTGATGATTCATTAAATGTACAGCAAGGTTAATACCGGAAGTATTCCCAACTCACTTTATATAGTATTAGCCCCTATGTAGCATTAAATGCACAATGCAGACTTGTCTTAGCCCGATGCTGCATTAACTCTTGCTACTACTTTGACCCTGTTGACTAACAGGGTGCAATGGCTTCATGCCGTTTACAGAGCCTCCTCCTTCATGGAATACCTGAGGTGCCTTTGCTCCTCTTTGAAGTCAGTTACAGGATAGCATTAGAGAAAGAAAACAGAAGCAAATCCCTGTCTCCCCACCCAAACCTGTTTTCTAGAAAGGAATAAGTTTTCTAAGTAAAACTTTTGATCTGTGGAAGCCACAGGAACTTTAGGAAATCTCATCTGGTTAATACTACTGAAATTCCTCCAGCATTTCACATATTGCTGAGAACAAATTTGTGAGCCTATCAACACAGCAGGAGCATCCCAAACTGCTTTAGTGACCTGCTCCTTGTCAGCATTCTGGCCATGCCAGCCTTCCTCCGTACTGTTCTGAGCACTCTCATCCTTCAGCAGTTGTCATTCAGCTATGCTCTGTTGCTCTCCACTCACCCATCCTGCTGTTTCTTGTGTTGGCTTCGTTCATTCCTTTTAGAAGTGCAAAGAGATTTCACAAGACTTCTTAATGGGATTAAATAATTTCCAGGGATTTTTCCCTACTAGTTTACTCCATTATGAAAATATGTCCTCTATGCCACACACATCCTGAACACAAATTTCTTCTAAATCTATGGTCTAGTACTTCATTTCTAAAAATACACACAGCAATGAAGAGAAACTCACAGCTACTTTGTGGCTTCTTGCAAGAAGCCACAGACATGAATGGAAGGGTCTTTGCAACTGGAGAATTATTTGCTACTCCACATTTCTAGCATGGCTTTTGAGTGTTCACTCTTTCAACCAGAGCAGTATTAATTTACATAAACACATGCCTACCTAATTTGGAAGTACAGTGACTTGTTTCCAAGATGGACTTCTGGAGGTGCAACCATGTGGCTTCACAAGGAAATTTCCAGACAGCTTACATTACTTCTCCACTTTAGGTGCACAAAATTCTTTTAAATCCACCAAAACCTACTCCGTTCACCAACCGAGATCACATTTCAGATATTTAGCTTCAATAATTGACACTCCTTGGTTATTTTTCATTCAATACATTCTCCTATTTTTTCTAAAACTCAATTATACAGAAATTCTGTGCTGCAAAATAATTTTGCCTAATAAGTTACGGAAAATCCTCCTGCACTTGTTCAAGAATGGAAGTCAAAAGGAAGAAATCTGGAGAGGGGAGGGATTGTGGTGGTCCCCTACCAAGTAATAATACTACTTGTATCAATTGGTCTGTTATGATACTTTTCAAAAATGGATTTTCTCCTGATACCAAAAAGCCCAGTAATTGCATTTCCAACAGGTTTCCTGTCCTAAAGAACAGAAGCAAGGTACCCCTTCCCTTTAGAGAGATACCTATTTTCATGCTTATTTTTGTCTCTCCAACCCCAACAGACTCACAGCATCATTAATTTAAGAGCAGAACAGTGAGAAAACAGTTTCCAAAAGAGAAAATTCCCCTGTGACACAGAGAAATAAGAACACTTCTCACTTTGTCCAAGTACAAGTAGTAAGACTCTGGAGATGAAACAAAGCTGCAGAAAGTCAGTTCTCATTAAATAAATCTGTACTTTGAGAGACCTTAGTAGCTGATACAAGTTTTTGAAGGGAGTAAGTAAATGGCATTTACTTTACTTAGCTTAGCATTTACTATTAGTCGTGTCTTACTTTGGTTTACGATATCTGACTGACAGTAAGGAAGAGCCCAATGGCACTAGTGTTCTAGGAGGCACAAAGCACTGCTGTGGTTATAGTTAGTATTTGGATCCATTATTGGCTACCGTTAGGAAGGCTCATACTTCAAAGCAAGTCTGCTGACTCAAAAAGTCCCAAGAGCCACAAACCATAGGGATTCTTCCCAAACCAAGAAGCTCTGATTTAGGAATGCTTAAGCACACTCAAGTACTTGTTTTGTACACAAGTATGTGGTTTGCTTTGGGATTTCAGAGGTGGAAGGAGTAGATATGGAGCTACTGTGTATAGGTGGTTTTGTTAATGAGGCAGGGGTGGTGGGAAGGGAAAGCACAGGAGGCACCAGTGTTTTGAAATCTTCAGAAAAACAGCCTTTGCATAACTAATATGAAAAGATGAGGCAAAATTTTTCATGAGGCCTGGGATTAGGCATTAACAGCTGAGAATCCAGGCGCATTTGTAAAACAGGAAAATTCCATTTCTTCAGATATCCCCCAAGGACATCCTTACAGGAGACAACACCCCCTCTCCCAAGACTGTGAAGTCTTCCATTAGGAGGTTGGGCAGAAGCATGGAGTGCCAAAGTAATTATTCACCCTCCAACTCCATCAGTAAATACACACTGTTGCCTTTCCCTGAGGAGAAGGCAGTGCAGTAATAACAGTACTACACACTTGCACAGGACACCGTTTGCATCCGAGCATCTTAAGAGAATGGACAAGCTGAGATACTCAGGCTAGATTCTTGCAAAATGTTATAAAGCAACCAAAACCAAACATTTAGACAGGTACACAGAGAAGTCATCTGCCATCCCTGTTCTGGTCCTGCTCAGCAATCCAGACCACCTCCTCCCTGCTCAGACTTGGCAACAGCAGAGAGAAAGGCTCCCTTCTGAGATTTTCAAAGCTTTCTCCTACATCTGTAATATTTGCAGAATAGCTCTTCCATTTCAGCTTGTTATGGGAATCTTAAGAGATGCCTTCATATAAAAGCTAGTTTGTATAAATGCTGTTGCTCAAATAGCTTTGTATAAGAGTTATTCATCATATTTCAGCTAGCACAAACTCTGGAATTCAAGGAAACATGAGAAATCCAGCAAACAATTTAAAAATTGCAGTTCTGAGCACAAAACAGCCATAAGATGTGCTGAGAAATAACTTGTCAAACATAATCTTACAGTTATGCAAGTATTACATAGAAGTGAAACAGCTTATTTTGTACCTGGAAGCACTGTATCTATGAATAAACACAGAGCCATAGGCATCAGCCAACAAGATTGCCTGCAAACCAGAAATATGGATAATGTCTCTCCCATGTACTTCTAAACACAGCAGGCTCACATCCACACAGAAAACTGTATTATAAAAGGAATACAGAGATGTAGAAGAATTCATGAGTCACTCATGAGCCAGGCTTCTCAAAAAAAAAAGAAAAAAATTAAAATAATTAGAAGAAAGCAACTTAGACTTTGATGCCTGTCAATATTTTTTTGCCTTTTGAATGAGACCAGCTCCTTTTCATAACTACATATTTCTGATCCCTGGTAAATCTGCATTATTATATATCCTTTAGTTTTATTTTGATTGGGAAGAAAATAAAGAAACTATAGTTCAGAATTAGTTCTTCACCTTCCAGTGAGGGAAAAGGATACAGGTCTGCAGCAGCTTCAGTGCGGGGGTATATCTGAGCTGCTTTTCAAAGGGATGGTATGTCCCTACTACTCTGCCCATATCTGTCTCCCCTGTGTCAGGTCTGATGTTTAAACAGTCCTACAGTGAATTTATCTATTGGAGAGGTGAACTAGGGGGAGAAAATGACTGAACTATGGAGAACAGGCAGAGTACGTACCAGTTTGGGCTCTTTAAGATACCTGCATTCCGTTGTCAAAGGCAACTAATGTGCAAGAGCTGCCTCCTAACCAGTGGGTATGAAGTCCTGTTACTAGTAACAGCTCAGCTTTCAATTCAATATCAAAACTATAATCAATCTGTTCTAAACAAAGCCTACTTGTCCAGTGGGCAATGTTTTTTTTTGGGTTTTAATCCTCCAGCTTCAACTTGGCTGTACATTGCCAAAATAATTTCACACTGACATAATCTTAACATACAGCAGGATAAACAGTAACATTTTATTCCGTTGCAAATTGGAATACACCTTTTTCCTGATGGAAAAAAAAAACTTGAAGCTAGTATTTTAAGCTTTATGAGAAGAACTAAAGCACTGCAGTGTATTGCTTTCGGGTCAGTCCTAAAGGAGCCAGTTCACAATACAGGCAGCACTACTGATGGTCCTAACTTCCAAGCAAACCATGGAGAAATCAGTTTTCTTTGTTTGCTTACCATAAAAAGTCTAAATAACAATATTAAAGGAATACTAGGAGCACCTACAGGTATAAGCACAAGTGCTTGCACACTTGAGCCTTGCAGCATGACCAGTTACCCTTTATTTTTCCATCTACTGAAAGTAAGATACCTGATACTACACACAGCTACAGCCAAAGCATTTTCAGTAGCATGTGTCTTTTCACTAGTTTTAGAAGACTAGTCTTCAAAAGCTTTCATGTGGGCAGGAACACAATAAAGACAGTTTTGTAGCTCTAGTCAATAGCACTTGGGAAAGCAAAGAAATAAGTGCTGTGCAAACAGACATACCTAAAATACTGTGTTAAAGATTCTTGTTTGAGTACTATTTCACTCAACCTCCAATCCCAACAAACAATTAAAATCACAGTTTGAGAGCAGAGGTTGACAGGCAGATTTGGGAGCCAAAAGTACCAAAAGCAGCCTAAAGCCTGCTTTCATGTGTGTTTATCCTATGATCTCTGCAAAAGAAGGCTGTCAATCCCAGCCACTGAAACACCAGTTGTCCTCCTGTTCTCATCTGTAATTCCATGCATCCTTGGATACATAAAATGTTCCAAACGACTTGTAGGAGACCCACTCAAGTTACATCGTGCAAGATTCATCATCCCTTTTTGTCCAAAGTCTAAACAGCACAAACACGCTGCCACCCCCAGAATAGCAGTGCCTCTTGGCTGGGTTTGTGCAGCCTTATTCTTTGTCCTGGGATAGGTGCCGGCAGGGAAGTGCCCAGGCCAGCTACAGCCAAGACTGATTCTGTTACAGAAACATAATCCTCAGGGCCACACCCATTTCTGCCAACAGTTGTGCATTTAATTTAAAATAACTTTTTAAACATACTTAAATTTGAAAAGTCAAAGCAAAAACTGCCTGCAGCATCTCCCCCTCTAGGGCCAAGGTGCTAGTTTGGTCACACTGCTCAAAGAGGTGTTACACTACCCTTGCCCTCCCATTCTTCAAACCAAGGTTAAATATGGTACAGGGGAGGCCATGCCAGCTGTTTAACTATGAAAAGGGAGCAGCATGGGAGAGGACAACACAGATAATTTGGGATCTGTCATCTGTTATTAGGTCAGTGGATTCCCACATACTGTTGCGGTCAAACTCCCTCTAGCTTCCACACAAAGCTGCTGTTGGCAGAAGCACTTATCCCAGGGATAAAAGCTCTTCTTGGACCCAAACTAACCCATCTAGCTCTGCCAAATGAGTTTCAAAATACATTCTCCACCACAGCTTCCTAGACTGACAGTCTGCAAGCAGGTTTTTTTCTGGGGTTTTGCTCATTCTATGTTAGGAAATATAAGAAACTGCAACTTTAACCTGGAAGTGGGCTGAAAACCCAAGCTTTATATTTGTCTAGCTAGACACAACAGCTTTTACACAGGTGCAATGACTTGTGATGTGAGAACAAGTGATGTATACTGCTGCTTATTGAAACAGATGGATAACAAACTATTCAGCATTTCCATGCAACAAACAGTTAAGGTAGGGAATTTGATTACTAATACAGTAAGTGGTGTTTCCATGTGTGGCCCTTGCTATGGGATGGGACTTGCAGCAAAGGATTATGTTCAAAATTGCAGTTTTTTCTCTTGATACCAGCAAAGCCATGCAGTCAGGACTCAGATATTTCTTTTGTAGTCAGAAGACAGGAATACTCCTCAACATTATTCAGGCTCTTGAAGAAATCCAAATAGTTGCCAAGTCAAAAATGTTATAGAATCACAGAATTGTTTAGGTTGGAAATGAGCCTTGAGATCATTTGAGTTCAACTGTTAACTCAGCACTGCCAAGTCCACCACACATTTATGTCCCCTGGTGCTGCATCCAAACATCTTTTAACTACCTCCAGGGATGGCAATTCTACCACTTCCCTGGGGTAGCCTGGTCCAATACTTGACAATCCTTTCCAAGAAGAAATTTTTCCCAGTATCCAATCTAAACCTTCCTTGGCACAACTTGAAGCCATTTACTCTCGTCCTATTACTGGCTGCCTAGGAGAAGAGAACAACCACTACCTGGCTACAACCTCCTTTGAGGCAGTTGTAGAGAGTTTTAAGGTCACCTCTGAGCTCCCTTTTCTTCAGGTTAAACACCGCCATCTCCCTCAGATGCACCTCCAAGGACTGGTTCTCTACAGAGTCACAGATTCACCTGACACAGCACATGCATTCAGCAGGTAACTTTTAAGAGCACACTTTCTGCAGTACACATACACAATAGACTCCTCCAGCCTCTCCAGAAAGCAGTGTGCTAGTGTCTGGTTATGATTAACATAGCCTCTGAGTAATGCCACATGTTAACAGCCTGTCCTGCTGGTGACTCAGCCGAGGGCTGCAGAATGCGCGCAGGGCACAGACGATGCCAACCTCAGAGTTCAGCAAATGAACAAGCCACCAACTGCTGCAGGTTTGGCTAGGAGCCAGCAGCAGTACTCTGCCTTGCTATGCAGGCAAATGTGTGTGCGAGTGTGTGCGTGTTTTCCTCACCTTCCTTCACTAGCTGTCTTTTTTAACACATCTGTACTTGATTTGGTTTCTTGGGATGAAGTAAGGCTGTGTTAATCAGCAAGACAAAAACACACTGCACAAGAGCCATTAGCCTTCTTCAGATGTCCCTACAATGGCCTCATGGCAGTTTCTAGATGAATAATATTATTGGACAGAAGGAAGTAGAAGTCTAATCTCCACAAAACCCCTTATTTTTACTGGGCAGTATAGCTCAGCCAGAGACAAAAAACGGGTGCAGGAACAAACACGGCTCTGAAACTCATTGACTAATTAATTAAAAACAAACTGATATTCAATGTGTAACACTTCCTGTTCAAATGTCATCTTGGAAGAGTTAAAGGCATTTGTACCCCTCTAGTTTAAGGATGCTACTAAGCAAAGCCATGGGTTCACAGAACTGAGTGAACACAAGGACAGCTCTGGGCACATTCAGCAAGTGTCTGAACTAAGAAGACACAAGGCCAGGATTTATGGTATTTTGAAGTAGCTTGCATAGGAAAGGTTTGATTAGCACTTGACTTGCCCACCTGCCCATGTGGGAGGTTGCCAAGAATAAAACACACAAAGCCCCAAGACAGCTAAGGTTCATAATTTCCTCTTCAAGAACTTTCCAGACAAGCTCTTTTGCATGGATTCAAAAGAATATGCCACAGACACTCCAGAAAGCATTATTAAAGCCACATGAAGTTATTAACTTCAAAATAAAGAATTCTTTACTTTCTTGCCAAAGGCTGAATTTTTTCCAAGCCTAGTAAATTAACTAAACAAGGTCTCAATTCCAAGCTATTCAAGACATCTTATACTATCTTATATGCATCTAGAGAGTTGTATTATCTAATGTGACCCACTACCTTTAATTAATGAGTTGAGAATTCCTCCTGACCACCACCATTTACCTAGTCTGCAGCAAAATGCGCCTTACATACATGGGACAGAGGTAAAAAGTTCAGACATCTTCAGATCCCTGACAGACAACTGTAATCCAGTCAGTAGAAATTATACATACATATTGCTACATATCTACCAAGGTTTTTCTTATCTCCAGGTTTGTCCTTCTGTGAGGTGTAAGTACCACATTATCATGTTGCTCAACAAAACCACGTGAGAAGATGTTGTATGAGAAGGGTCTGACTGGGCCCAGAGGGGCAAGTCAGTATTAGGGTGCTCTCTGTACAGCAGTAATTGTTTCACTGTACTATGGAAAGAATGGGTTGGGGTTTGAAATGCTATTATGAGTGGACACAATTTTGGAGACTGCCAGTCATAATGAGCAAAAACACTTAGCTATTTATTTTCAGAAACCTGAACAGCTGACAGGAAGTCATACCATATTCTAGTCAAACCCAGGATATAATACTTTTATGAACTCTTTGTATTTGCACTAGATAAGACCAGCAAGCAGGGGAGACAAGCCCAACAGGTTTAGCCATTAAAAAACTGCATGATAGATCTGTTGGGAGTTGGGTGTCCTTCCTTTTGTTCCTTCTCACCTATGGAATTTTTTGCCCATTAGCTGTGGGGAAAACCCCGAAGGCTGGTAGTTGTTGGGCGCTTGAGAAACACAGGGAGTTTGGCTGGGCCCAGCAGGGAGGACGGGGGCAGCTGGGGACTGGCTGGTTTTCTTGGGCTGGAGAGCGAGACACTCTCTCAGAGCTGTTGTGGCTGGGAGAAGGGAATTTGCCATCACCCAGACGGAGCTGCTGCTGCTGCTTCTTTCTTCTCTGTGTGCCTCGCACCCCCTGTCCTGCCGGGACGTGTGGCAGTGCCAGCCACCGCCGCAGAGCTGCTGATACACCTCGCTCGTCCACCAGCCCAGGATCTCTGCTCGTCCCTGCTGTTCCAGCCGAGTGTTCCTCAGAGCCCTGCAGGAGCAGCGGGACTGCCCACCCGAGGGGGTTGTGAAACAAAGCCTCTCCTCCATCCCTTCCCACCTCGGCCGAGAAGGCTGTCACAGGATCTCTGGTTCTGTTTTGTTGTTAATGCTGTAGTTATTGTTGTTTGTGTGCCTCGTTATACACACTAGTAAAGAACTGTTATTCCTATCCCCAGATCTCTGCCTGAGAGCCCCTTGATTTCAAAATTATAGTAATTTGGAGGGAGAGGGTTTAGATTTTCATTCCAAGGGAGGCTCCTGCCCTCCCTAGCAGACACCTGTCTTCCAAACCAAGACAAGATCAAAACTGAGCACCAAGTTTCTGAAACAGATCTGTTTTAAAATAAAGCCTAAAAAGTACTTACACCATACTGGAGAGCCACCCCTTTTTGTGTGTGTGCAATTGTAGGGTTCTTTGTTTAGTTCGAACAATTGGTTCCCTCACTGTGGATATTATACTATCGCCAAGACAGAAAAAAAATTAAAATGTAACAAAGACAAAAAAAAAACTGAATCTGAGGTCTGTAAAAATCATGGATTGTACATATGTCAGCAACTTATGTCAAGGACTAAAGTTTAATATTACAACTACATTAACAACAAAATTCCATGAAGTTGTTAATGCCTTCTGTGTTACCACTTAGAAGGGGGAGAACAACAAAATCAGTCTTTCTTTTTACAAACCTTATGCTAAGAGTGAAGATCATTTGGCCCAGATGACTTGGAACAATTTCAACTAAAATATATTAATCTCCAAATGAAGCATTTCTGAATCTATCTTATTACTAATATTTACTGTCCCTTTATTTTCCTCACTCTTCACCTGTCTCTAAAAAAATACGGAAAAATAAAAAGGAATTTGAAAACTCAATTTGATCTGTTTTGTGCTTATGGGCCCAGCCACACTTGGTCAATGTTTAAGGGTCTTGTTTGCTCTATTTTAAAATATGCTTTGCACATCATCAGGTATATTTTATTGCGGATTTTTATAAGGCTTATAAATTTAGAAAATTTATAAAATATTATAAAACTTATAAAATATTATAAACCCTATAAATTTTATAAGGTTTATAATACTTCAAATATAGGCATATATAAGTAGCATCTTTTCAGAACACACTTGTCACTGGATTCATTTTAGACACGACACACAAGCCAAATAGCATATTAAGTATTCTTAGGCATACTGAACATCATTCTACTTGTCCCAGTATCACCACTCTTACAACTCCTATTGTGAAGTTTTTAATTGTACCAGAAAAGCGTCCTACAAAACCAATGTCCCTTGTGCAAAGCAGCCAAGTAAATATTCAGTACTGGGTAGCTAACATTTTTTAGATATTTTAGATATAGATATATATTTTGTTATCACTTAGATGGAAAGAGCATACTTACTGCTACGAAGAGCATGCAGTACATGGAGAATGAAGAATGGCCAGAATAAAATGATAGTCTGGAAAAGAAAAGATCAGACCTCATCAGTTTTCTTTTACAACATTCAGTCTGCAGTGATACTAATCTATACTATACAAGTGAACTGGTAAAATGCAGACGTGTCCATACTACTCTTCAAGGAGGCTCCCTAGGCACATCACACAGATTTTGACAAACAGTACAGACTTCAGCTGATCTCTGTGTCAGGCAGTAAGTAGTAGACTTTTAACTGAAGTTTGAACAGCAAGGGAACATACCTTCAAAGAGAGTAATCAAGTGTCCTTTAATAGTCCATCTTGACAAATACCAGAATACTTGAAATATAATTACTTCTTAAAATTCCTTATCTTATAGTCACAGTATATGTATGAATACAAATGACATTAATCACCCCAAAACATCTAGTCACCGTCAACAGGCAGTAGTTAACTCATATCTAGTAGACTACATTACATCTCTACACCTTTGCGAAATGTATCATTCATACAGACCCTGATCATTTATCATTGAAGGGTAGGGAGAATGGCAGGAATGCAGTTTATTAGCCAGCCAACTGCAAAAGATGAAACCTCATCTAATATTTGTATGAATTATTTGTACTTGGTGATCTCATTTAAAGTGTCAACATTGCCTTCAGCTCCCAAAGGCTTTTATCAGGTCCAGGCTGAAGGGACTTTACAGTTGACACTGTCCAGGATTTCCTTTGGCCAAGCCCTCCCCCA
Organism: Pseudopodoces humilis; assembly: GCF_049639895.1. Classification (NCBI taxonomy): domain Eukaryota; kingdom Metazoa; phylum Chordata; class Aves; order Passeriformes; family Paridae; genus Pseudopodoces; species Pseudopodoces humilis. The sequence goes on along the minus strand of NC_142203.1, from coordinate 60,292,729 downwards.
TACAGCTGGTTTTGTGAGGAGCCACAGCTGTAAAATAAATGCCACCTACCTCTTCAAGAAGAGAAGGCAAAATGGAAAGGCATTTATAATTTAGTCTTAAGCAGGCAGATGAAAGAACTCTACTTAGCACTTATTTTTTCCATTTTATGCACAGTCTTGTTAACAGTGCTGCTTCACAGGCCACCAGCCAGGTCTCAGCCAGCCTTCTGTGCAGTTTAACTACACAACCACAGCACCCTTCCCTCAGCAGTCTAACATACAAAAATATGGCCAGCTTAATAAAGTCTCATAGCTCTGTAGACTGACCTCTACCATATCCAGCAAATCACTTGCCTCTGCCAGGCACAGACCCTGAGGCCAGGGAAATTCCTGGTCAAGAGAAACATTTCCACTCTTTGGACTAGGAGTAACAAAGGCAGCTCTGACATGCAGCAATATAATGAAGTTACAGGTACCCTACTCAGAACCACAAAGAAGGAATGAAAATGTCACGTGCACAATTGAAACTGCAAAACTTCCTGAATTAATTTGCATGTATAACATTTAGAAACTGCATCAGAAAAACCCTACATAGGTTTATTGCAGAGGTTTTAGAGCTTTTGGTTCATGGTTGATTTAAAACACTGGCAATTGCTTTCAGTTTCAGAGGTACTAAATAAGCAATCTGAAATAAGATGACTTTTGTTGCACCAACTGATATTTTCCAATTAACTTCTTAAAAAGAATACCTTTGAGAATGTACTAGCTTCAGATGTTTAAAGCTCAAAACCATTAAGATTACACTTTTCCACTCTTGTACTATAACACTTAAAATTTCTGGGCAAGAGTCCACTAGGAAAAACAATAAAACAAGCACTTTGAAGAGCCCTGTCCTTCAAGCATATCATCTGAGAATGCAAAGCATGCTGTTCTACAGAAGATGCAGAATAAGGAATTCTTGGCTATTATGACAATATTTTATCCAATAGCTCTGGGGTTATTCCTGTTGGCCATAAGATGACATTTCCTACAATTATTGAAAGCAACCTGTTGCCAACTGAAGGAATTTAGAAGACTAGTAAGTGATAAAAGGAAGAAATACCATTCTTTAAGTTTATTTTGGAATTCCTATACCCTTTTAAAAGTGTTCTTGACTACTGGTCTTTTTTGTTTCAGGAATGTATTAGCCTAAGGTACATTAAGAATGCCTTGTTCCAGGTTGAAGATTACAAATTTTGAATGTATTCTATCAGGCATGGGTAAGTATGCTGTACATGAAAATATTGTGCTTAGCACACAAAGTATTGCCAGAGATACAGCTGGGACAAAGTATTGATCCAACTTGCACAATGTGCAATCTCAATGAAATTTCTTTGGCAATACTGCTGTTTCTAGACTTCTTTCAAAAACAGACATTTTGTTAAAAAATCCTAAAATCCTTTCAAAACACCAAGACTGACAATGAAAAATTTTCCAGCAATTTATCAGCACATAAGTAATGTTTTCCCAAAGCCAGGAGAATGTCATGTCTATCAGACCAGCCAAGCACTTGCACAGCCCAGGCTTCTTTGTGATCCTTCTGCAAGTGCTGGTTTGCCATGAGCCAGGAGTAAAACAGTATAGACAACTCTCCAAATCCCTACCTTTCACCAGTGAAAGAAAGGCTAACTTGTCCCAATAGGAATTCCCACATCAGATTCCAAAATACCCTTTTCAAAATAGTCTTACAATATCCAGTGAAACTAAAGTATCATAAATAAAGCTGGCAACTGCAATCTTGATCTGATTGTTTCCAAACCAGCCAGTTCTGACAAAAAAAAAAAAAACAAGCAGTTTTTCAGAGGCCCATGTCTTTAATTCCATCAATACCTACCTCACAGATCTCTCCCTATGTCAGGAACAGGGCTTCATTTTAACAGGAAAAAAGCACAAGCTTAAATTATCTCCACTTGGACAATATATTATTCCCAAGTAAGAAGAATGCCTTAAGTAGTAACATGAAACCAACTTCAGCTGAGGTCTAAAGTATATTCTTAGATTCCAATGTACACAGTAGAGCTGGACATCATGAAAAGGTCCTAAAACAAGGTAATTTAAGGACTGGTTTGCCTTCTTGAAACTTAGTTTTGTTATGAATTTCACATGGTTTCCAATAAAGACAAAAGTTAAGACACAATAGTTCTTAAAAAGGTTGCCATAAGATTGACGACAATTTATCACTGTGGTTTACATTTTAATAATGTCTGCATTTTTAAAAAATACCTGGACAAATAATCAAAGTACAAACAGTTCCTGCAAGAAGCATATCAGCTGAACCACTTTGATATTTTAGCCAGGATTTCTAAATCCAGATAAGCAAAACTAAGGGAGATTGCCTTGGAGGACTTGACACTGACAACCTTCTATTACTTTCCATGTACAACACCAGCTTAGCCTAGGGAGCAGAGCTGGCCTGACAGGTTATATTTCTTCAATTAGTAGAAAAATGGAACATAGCACACAGCACATAAAAGGATCATTTGTCTTGGACTGTGACTTACAAGAAAGAGCATGTTTTAAGTAGCAAGTCCTGCTTGGCACTATTTTGTAAAGTGCATGATTTCTTAAAAGTGAATTACTGCATACTGGAACTCAGTAAAGAAGCCTGATGTCTTGTCTTCATTTAATGTCTTCATGTGAACACCTGAATGTGCAGAAACTAAGACAAATGCAGGAACCTGACAGGGAAATTAATAGCCTTGGAAAACACAAGACTAGAGAACAGCTAAACACCTATGGTACAGTGGAGTATTAAATGGTGACACATTAAAGTAAATGACAGTAGAAAGAGATAGACCACAAGAAAGGTCATCCTGTGGTGTTACAATAAATCTGGCAGAGGCTGAATGATAAGGAAATCTTCCTAATGTAACTACAGAATTATGGAATGATCCCTTGGAGAAAAACAGAAGGCTCAGCAAAACGTTATGCACACTCCCATATCAAAGCTAATGCATACACCCAGCTGGATTAGCCAGCATGTCCTTTCCATCTTCAGGTTCCCTGGATTCTCTGAGCTGACTCAAAGCATCCACTGACAATTGTGTTACCCATTCCATGATCTGGAGTGGAATAAATGCTAGAGTGCTGCAGCTCAGCATGCCTGTGTTGAGTAAGCCAATGCCTGTGGCAAGCAAGCCACATGCTTGCCAGTGAAATATTCCTAGTGTTATTTAAACCATGGCGGTTTAAAGTGCTAGTTCTACACTTAAACACCACATTATTTAAAGTCAATTTTAAATGTGAAATTCTATGAATAAGAAGATGCATCTACCTGCTTGGTTGGCCCCAGCTAGCTCCCAAACAATTTTCAGGATGCGCTGAACACAGATACATATTTTGATTTCTTATGCATGATAAGTTACTGAAACGGATTTCAAGCCCAGCTTTGTCTGAAAACCATTAAAGGGGGAAGAGTTTTCATTTCCATCATGAAAATGATATTTTGCAACTACAGTAGTCATAAAAGATTAATCATGACAGACAGTATTGCAGTCTTTTCTAATATGTAGCAAGTTTTGAATGGAACAAGTTCCCAGCACTGATGAAATCAGACAAGAGCTAAAGATTGCCCCAATGCAGTACAACTACGTATGTTTTGGCAAAGGGCAAAGGTGTGAATCTGAACTGAAATTCATTACCTATCACTACTACAAAGGTCAAATTCACACTAGGGCAAAGGAGATGTAAGATCAGAAACAAGATGAAGATTCCAGAACTGCATCTCATTTGATTAGAGATTTCTTTCAGATTCAATTCTCCCTACCACCACTCATTTTTTTTGGCAAGGCAGGTCCTTTTGCTCCTAGATAAGTACAGCCCCATTTCAACATGCACTGCCAGCCCAAAAGCCTCTAAGGCTTAAATATTTAAGTGCTTTTATTCAATACCATTTTTCCTTCCATGTAAAATTATGTGTAGCTGCTCTAAGCTCCACTTCTCAAATGTGGTAAGTAATTTCAGTAGGATTGTAAGCATTCCCAAATCAGCCAGTTTATATCTTAAATAATAGTAATGGCATAAGGGTGAAAGCAGCGTTTAAGCAAAAAGCTGTACCATCTGAATAGTAGTACATGTGTGGCCTTCCATTCCTTTCAAATGTCTTGGTATCCAACAAGCTGCTTCAGCTGTTTGTGTTTTGGGGTGGGTTTTTTTGTGGTTTTTTTTTTGTTTTGTTTTGTTTTTGTTTTTTGTTGGGTTGGTTTTCGGGGTTTTTTTGCATGTACATTTTCAGATGTGAGAACTCATACACTAGCCTCCAAGGAAAACTCCTATACATAGAAATTTCATTAGTGTATAGCACTTCACAGGTTGAAAGCTCCATAAAAGAAATAATCAGTGCTATACCCAACATACCAGTATGCTCCTAGTAAATACGTAGTAAGTCTCTGGCACATCAGAAATTTCTGATTCATGGTGCTGATGGAAACTGCCAGACGAAAAATAATCAATTCAATTATGTTTGAATCATTAAATGCAGTTTGGTTTATGACAAAGCTTTAAGAAGTTTCAAAACAGACTCTTGGTACATTTTATAAAAGCCAATATTAATTTTAATGCAAAATAATACTTCACTATAGAAATACTCCCAGTACGGACAGGCAGGGAGACAGACAGACAAGGAGGGGGACAGACAGGTTATTTCATAGGGATGGGTTAACTTGAAGTTCAGTCTCTTGACTTAAGTTTAAAAATTCCAGACCAAACCAGTTGTTATCTAATGAAACAAAATAATTTCATTAAATTCATTAAAATAGAAGTAAATAATGTCTAAGCCTCGGAAGTTTTGCAAAGGTTTTTTGGGTTTGTAGTTGTTTTTTGTTTTAACACAGTTACAGTTTTGAAGGGGTACATAAAACAGACAACATAAGAATTTCAAAAGTTTGGTTGAACTTGAAACAAAGTTACATGGGTTAGCTCCATACCAGCCATCTGGCAGGGGTGCCCTGCTACTGGGAACTGCTCAATGATTCAACTGCACTCACAGCTCATGCAGGGCTACAAGCAGAGAAAGAGCTATGAGCAAAGTGGACAAATTCCTGGCAAATGATTGGTAAAGGGCACCACCTTGGCAACTGTGTTGAAATAAATTATCAATGTCAAAACAGTCAGCTCTAATTTCCTAAAAACTTCCTTTGAAGATTACATTTTGAGTTTGCAATGGCAGACTACACACAGCTTGTTTTGAGCACAGTAAGCATGGGAGCAATACATCAACTGAAGCAGAGAACTATTTTTTCCTTTAGACATCTGAGTTGTAATATGAATCTGAACATTAGTAATGCAATTATGATTATGAACCTTGACAGCTGCGTTATCTGTTACCACTAACAGAAAACTGACAGACTGAAATTAGAGAACTACAAATATCCAAAGTTAAGTTTAACTTAAAAGGAAGTGTTTCACACACATACACATCCTTGCTAGCTGTGCAGGTCTGCTTTTGGGGGGCCAAAAAAGCTCAGACGACTGTACAGAGTGCCTCTGAAGTAGCAGTCTTCTCCAATATGGTGCAATATTTACCACTTCAGGTTCAAAGGTTTAATCTCTATGTATGTGCTTTGTGAGCTGACAAATGATCCAGGAAGGGTAGTTTCCTGGACAGATTCCTGAATCTGCCTTGTCAGGAGGTTTTCAGTGTTGGTCCCAACCCAGAACTCTAAACTTTTTGATCTCACCCCAACATCCATACTCAGCAAAAGGAGCTAAAAAAAGTCATATCTAACAAAAATACCTAGAAGTTAGTGATTGCATTATTTTGACAAACCTGCACTGCTCAGCTAAAATGTAATAAATACTGATTTCAAGAAAAATTTCTAGTAAACCCAGGAAGCCTAAGCAGGTAGATAGAGCCCTTTAGCACATACCCAGGACAATTATATATAGGAAAAAAATATTATACTGTACAAGAATTTATACTGAGAAGAATTAGTCTTACCTTAGCATTAAAGCAACAAGCTACAACAAACTCTACAGCAAACTGCAACTATATTTAGCATCATTAGAAGAGAAGGCCATCATCAACCTGTGTGAATATGCTGGCATTCAGTTCGTTTTCCGAATATTCGTACCATGCTCTGTTCCTCCTTCATATTCACTTGTCCCATTAAGGGAAAAGATGGATTTTTGTGAACAATAAGTAATGATTTTGTTCTAACTTCATTCTGAAGCTCTGAAATATTAAAGCGTGTTCTCAGAATAGGTTAACAACATCATTCAAACTTCAGCTACAAAAGGTCTTAACAAGAAATTCTTTACAATATATACTAGAGAAGATAATTACAGCAACCACTTTAAATACATCCACTGTCAGTACTCATTTGCAGATCATCCACACTACTTCTGTGTGTTCAGAAAAAGAGGTTAAGCAAAACGGGGTATGTATGCACGCAAGTATCACATGTATGCAGTCTTAACTGCTCAGTTAGAAACTTGCCATCATACATAAAACTGTTTGCTTGAAGGGATGGTCTTTCCAAGGACTGCTTAAATATATATTTTCACATCCTTCACTAGAAAAGATCTGGACCCTTCCTTCCCATTCCCAGCTTTGCAGTGTATTGACTGAAGAAGAACATGTTATGTTTATGGCCATCTGCAACTGTTCTATGTCTAAGAGCAGGATACTTAAGCACTTTAGACTCCTGGAATAAAAAGGCTGCTTGGTTTACATCATTAATATAGATCCCTGCTAAGTGTGTATAATTGCCCTGTTTCCTCCATTTTAAAGAGCATCAAATAATTTGGGCCTGAGATGTTTGCTACATGCATCTTCTTGCCCTAATGAATGACCCCTCCACTTTCAGAAACCTATACTGTCTCCTTGTACAACACTGAAACTGAATTGTTTCAATTCAAACAAACAAACTGAAACTGCATTGTTATGGAAGTAGTATCAATATATCAGTTCCAAAATGTGAAATAAGGACTGGAATTGCATTCTTGAAGACTAAGTTTTATTGTATTTTTTAAAAACTGGACCCAGCAATTACCCAGGTTTGAAATTCAATCCAGATTTTTCAGTTGCAGTCCATAACGACAATAAAATTCCATCACAAAGGGACATCTGGCATTTATAAGATCCAGATCTTATATATGAATGTAACAAAAAGACCTCATATCTGCATCTCAAAAGAAGAACCAAAACAAGCCAGCAATACCTCTAGAGTAGATGTTTTAAGAGACAGGAATGCCTCCAAATCTGCACCTTAAATGAGAGCTCAATAAATAAACTTCAGAGTAAAAGTTAGTGAATTGAAGGTTTTAAAAAACTAAACCATATGTTGACTCTTCTCCTTTTAAGTCACCTTAAGATACAGCTGGAGAAGCATAAAAACAAAATACAAATGCATTAAAGCAGATCAGCAATTAGAAAGATCTTTTCCAGCCTCCCAGGTCTTCATGCTTAGTAGCAAAGTTCAGAGAAGAGAGGTAGTATCCAGCCACAGAAGATCTTACCAAGATTACTAAAAAGCAAGACAAGCCCATGGGTCAATGGGACACACAGCCAGTGGTGATGAAGAAGGCAGACAATGCCATGATGAGTCTATGTAGATACCTCTAAAAAGCCATGTAGAAGAGCCAGCATGTCCCTCAGATGGTTAAAAAAATGGATGAGTGTTCACAGAGCTTTGTCAAAACTTCACAGCTACCTCCACATTAACAAAATATTTATCCCATTCTTGCCAGATACTGTAACAAGATCTCTACAGTTTTCAAGATGATGTGGACATTAATAAAAATGGGGGAAACTCAAAAGGGTAGAAAATTATGTTTTAGGAGAAGCAAGAGAAGCCAGCATGTTTATTCTCTGGAATAATTTAATCCTTTTTCTTGTGACATTTTTAAAAGATTTTTTTTTAAAATAGCTTTCACCATCATTGGTGTAAAACTACATATTTCACGTTAATCCGAAACTATGAAGAATAACTTTATAACCCAGTTACCAGGTATGCGAACTGATTCTTAAACATGTATCCCCTAAGTGAATTTGTCCCAGTTAGTCTGTTTCAGAGACTTACATTCCCACCATGCCACAACAGAAAACCAGGTATATCAAACTTTCAAGAAGAGGAACACGTGAAATAAAAGGCTTTTGCTTTCAAGGGTTGTAAGTTCAATACAGCATTACCAAATGTGTGTTTCTCATTCCTTGCTGAATACAGACATTATAAACTTTATTCCTACATTATTACTGCAGGAAATTATTTCAAAACAAGAAAATTAAAAGAAGCATGCTTTGAAGCTTTCAAGTTCTAGGGAGGCATCATGTGCATGAGCACTAACTAGCACGTTATTTCACCCTAGTATATTATCATCCCTGTGAAATTATTCAGCAGCACTGCGTAGGAGTACAGCACACTTTATGCCACAACACTTATTTTTAACATTTTGTGGATAAAACGTAAATTTAAATAGTATCAGATTCTATACACCTGACCTTTACACAAGGCTTTAATGTGCAGTTTGTGCTGCCAAGTTTATAAAATTATATATATTTATACACACTCAAAGTGACAGCACAATCCTAAATTATGTTTTAAAAATACTGTAAGCTCTATATAGCACCTGCTACATTGTTTGATAATTAAATAAGACTAATTCAAATATTTTTTCAATCACATACAACTTGTCAGTACCAGAAGTTTGGTTTGGGAATTCTTTATTGATTTTGTAGAGTTTTTGTTCAGTTTTGACTATTTTTTTTTTTCTGGGAAGGCTTAGGGAGTTATGTTTGATTTTGTTTTAGTTTTTATTTATTGTAGAAAAAACTTAGTAAAACTGAAGAGAAACACCTACCATCATTACTAAGTTCTCAACTGCCTCAAAAAAAATATCAACAGAGCCTTTATTTAAGATTTTTAACCTAACTTAATACATTTACTCTTTCTGAGATTAAATTTTACAACCAAGAGAAAATACTCTTTTCTCATTCTTTGCTTAAGATGACAACTAACACTGACCTTTATCAGGTTCAGGTTCACCTGGTTAAGTGTGTCCACTGGATTCCAGATCCTACTTCCTAGAGATTACAAATGCTTATCTCCACAAAGGCAACCAATGTTGAATTAGCAATTCCTGACTGCCAAAATGAGTTGGGAGCCACCAGCTAATATTGCTACACCATGGTTCAGTACACCCCAGTGATAGTGTCAGAGGGCACACTATCTCTGTCTTGAAATCTTGAAGCACAATATATTTCAGCTTAACTGAACAAATACCTTATAAAGTTGTCTTTTATCCCCTCTGCCAGATGCTAAAAAATAAGTCTATTCCAGAGCAATCAAGTGTTCACATGGTAGAGGAAAAGAGCGGCTCTTGATGTTCTCCTTTGTTACTCTACTACACTCTCAAGCCTCACTGCACACTCATTTCAGACAACCAGCAACTATAGCAAAGTATATTCACCAAAGGAACACTGGAATACAAATTCAGAACTGCTGCTGAACATCTGTGGTTTCTGTTAAGTCTTTTGGATGCAGGAAAGCTAACAAACAGGATGTTTAAATAATCTGCCATGGACTGGTTAGAGCAGACAGGTTTGGGAAATATGCCTTAGCTACCAATAACGATGTATCTTGTATAATGTATAATGTATAATGTAGTGTGTCCTATCTGCCTGCTTCTTGAGGAATGTGGTTATTTTGCTAATCTACTCAAAGCCAGGCAAAGGCATGCAGTGGAAAGCCAGAAGAAAAGGAAGATGAGCAAAAATGGAAGCTGCAAAAGCCAAAGAGATTAGAGACTAGTAAACACTGCTCATTCACCCACTTTTCCGGGTTATAGCCTGGCACACCTACCTATTTTACTGAGCCCTTTTTTGCCTATTTGAAAGAGAAAAGAGCCAATTGAATCATTATCTTTATAGATGCTAAGCAAAGTAACTTAAAGGCAATTCTATAGCATTAAAGTATATACCAGTACACTAAAAGTGACACGCTAATTGCAAACTCCAGTGACAACAGAACACCATGACTCTGATCTCTCTTCATTGATAGACACTAAAACTTGTACTTCTATATCAAATTTACTTTTCTGTAACTAAAACAAGACATGCCAGGCACCTTTGAGTTACTACTACTCTTAATATTTATTTAGAGGGAATACTACACAGTTCTACACAAAACTAGCTGACATCAAACCTAGCAACAACTCAGTAAAAGCTTGAGATAGCACCTCTGTACAAGTCTTTTACCTCAGGAGTCACATTGAGTAGCTCATTGCAAGCTTCTGTGTCTAGCTTAAATGCCAAACACCACCTGAAGAAAGTGTTTTACAACGAGGCAAAACTAGAAAAAAAATACATGTTAATGTTTAATCAGAATCTTTTTATATAACCAGTGATTTCCATGCCTTTTTAAAAGATCTTTAAGTGCTACAAATTTGGATGCATAATGTGCCAACTCTTACATGCTATCTGTCAACAAACATGAATCAGATTTACTAAGCACACCACTGTGTTTGTGATCCTCTGCTTTGCTGAGCCAGCAGCAGTAATCAAAGTGCATACATACTACAAAAGTTGTCAAGGAGAACCTAAGGTATTTAAACCTGAAAAAGACTGCTTTCAGCATGACGTATAGCAAGCAAGATGCTTCAGTCACCCTTACTAACCTCAGGTTATAAAGTGAAACGTCACTGAAACTAACTAACTTATGGGCACTTTACTCATTTAGACAATCAATCCTAAATCCACTGGTTTATACTCCTGATAAAGCGAGCATGTATTGTAATACTGTTTCCACCAAACAATAAAACCTAATTACTGTTTTTCTCTTATGCTCCCATGTTATAACATTGTAGCTATATGCAAAGTGTTAGAAACATCAGATTTACGTAAAACAGTACTGGAACATCATTTGCAATATGTTTGTCTAAAACATTCTCAGCCTCTGACCATAAAACTCATGGGCTTCCAGAAACACAGGCTGTTTTCTTGAGGTTAATCTTCTAGAAGTTCCTGCAAGTGGTGTTTTGACCCCACTTTGAACCAAACTTACACATCCCAGCACCATAAAGAACTTACACAGCATACTCCTTAATCTTCGTGTGGAAAAAATATATTACTTCAAATATTTCTCCTTCCAGTTTTACTGGTAAGGAGGAAATGGAAACACTGATTGATTACCTAAGTTCTGTACCATTTCCAAAGTATACTTTAGAACCTTCCATCTTACACCCATCTCTTCAACACACACACACACTTATTCTATTTCAGAACAAGACATGTGATCTACTCAGCAATGCTCCATACCAAAACTATTTTATACTTTTGATTAGTAAAAAATCATAAGAAGAAATGAGAAGGGAGGAGAATCAGAAAATACAGTATGAACAATGGAAGCACACAATGGATTTTTACACTGTTTTCATTGTTTTCAATGACATCATAAAATATTAGGTTTGTCTTTTTGACTGTACAATTGAGCATGAATCTTTAAAAACATTCAAATGCCACCTCAGGTTTTACTACTATAGAGGAATAATAGGTTCAATTCAGAATTTATGATTCTACATGCAACACTATGATTGTTTTCATTCTTCCTTTCGATTTCTACCTGCCTATTCAATCTATGCAAATGAAAGTGGATGGTACTAGGTGTGCCACTAATAATTTTGTCAACTGATATAGAAATTCATCTCTCAGTTATAGCTTTAGACACTACTGACCTCTTCCAGCTTCCTGTAAAAAACTCTCAGCAATCCACCTCCCCTTTCTAAGTGGGCTATTAACTGAAAGGTTAATGCCCTTCGGCACTTGGTCTCTGTGTGGGCACATGACCCAACATCACCAGAAACACTGAAAGATTTACTGGATCACCGCATCCAGGTCATACACCTCTACAGGACAACGTCCCACTTTAATCGATCCTACCCTTCTTTGACTACTTGCTAACTTTTTGTTTACTCCTTCCTGTGCATGCAAAAGCCTCACCTGATAGCAAAAGCCCCACAAGCAAGTACACACTTCAAGGCAAGCTCTGACCAACCAGGAGAGCCCTCTCACATCACTCTATAGGGGAAACAGTAGCAATAGAAAAGGGGAACATGACAGTAGCTGGAAATACAAACCTAATAGCCAATCAGTTAAGAGATGACAAAAACAATCTTGCTTCCAAATAGAAGTCTGAGATGTCAAAATACAGAGAAGAATACAAGGTAAGCGATCACTATGCCATTGTTCCCCCATTCTATTCTCATACCCCCCAAAAATATTTTTTTGTTTAAGCATAAGCTAACCCTTGTTTTCTAGCATCCCCAAAACACAAGAAGATTATTTCAGGACCATTTCAGTTGCTACAACCAATTCGAAATTTCTCCACAGCCCTCTTTACACTTAAGAAGCATTTTAGACTCATGAAGTTAAGCTAGAGACTTGGAGCTGGCTGGCACTGGTTCTGTGTGACACAGCAGCTTTTCAAAGAAACCACCCCTGTATCTGCTGCCACATATACCCAGCACACTATTCTACTGCCTATCCATACACTTGCTCCTCTACCACCAACACTTATTCACATTTCATCAACATTTTTCTATGGCTACTGAAAAATACCATGCATGCTACTGGAAAATTATAAGGAACATAAACCAGAAGAGCAAAGGAGTACAAAGAACAGTGAGCAAAACTACACACATCTACTTAAAAACTACACAAAGCGAAGTTCTGACTAAGACTGTATAGAACTTCTGGAAAAAGAAGTCTGTAAAGGTAAGATCACAGAAAGCTCAAGCAATTTAAATTATTCTAACATTTCCAGTAGCACTCCAACATAAGTTATAGTACAATGACTGAAGTTTGAAGTATCAGAGGCTTCATTCTTGTTTCCACAGTACTTTGTTGCAACTGAACTGGCAGACAAGTATTCAAGATTTAAAAATTCTCACTAATGAGAACGATTAATAGAGTGATTTTAATAGTCCTGTGTATATTTATGGATGTGCAGCTTTCATATGTTTTCATTCCAAAACTAAAACATTTCCTTTGCTACTCTACATCCAATTTCTAAGGCAGATTTCAAATTCTTCTCTTTATTGGGATGCAAACATTTTAGAAACACAAATAAAAGCCAACTGAAATGGAAAAAAAAAGAAAATCACCCATAAGCGGAAACAAACACAATCAAACATTTATCTATACATTAAGAAAAAACAGCTTTCACAAATTGGAAAAAAACCCTGTGGTCTAGACAGGGTTTAATGTTTAAAATTCCTTGCAATAAATTTATTCTAGGAGAAGCACAAAAACTGCAGCAGCATTACTGAACTCATTGCCCCAGGTTAACAAATGTTATATAACCAAGTATACAAGGTTAGTCAGACTCACCTTCCCTCATTGATTTTTGCTTTGTCCCCATGGCAAGTGAAGTTCTCAATGTAGCCCAGGCTGCAGTTTATCCGTGTCCAGTCGGGCTGGCACACAGCAATGAAGTGAGGACGCAGTCTACCTATGGAGTACTTGGCAATGTCTGTCAACGACTGGCTAGCAGCTGCCCCAAAAATGAAGGTCCCAATGGCTTTGTAAATAGTGGCTATGTAATTATTTCTGACAAATGAATTTGAGTGTAAATTATTATAAAAGACCGAGAGAGTCTCTCCTAGGATTATCTGAAAGAGAAATAAGAACAACAAGTTAATAACTTTAAAAGAAAAGTATTACACTCTTCTTGTTAATACTCACACATACAGTTTCAGAAATTATTTTCTTATAAACATTAATCTGAAAATTTAACTTTTCCAAGAATCAGCAGTAACCATGTCCAAACATTATAAACACTTTCACACAGAAGAGAAACACCCTTTTATTTTACCCTACCTCATGTTGAACTTAATCATATCATTTAATACCCATTAAAACAAAGCCTTCTGATATTACTTGGCATGGCCCTAATTAGAAACATTTTCTCCCATAGAACTTCATTTTACATTGCATCTTCTTCAACTAACTTCTACTGAGTAAAATTTTTTAAAGCTTGTTAGGTTTCTCATTAAGCCAGAAGCTGTTCTGAAGGGTTCAGATTTTATATCCAGATCTGAAAGGCAAGATGTTTCAACAAAAATTTCCTATTCCTCATGGAAATTAAATCCTTTGGGGAGAAGACTAATGAGAGTAGGGAAAGACAGGTCTTACTAAGGTCTTTCCAAGGATTTTTCACCATACATTACCAAGGAACATATACCGAGTGTTGACAAGAAAGCAGATCTAATTTTGTTTTCTTGCAACTCAATCTTTTGCAGAAAGTAAGTTTTTGCTTATGCCAAATACAGAACTTCACTCCAGATAATTTGGATATTGACCCAGATGGTCCCGTTCTGTAGAGAAAGGATCAATTCATACAGATGATCAGATGTGTGGGAAACTGGATGTACATATATAAAGTTACCTTGAAAAATCATGTAAAAATGAAAATCATGGCTCTGTCTGTCACTTGAGAGTGCCAGGTCCTGGATCCCAGCGAAGCAGCGCTTTGGTGAATGAAGCCATTACTTAGACACTGCCACCCAGGCACAAAGAGTGACAGCTTGTCAGAGGCTTTGCACATGAAGGCAAACAGACAATACCGTCAGATGTGTGACACTGAAGCTTTACACCTCCACCATACCCAAACACTGACTGAAGCAGAGAAATACCAGAACATGGACTAAAGCTGAGGAAGTTTTCAGTAAAGTACATAGACACCTAATGCAGAAAGTAATCTCTTAAGGAAGATGGCTGAGCACAAATAAATAAATAACAGTACATAATGAATCCCTTTCAAAAAACATTCTGTAAAACCTGCAAGAAGATCACTTATCTCACGTTACAAAAAATTAGTTGATGTCAGTGCAATTACTACATTGGACAGACATCAAAGAATATTCATCTTCAATAATCTGACTAAGCACTGAGTTAAGGACACCAATATTTGCTTTTACCATCTGACTATGAAGCAATCTTAACAGAAAAGCCTGGTTTCACTAAACTATATAATCAACTGAACTATAGTCCCTGATGTTGCAAAAGAAATTTTGTTAGCTAAATATTCATATGGGCTCAAATGGAGACTGGACTAATTCAAAGGGAATATATCCGTTAAGAAACTATATTCAGTGGAGACTTTTCTCACCCAGGAAATCCCTAAACTGCAAATGGCTGGTAGCCAAGTACTGAGGGCAATACATCAATCTTTCCATGCTCTATTCTGTTCTTCCTCACTCAGCTGTTTTAACTGCTCTAGAAATGAGATAAGCTATATGGGCCGCAGTTGTTACCAAACACTGATGCTCTCAGGTAATATTGACTACCCAAAGGTAGTAACAGGGTAAAAAAAATAAATAGCCTTATCTTAAAGGCAGGATCATTAGCATAAACCACTTGCTAGTTAACAGAATGCACAAACCCTCCCCCTCCCCCCCCCAAATTTCATCTGTTTGAGAAGCATTTCTATTTCTGATGCAGCTTTTCCAAGAAGAGGGAAACCAGGCAAGTCATAGTTTCAATTCTCAGAACGTATTTCTACACTTGTAAAAAAATTACACCCAAAAGCAAATATGAGCTGCAAGGTGACCTTTATGCTGGAACCTTGCTAAAAATCCATGTAGTCCCTATGCAAGGCAGAGTTAGATTATCATAATATCCCTCCTGACTTAAACCTATTAGCCCAGAGAAACAGCTGGTCAATACTGAGGATTACATTTAGCTGTGTCTTTTCATTTTTGGATCCTAAACATACTTGGATAAATATTTATATGCCTAAAAATCTTATTTGGCATAAGAAAGCTTTAACTCTGCTCAAAGTGTGGCTCTGATGAGTTTGGATGCCACCCAACAGAACCATCAGTAGAGACTGAAGACTTTTACCACATCTGGACAGGGATCTTGAGCCCCTGATGAAGGGCCATTGTAGGAACTGGAGCGCTGTCCCCGTCAGACTTAGGACATGAAATGGTTAACTGAAGAGGTCCAGCTGTCCCCTCTGCTCATGAGAACATGTCCCAGCCACTTTCTGCCCCAGCACTGGTATTCTTCCAAGAGCCATTTGCACTCCACATAGTCAAGGAAAGCTGCTGTCTTCTGCCAGGCTAAGGAGCCTCACCAGCTGATCCTGGCTCAGACAAGCCACAAGAAGTGGCAACAAGCAGGGTAATAGTAGGACCTCAACTTTTGTCCATAGATAGTAAGCTATTAGGTTATCTCAGCTGACAGCATATAATTAAATATTAGGGATAGAGAGTCACTATATGCTTGAGACAGGTCAGCTGAGCTAGGAGCTGTGGTCAGAACAAGAGCCCAAATTGGCAGTCACAGAAACAATCTGCTCAGCTCACTGACCTGGTGTGAAGAGGAGGAAAGAAGAAAAATACCCCGTTTTCAGCCAGGTGCAGTATGAAGTGAGCCCCTGTGGTAATTTAAATACAAATGAGCCCAGGGTTTTATCCTGACCTTCAGGGAAATATCCAGGGAAGAACTTCACACCTGCTTATTCCTTTTATTCTATTTATGCTTTTGATAACATCTGATGGAAGGCATAATCTTTCTCTTAAATAGTCTAGTACCTGTTGTTACACTTCCACTTACAAAAGTATTCCCAAAGATTTTGTGGCAGATAAAAAATGCTGACTTAATAGGTCATGCACACTGATATTCTGAATGTAGCAGGTCCTGAAATAAAAAGACTTGTGACATATTTTCAACAAATACGGTAAGAAGTTTTTATCTCTCAGATGACAGAATTAAGCCATCATGGTTCTAAGGTTCTAAAGTTCTAATGTGTTATTTTTCTGTTCTATAATTCTAGCTGTTTGGCTTCAGTTAAAGAAAATCTTTTAGTTATTCTTGCCAGACCACCATTTCTACTGCTTTAGCACCTGGCATAAGGACATTATTTTAAGGTTGAGAAATCTTACAGAATAGTTTTGTAAATCTGTACAAACAGATTACCCCTCCTCCCTCTTTCCCACCCCCACTGAAATCAAAAGCAATGAAGAAAAGTTTAACTTACAACAATTACACTGAAAGGAATAATTATTCCTGCTAATAATTTATAAGAAATGGTGTCCTCTTTGTATGGATACCGGATGGATTCATCACTACAGAAAACGCCTCTCTGGAAGGGGGTACGTCGTGAACTGAGAATTGCAAAAGGCAAGCCAGCTGGCAAAAAGGAATACAAAATACATTACAAAACCAAAACAAACTGGCGATGATCATACCCCCGTATTTCCAAAGAGAAGTGCATAAAGAGGAATGGGCATGCAGGAAGTTAGAAGGTTATGCACTTCCCTTGGCCAATGACTACTGCATTGACTTTGTAGCTTCCAGGAAGGATTACTGAATGAAGAAGAGCAGGGCAGGATTCCTCTCATCTTCATGTTTGTGGCACTTCAAGTGTGGAAGCATGCCATGACTGAATAAATAGTTCAGTGACAACCACTGAGGTGCTTAATCTGCTGCTACTGGCACAGTTATCAAATATTTCTTTATATTCCAGTGAGCAACAGTTGCCGCTTTACACCTTCTCTGGACAGCTTTACAAGTCAGAATAGCATAAATTGCATTTCATGAAAGCAGAAAAGGAGGTGCTTTTCAGGGAGTGCAAGTACAGAGAGAGTTTTTGGGAATATGGAGAAAAGGAAATTACACATGCATGTGATCCCCTCACTTCCTCACACACCGAATATCTTCCTAGAACAACAGGGTCACTGCACAAGCCCTACAGCCTCAAGGAATTGAGATTTTATTCCCATCTCTTCCACCAAAGATGATGCCTTTGGCTCAATCTAATATCTACAGGACACAATACTAAGGTGCACAATGCTGCATGTCAAGGTACCCACAACACAAACCAAAACTAGTCACAACACCAAAGGATTTTTAAAAAACCCAAAATAGGATGCAAATTACCACAAACTGATAGAATCCCATTTCTAAGTCCTGTTCCTCCATCCTTAACACACATACAACAACTGCACAATTGGTGTATGGGATGATACTCTTGGAAAGAAATGGTTGTATGGAAAACAAGCAGTAGAGGACAAAACTACTATTTATTGTTTAACAAAACAATAAATAATCTTCTTTAGCTTAGGCATGTAGAGCCCTGTAGCACAAAATCCCTTGCTTTATACCTAAAAATACAGCTGTGTTGCACATAAAATGCATACTACTTTAGAGTAACACAACAAAAATTATCTGGAGGAGACACTCCCATCTGACAGTAAGGGATCAGAAAGATAAAAAATAGTCTCCTCATTTCTTCCTTCCCAGCAGAAATAAATGTTGTAGTCTCAGTTCTTTCCTCAAGACCTCTGTGCAAAGGCATAGCCTACCTCTTCCTTTCCAGATATACAGCTAGCCCCAAATAAGCATGTGCAAATAAAAGTAAAGATGTAAAGAGCAGGAGAAAAAGTGAATAAAAAAAGATACCAACAAAGCATCAAGAGAACTGTTAGGGAAGAGACCTAGGATCCTTTCCAATCCTCTTCCCTCTTTCCCTTCACCCATGAAGTCCTCCAAACTAAGCCTGACTCCTGGGACCATCACAAGTGAAACAACTGGGATTTTAACAACAATTTGCTATCAGTTTTGTTTTGTACACCATAAAGTGCTTAAAGAATACTTCCATTTGAAAACAAAAGAACAAATAACAAACTAACGGCTCATAAGATGAAAATTTCCGTAAGTAAACTCTGGTGAATGACACAACCTTATTCCTTGATCAGGCAATTACATGTCTGTCATGTGGGCCCATGAATTCCAGCTAAGCCTGTTGCAAAGAACCATGTACCCTCTGTACTGCTGTAGTCATGAAACCAATAGCATGCAAAACCTCCCCTCCAAAAGTGGCAGAAAAAGACCAGTGTCATTGTCTAGAGAGGTTGTTTCCAATTCCATGCCAGCGGGACTACAACTGACACAGCTCTGGAAGCCATCCAAGCACACCAACAAAGCAGAAAGACAGCAGGACGGGCTAAGAGCCAAGCCAGAGGCTCACCAAAACACTGCACTATTCAGATACCAGCCAGCACAGACCCTAGAAGCTGGACTCTGCAGTACAGTACAAAAACACAGCCTTTCCTACTAGGAAAAAATTCATCTCCCTTTCTCTTAACAGGAAGAATATAAGCGTTTTGAAAAACACTGCAGCCCAAACCTTATTTTTTTCCTCCCCTTCTGTTGGTATTGTGACAGCTGTCATGATACACCATCAATTGTTTAGTATTTAGCTGACTTGGATCAAGGATGAGGCAGAAGCATGTGCAGCCATGGTGAGGGAAGTTGACTTGTCAACCTAATGCTGTTATTATTTATATAAATATTATATTTATATATATTATATATATTTATATTCTATATATTATATTTATTTATATAAATATTATATTTATATAAACACCATTTATAACCTAATGGTGTTTCCAACACCATTTATCCTTGAAAATGTTTGGAATGAAAACTTCATTATTTGCCCTGCACACATACTAACACAAACATTCAACACTGAGTATTTGAGAAAAACATTGTTTGGATCTCCACATGTAGAGAATTAGGCATATACATGTAAGAGTTTCTTAATTATTTGTATGGTTACTTCTTCAGAGCTGGTAGTTTTGATTATCATAGTAAAGCAGTTGTTCACAAAATTAAGTTCAGCCCAAAAAAACCTTCTCACAGCTTCAGCACACTGCCACAAACACCTGTGATTATAGTTAGATAGTGTCACTGACATCAAATAAGTATCTCTGCATCACCCATTTTAAAAACCTGCTCTGTGAATAATGGTGTCACGTTACCTTACCTACACCTGGATGTTTCAGCTTCTCAAAGTGAGAGACTGAAAAAATTTTTGAATGATAGGGTTGTTCAGGAGGGGAGCTTTTTAAAATGTAATTTCCATCTACTAAATCAGAAATAAAAGGCACTGGTATGTGGATCACAGAAATGAAGTCCCTCATGCAGTGAGGATCTGTGTTCTTCCATGCTGAGTGAAGCTGCTTGAAACGTACAAGCTCATTCTTCAGCAATATTGAGATTACGATGCAATTAGCCTGTAATTGCACCTTCCTGTATCCAGATCATGGAAACAAAATACCAAATAACTCCAGGTTTGTTTTTATTTTGCTTTGTGAGCAAGTATGAACAGCTAAAATAAAATTGTTGTCTTCTCTTTCATAATTTCTTTCCACTTCTTTTACTTTGAGCCTTAAAAATTCTGGATATCTACGTGGTAGCCATTAATTGGTTGCCATTAAGTAATGATTGAATGGAAGAGCAATGCACTGAAATACAATACTGCTAATAAATCTTATACAGTAAACATAACAAGGATTTCTTCCATTTCCCCCAACTTCACAACAGATTCAAGAAATAAGTTCACCAGTCATGTATCTTATTGCTATTCTCAGCACCTTTCAGTGTTGAAAGGATACATGCTCCAGGAAAGCTTGAGAGAAGTTTTAATTTCTAAAAAACAACACTATTTCTAAAAAATAACACTATTAAACTGTAAACTGAATCACAGAACTACAACATCCATAATTTACCTCTGGCTCAATCCAAGGCAGTCATTAGCCTTAAAAACCATGCCAATAGGGCTTTTAATATCTTTTTTTTAAAGTATTCTCCAGTGTCAATACGTAATCCCTCAGAACATGCTCCATGGAGCAGGTTTAATTTTCCTCTTTTCAACACACATGGATTGACTTCACTATTATTAACTGGTAGGAGAGAGCAGAAAAGTAGAAGTCAAACCAGAGGGGCATCAAGTGTATCATGTGAAACCAATAGGAGAACCTTCTCACAATAATGAAGGTTCTGTTCTGTTTTAAATAAATCAGCAAAATCTGCTTTTGTGAGTTTTCAAGGTGTCTCCATTTCTAAAATCAAAATTATTTCAAATATATAGCTTAAATATTTTCTGCAGTGGAAGTTTCCCTTTAAGACAATAAATGGTCAGGAAAAAACAGTTAAGCTTTTTCATTACTTCAAGCAGAACAAACATGCAGAAGAACTGTCGTAAGTAATAAAGAGGCAAAACTTCTTACTATATCAAGTAAAACAGTAGGGTTTCCCTACAGCTGTGATAGGCATGCTACTTTTTCACCTAACAGACATCTTAATTTCAGAAGACAGAGGTAAGTTTTTGCATCATCGTTGCAATTTTCTAAGCATGGAAGCCCCTGGTACAGGTGGACAGGATATGACTGAAGATACCAAATGATACTTGTCTTCATAATGGAACCACCATCACTAGTGTCAGTATCTTTCATTTCACAGATATCACTGAAGAAAAAATGTTTATTGTAGTATACGAAGTGGTGTACTTTGACAGTAGATTTATTCACATGAACATCTAAAGTAGTTTCTCAAGAACAAGTAGCAAAGATTCAACAGCAGATCACTGTGAGAAGAAATCCTGCTCATCTGCCACAGTCACATTGCCACATTCAGTTAAAAGAAAGATCCTATAATATCCTACAAATACCCATTTTCCTCAGTTTTCTCTGAGATCAGAAGAAAGTGGAGAGTTTAAATACTCCTTTTATGTAAGAAGTGAAGACAGCAGAGGAGCAGCAAAGGCTCTCTACTGAATACTTTTCATATGACAATACCAGAAAGCTTCCCTGATGTACATTTCATCTTCTAAGCTAGTTGTAACACAGTGAAGTTCCCTAAAGGGAAAATGACAACATGTATGTGAGGAGGAATTATAAGGTTGGGAAGAGGTTAGCTGTAGGGTAATCTCAAGGATAAAGCCAACAAGCTGGTGTTATGCAGTGCATATGCATTTTTAATGAATAACTAGCACATGTACTGCTGACAGAGCTGGCAATTCTTTGATACAGTGGAAGATCAAGGCCAGCCAGTTCTGCCTGCAAAACAACCCTTAAGGACTGAGGCAAGAGAACATATGGAGATTTGTGCAGTACTGAGTAATGAGTTCAGAGTCATGCATTTGGAGGTTAAATAACTCTGTTTAGTTGGGAGCTTGTCAGTTCAAAATAGCAGGGGGAATATAATATGCTTTCTGTGGTTGTTATATATCAGTATAATAGCATGACCATTAGACAAGTCTTTTCAAAGGCATTAACACTTCTAATCATTTGACAAGAAATTTCTTTCAAAATAGTATTCAGTCAGAATTGGCAAATGCATCTGGTTTTAATTCATCTGAGGTGCAGACAGAAGGACTGCTAGGATATATTCCTCATTATCTCAAAAACAAGAGTTTGATTTTGCATAGTTCAGCTGTAAATCAGTCAAGTGCATATGCAGTAGATATTAGAAAAAAAGATCAATGCTGATCCAACAAGAAACCAAGAATTAAGGAACTGTAAACACAGTTGGTTATAAAGATACAGGGAGAAACATAGGCTCTGGAATGTTTCAGTCAGAATACATGGAGTAGAAACACAAGTAGCTCAACTGACAAGACAATTACTACACCCTTGTCCAAAAGTCTGACTCATACAGTATAATGGACTAATTTTCCTCATAAACTGGAGTGATTTCTGACAGATTATATTGGGTTTTTTTCCATAAATATCCTGTATAACACAGGCCTGTTTCTTTCCAAATTTCTAATCATGATTAGGTTTCTTCACTGGGCATGATGTTGTTCTCTCCACTAAAGCTGGACATTAAAACTCTGAAGAGAGAGAACATAAGATCATACACCTCCCTCAAGTTGTTCTTCCCACTCTCCTCAGGAAGGATATCACTTGGCATTTATCCACACTGTATTTCACCAGCTATGTTACTGGCATCTTTTTTATTTATTGCTCTGAGTTCCCTACTTTGCTGCCTCACTGCACACACTTGCAAAGGACAAGGACCACTTACTCCTACCGCTCATTTCTCACAGTTAAGTGAATTATTTGTTCATTTAAGGATTCTTTCTCCAATTGCATAACTATTTAGTTTCTTAAAATTTGGTTGAAGCAAATATTTGAATGTACACATCTAAATAATGAGATTTTCTAAAAAAAAAATGCTGCTTTAGCCTGAGTTCTCCATCTTTCTCATTTATCACAGGGATTAAGATAAGAACAGATATGACTAACACCAGGAAAATTTCTAACAAAGTAGCTTTCAACATCTGTTCTTAAGTAGTGGGTAGAAATAATCTTTCTCCAGAGTTCAAAAACCAACCAAAGTTTAAAAGATTTTGTTGTCTTCTCTCCCAGCACCTCAAAAAACCCGCCAACACTTTTGTGCTGTTACTTACTGCCAACTTCATTGCCATAGCTTTAAACTAGAAGTGATACCCAGGCTTACTTTTTAAAAAGCCTAAGTAATACTTTAATACATTTAAGTCTCCTTACACAAGAAGTTCAGATAGAAAGCAGAAGTTAACATTTCCCCCAAATATGCTGTAGATATTTCATTACTAATTCTATCAGCAAAAACATCCACAGTATTCATTACAATGTTAGAAATACTGTCTGGAAAAATACAGGTTTTTCAAAAGCTTTGCTAAATCTTTTGAGCTGCTATTACTGCTCACATTCTGTGAAGGTTGAGTAGGGTGTCAAAACCTCTTTGCAGATTAAATTAAGACTTTGGCTTCTCCTCAGTATAAGAACAGTGCTCCCATAGGAGTTTTAGAGTTCAGGAGAGCACCTACCAAGAAATAAATCATCATTCCACAGTTCACTAAGATGAATAGTTCCTTTTATTGACATTCACCTTTCTCCTGAAAAGGTGGGTAAAAATCTCTTTGCATGAGCACTTCTTTACACAAGGTAGAAGAGAAAGAGGTACAACAATGTAAGCCAGATGAAGGGAAACGGGAGGCAGTACAAAAAGGAACACTCTCTGCCTTACTTCCCCTATTGCTTGTCTCTGGTTCCTAGCGGAGTTGCTTCCCATATTTACACCCCTTCCAGTCTCTGGTCTCAGTCCTAAATGTCAGCAGTACATTGTTAGTAACTGTGTGTCAGATTTGACAGAAAGAAAAATCTATCTATCTATCATAGACTGTTTGGGTTTTTTCCTTAAATTACAAGACTTAATTAAGTTGCAACTCCCTCTACCTACATATCTCCCTATTCCATTTTACCCCTTTGTAGACTCTACTAAATAATACTTATAAAATCACTCCATATCAATGTGACTGCCTGGCTTTCTCATAGCTGTGACCAAGCTTCACTCAGCATTTTAAAAGCCCTTGTATGGAGTTTCTCTCATTGTCAAAATGCCAACTGACTTACTCAAACACTATGTGCATTCCCCACCAATGTATTAAGAAATGTATCTGAAGGGTTGAGGAAAGTACAGTATCAATTCCATAGGGCTAACAAGCAAGTTGCTACAGTTCATTTACTTAAAATACAAATGCACTTAATAAGAGTGATTTGTACAAGTAACAGAGGCAAATGGTGCTCCTCAGATCTTTCCTCACTTGATTTCAAACCCACCAGAATACTCACACCATGGACGGATCAAAAAGTGAAGCCAAAAGCTGGTTGCTGCTACTTCTCAGCATCTTGCCCCACAGCATAGATCTCAGCCAGAAATTACTCATCAATTCAACAACTCAGTAAAGTGCACATTAAATACCTGCACATTAAACCTTCACAGAGTAAAGCCATGGGTTATTATTACTATGTTCGCTTTAAAAGAGAGAACCAAAAAACTTTATTCCTCAGGATAAGGCTGGGTTCAGAGATAATGCTGATCTGTAGTAGTACAAGATGAACAGTTAGTATCAAATAGAACTCATGACAGATTATAAAGTTCAACAGCATTGCCCAAAAAAATTTCCAATGCCATAAATATACCAAAAAACAATGAAGATAAAACATGAGCACCTTTTCAAAAAGTCTACCATGTAAGAAATCTTGCTCAGAGCACAATAAAACCTCTTTCAAGTAACCTGAAACCCAAGAGTCAAGTTGAAGTCCACTCTAGTGTCAAACAGTTTTAATTTCAATTAGTTGCAAAACCAACAGCAGTGAGTCATAAAGCTTTGACACTGCCGAAAAAGTGAAAAGCACATCTGCCTACATCCATAGGTTTCATTAATCTCCTGATTTACTAATCTCCTGATTTATTAATCTCTATCAAGCATATGGAGATATGTAACTACATTTGTCCATGAAGACATACAAAATTAGTTCAGTAAGCGCTTATGGTGGTCAATCTAATAGTTGCTGTCAATAAAAGTTTCCCTTCAAAATGCATCCCTTTCATGAACAGCATAAAAGATGAGTTTATTTCACCATAAAAGAAATCAGTAAATTGACCCCAAAGTATGATTGTGCTAATCTGTAGGAGGGAAAGTTTGTCAGAACATTGTTAGACATGATATAAGGAGACATTCCCAAACACTTTAAGCCTAATGCCTAATAGGTTAAAGCTGGCACATGAGCAAAGCTACCTAGGTCCCATTTGGGAAGTCATCATGATACTGAAGACATTTTGCCACACCAAACCTAGGAATGTTTTGATTCAGCCTTTT
The DNA here is from genome assembly GCF_049639895.1 of Pseudopodoces humilis. Classification (NCBI taxonomy): domain Eukaryota; kingdom Metazoa; phylum Chordata; class Aves; order Passeriformes; family Paridae; genus Pseudopodoces; species Pseudopodoces humilis. The sequence continues at coordinate 60,267,272 of NC_142203.1, read as the reverse complement.
TTGTTGTTGTTGTTTGAACCACTTAGAAATCAATGTAACCTGACTACCCAAATATCTTTTGAATATGTTCAAGGCGTAGAAATTAAGTCCTGCAGGCCCCATCATGTTCCCTTCTCTCAAAGACACTCTCCAAACAGCAGTGCTTATCCCAGAGAAATGACTGAACCAGAACAGTTTACTAAAGAACACTTCCCTGTAAGGAACATCAGCATCTGCATTACTTGTTTTGATAGCAAAAAGTTGTGGAGTACTACTTTGTCTCCCAGAAATTCAGTGCAGGCTTTTGGCTGTGTTAGAATTTCTGAACTCCTCTCTCTACATCAGTCCATCTTGTAATAGAAACCTACCTACTTGGGAGCCTTCAGCTCTGGGACAGAACTGCCAAGAAAAGCCATGGCAGGGAACCACAGAACTAGAAAAGGGAGCAGAGAAAACTCAGCAGCTCTCAGGTTACTCTGTTGTTCTGCTTCTCTGGTGAGAAGGATGTTTCTTTCAGAGAGGTTTTCCTTGCTCCTTGCTCCTCCCTCCCCAGTGTCATCCGCCCTGGAGCTAAAGGAAGCTGCATGAATGTCACTGAAAACAGTAGTCTGAAGAAGCAAAGTGAAAAAAACTGCAGGAAAAAAAGGTCCATTTGGAGGTGAAGTTACCAGAAAAGCCCGACTGAACAGAACATCTACAAATAGAAACCATTCAACTAGAATGCATTTTCAATTCAGGAAGTTGTAATATCCCATGTCTCATACTCCCTAGCTGTACAGCTTATTCTAGCCCTTAGTTTTCAGTAGCTATGGATGATTTTTCACCTCTTGCATGAGACTAAAGACTACATCTAAAACTGAGATTAAGAGAGACAGGTTAACATCTTAACTACTCTAAGCAGTTGCTTTCAGGTTTGGAAAATGTTCAGACTGAAAAGCAAATTACCTGGTTAGACTGCATTGTAACAACTATAAGTGCTCTAGAGCTTTTTTTTTAAAACCTCTCAGTATGGAGACTAGACGCAGTTGTTGCAATTATAAATTCCTGCCTTCTGCACAAAGACAAGCAATGAAAATCCACTGTGTGACTCCTACAAAAGTATCATAGCAGAAAAATATCAGAATAGACTGGAATTACTGACACATCTAATTTTTAGCTGTAACTTTCACAACAAAGGTTATCTAAAATTGTAATACTCTACACCACTCTTTAGATGTTCAGACTTTCATGTGAATTAGCTCTAAGTCAGATGTTTCTCCATGGCTTTAGAGCCAGGAAAAAACACACTCTTGATTGACTTTATATTACATCAACAACTTCAAATCTAAAACTTAAAGATAGTTTTAAAAAATCAAGCAATTCAACATGATTGAACAGAAGCTAGAATATTTCTTTAAAAGTCCAAAAGTGCACAGACCTGCAATTGTTAGTTCACCTGTACCCATATCAATCAAGGTACACAGGAAACATACTGGAAAATAAATTTTCCCAAAGGTGTGCTGAAGATATTGGTAATTGTCAAAGTGACAAAATTTCCTTAAATGTGAAACTATACTAGTGATTACTTGTTGCGTCAACCTCATATTTACTGCAGGGGTCTAATGGAAGTTTTAATAAATAAGCAGTAATGGGAAAGCCAGAGTAATGCAAGTATATGCAGTACATGCATTATTTTAATGACTGTCTTCTTATTCTTAAACCACTTCATATACTTCTTACTGACTAATTCAGCTTATACATTTATCAGATAATAAAATATTATCATAATCTTTCATAGGGCTTGGTCAAGTACTGCAGGGACAAACAAAGTAGCTTCAGGTTCAAGACTAAATTTTAATTCTCCAAATCAGCTCAAACCTTACTAAAAGCTGGGACACAAGCAAGCTTAAAATATTGATAGAAAAACCTACTGAAGAACTAAACTGTTCTTCATCAAAATTATGTGGTCATTAAAACACTGAGCCTCTTTTCCACAAGAAATTAGATTTTCAGTCTCTGCATCCCATTTTATCCCACTTTTCCTTAAAGAGTAGTCTCATTATTTTCAAGCTTAGAAAAAGCTTCTGAGTCAAAATTGGCTTATTTTTGTAGAAAGCACATAGAAGCAACAGTCACCAGTTATAGGTGTATGCACTGCATTATAGTGCCAAGTTTTAACATCACAAGTGTTTAAGTTAGCAGACTACCCCATTCTGAACAAGAGATGTAATCATTCCACAGCATTTTGGAAGGCAATTTCCTCTGTAGTGATAAAAGCCTAGTCTAAATACACTTATTTTCCTGTTCCTAAAACAAATGAAATTAGCAACACTAGCAGTTAGAGATTAGTTCCAGATTTTCTGTGCAAACAGTAGCAACAGCACTTTTCACATGCATATGACTATACATATATGGGATTTTGCCTATATAAACTTGTCTTCAACTCATTTACAGTGCTGAGCTCTTGGAAGGCATACATTTTACTCCCATCACCAAAGCTCCCTATATAGTAGCTACTTACAGAGAAAATGGGCAGGGTGAACCCCACTGTGTAGAGGACAGTGGATGTGATGGTACTGTCATGGAACGGATACTTGATGCTGTCATCATTACAGAAAAAGCCTCTCTGATACGGTTTTATTTTGGCCAAGTTTAGAACACCAAGGGGTAAGCCAGCTGTTGGGGGAAGGAAAACAAAAAACAAAAACAAGAAATACATGTGGTTAAATTAAAAAAAAAAAAATCATTTCTAATCATGCATGGAGGAAGCCACTGAACATGCATAACTCAAATTTCCTAAGTATCATGCAATGCACACACTTACCAAATTCTGTTTATAGACATTTCTTTTTCAGAAGACTACTTCAGAAAGACTGAGGCTCCCCATCAGGTACAGATGTTAAAAAAGTATAAACTTCAAAGTCTTCCATTCATAAGGTGAGTTGCCACCAAACCACACCAAACCAAGATTACATTCAAGAAAAAGCATTTGCCCTTCACATGACTAAACAGTTATTGAGGGCAGATAGCCTTTTGTCCCTCCTCCCTGTGCCACTACCTCACAAGCTTGGCTTGTATCTGACTTGCCAGCCTTGTTCTATACACTATAATGTGGTCAATATTTACAGATAAGACAATGAATATACACAGGTTTTGTCACGGTTAGGGAGTTAAAAATTTCATGCAAGTAGTTTTCAGGCAGGTAATGGGAACAAGGGAACTGCAGGGACACTTTGTATGGATTGCATCTCCAGGTCATGAGATTATACCTTGAGATTGCATTTACACAGCTTTTGTACGCTTTGGAAGATTTCTGCATAAAAATATACAAGTTATTAACATGGTAGCTGAGATCAGGGTACAAATGATAGCTCTCAGAATTTACACACTGTGATATATTACCAATTCCCTCTCCTAAAAGTTAACTTGCATTCTACTGACAGTCATGCGAAAGAAGCCATCAAGGTTTCTGATAATTATATTCAGGACTAACTTATTTCTGATAAGAACCACCTGTCATGTAATATATATTTGCAGGAGCAATAACCTCAGGAAATCCAACTTTTTCTTTTTATGTTACTTTCTCATAAAATCAGTAAGGTTGGAAAGGACCTCCAAGATCATCAAGTCCAGCCTTTAACCAAATAACATCATGTCCACTTTCTCCCTTTCCTTTGATCAATTGAGCAAGCGCTAGATTAAAGTGGGTAAATTACATAATGCTAAATCCCCAAACAAAATAAATTTTAAAACATAGAAAGGGCAAATAACTTTGTATTTTCCCCAGCATCCATATAATATGCAATGCTGCAAATAGACATTCTATATGTAAATTAGAGCGTGAGTGCAATTACTGGAGCAGAAAAGACTGCTCAGTATACAAACAACCTGTTGTAGTGAGAACAAAAAACACGTCAAAGAAGTTAACATGATGAGTGATTGCTTTGATTTCTGGTGACACCTGTTGACTACCAGGTAAGTAGCTTAAAGGTGTTTTAAGCTTATTGCTATATACTTCATTAGAAGAAAAGACATCATGAGTAAACAGTAGGAACAGAGTGATAAATCCTGTCCCCTTCTTTGGGCTGCTGAGCTGCAGTGCAAAGGCTTGTGAAATGCATATTGAAATTGTACATGGTTGGCAGTGCCCCAGCTTTCAACTCTTCTGAGAAAATTGCTATGGTCACAAGAAAGCAGTTTGGGAGTGTTTTTAATCCTCTCACAGAGCAGAGGGAAACTTTTCTCACAAATCATCTGCAATATGAAAACTGTCCGCACTTACTGATGCTTGCCATCCCATATAGAAAAAGTGAACCAAAACACAAATGGCATCAAACTTATTCAACCTCAAGCACAAAGTTTTTCAGTAAGTAGCATGGTATACCGTTGAATCAACTACATCTCAAAGGCCAGTCTCTCTCCTTCCATCTGCTTTAATGACTGAGAGAAGAGCTAAAGCTTGACCAAGCACAAGTGGCAGACAAAAGCAGATGAAACAACTGCATCCCTTCAAACATGAAGATAGCCACACTGAAGAACTCAAAGTTCATTCTGACCAAAGGGATTGCTTTATGTTCACATGCCCAGAGCCAAGCTTCAGCTACTTTCAAGGCCATGGCAAGATTCCATTAACATAAGAGTCCATGCTTCCTGTCTTTACCTCTGCTATTGCACATCCAGCAGGATGATGGAATGGTAATACCATTACCTATTTGATACAATCATATCTTCTCAAACAAGTCATCAGATTTTCACATAACGGAAATACCACATGCTCGTGATTAACTTAAGCAGCAGCTTGTGTTTTGCAGAAGTGGACTACTTCACAGACAAATACCCATTTTCCACAAAAAGCTGCTACAATCTAATATCAAGAACTATTACACATAATAAACTTTTGACATGGCAAGGGGGAAAATGGAAAGCAGCACATAAAGGGGTCAGATGAAAACAGTTTCAAAGTGACTGCAAAACTCATCTGCATAGACTACATTAAAAGAATACATAAAAAAAGGAATTTGGTTACACGTCTTACACTAACTTCCCATTTCCATTTTTTTTCATTCCTGTTAAATTCTTACTGCAATCTAAATGATGCTCTGCTTTCTAACAGTGGACTAGAAGATTTTGTAAAGTGGTCTCCAGTTGACCATTAACCTATCCCAAAGACTGGTAGCATTTTTACTGTTGCTTGTTGGGAGAGAAGATGAGACTTAGTATATGTAAGCAAACAGTCCTGAACTTTTCACTGTAAGCAGAATAAAACCCCACCACTAATGTACATAACAGGCAAGTATTGCCATCAGAGGTGCCAAGCATCTCCATGACCTTTAAGAAGGCTGAACTTCTGAGGAATGTCCTTATGTTCAGTCTCATTAACTTCCACAAACTGGAGTAAAGAGTGACCAAGATCTCATGCGAGATCACCAGGCTAAAAGGCAATCTTGTAGAGCAGCTCTCATGCCTTACCCTCTGGCTCAGAAAACTTCTTTTCCTTTTCACCTAGCCAGTACCAGCAGTAACCTCAAGTTACTTTTCTGAACCATGTAGCTTTATACCTAAAGGGATCATAATGGCTTAGCTGTTACTCATATCCTATAAAGTGTGACCTTCAGCTGTAAAAAAAATGACTATTACTTGAAGTCACCCATCAGACTGGAGCATATCAGAACTGGATTTCATCTACTTTCTGGTAAAAATTGTGTAGCTTATCTTCTCAATAACTAGTGACCAACAGATTCTGGACTGTTTCGTTAGGTAGCAGCAAGAAACAGACAGCAGTTCTCTGATCTTTCTCTCCCCTTTAATTATAAAGGGAAAACAATCTGGTCATTCCAGTGCTCTGTGACTTAAAGGACACACTCCTACAACACTCCCAGATATAGACTCTAGCTAACCCACAGACCAGGCTGGATGGGGCTTGGAGAAACCTGGTCAAGTGGAAGGTGTTCCTGCTCATGGCAGGTGCATTGGAACAAGATAATCTTTAAGATCACCTCCACCCAAAATATCCTATGGTTTTATAACCCTGAAAGCAAAAATATTCTATGGTTTTATAAATCCCGTTGAAGAGGAAAAGAGACTACAAAGATCTGAAGCCTTTGCCTGTGAAAGAAAGGTAAACAAGCTTCATACTCATGAACAAGAAGAAAGGTAAACAGAGTAAAAAGGGAGACAAAGGCAAGAATGATGCTTGAATTACTGAGCAAGGGCTACAAGGACGGAACAGCCTTAAGTTTTGGAGAAATGTAAGAGCAGGGCAACACATTTCTACAGCTACATGAGATATGCTGAGTTTACAAGGAGTTTCCAACTCTAATGTATAGGTCCAAGCCAGCTGCAGTGTAGTTTCCACTGACCACCTACAGTAATTCACAGTAATATTCAAGAAGTATTTGATCACATCTGGCTGGATGACATAGTGTGACAAATGCCTCTAAGAAGGGAAGGAAGGGAGGTCCGGGCTAGGAGAATAGGGAGGAAGTCCATGGGAGAATGGCCCTCCACCCACAGAAAAAGAATGTTAAAAATAAAATACCAGTAACCAAGGGGAGAAAGTGATCTTTTTCCCCCCAAAGGAAGTTTGTTTAATTAAAAAAAATCAATTTGCTATATTTTTAGGGTTTTTTTTAAAGACTGAACAAAAAACAAATTTCAGTTTATCCTACAAATTGAAGTGATGGGTACCAATTCATCATCTTTTAACAATGTAGGTAACACTGCACTACTTCTGTGTGTTCTGTTCTGATCTGTGGCATTTATCACACTGGTAATTTTTGAGTTAGGTGCTTTAACTTGAAGGCTGAAGAAGTCAGATTCTGAAAACTTCCAGGTGTTGATGTAGCTTCAGCAGCAAGCTGCCCATTTTTCTTAAACAGGAGAAAAGGATTTATAGCCAAATTAGTATCTTTTACAACAGTTGCCATAAATATTTAAGACCAGCAAAGAATATTATTGTTTTATGTCTAAAAGGAGAAACTCTTAAAGTTTCTAACCATTTCAGTGATACTGAACTACCTAGTTCTCAACCAGATGAGGCAGACACAGAACTTGGCTCAGCTTTCAAGAGCAGCCCAAAACAACCTAGACTGTCCTGTCCTTCTCCCATCTCTGGCCATCCCCCACTACCCCTTTAGGCAAGCATTAGTTTTCACACCAACCTGACCAAAAAGACAAGCCCACACAACACTGGTTTTTCAGAGGCACTTGCTCATCTGGCCAACTGCATTACTGTAAGCGCTGGCTTACAGGACAGAGTAGGAACATGTAGCCAAGGGTGTGGAATAAAGGACAAGGACAGACTGGGACAGATCAGTTTCAACACCTCGTGAAACTGCATCTTGATTAGTGGTGCTTTCTCACCCACAATTTTAAATAGTACAAAGGAATGCACTGTATTTTGTAAACACACCTTAATTAACCCACTTGGCCTCCTTATCTGTGCAAGTGATTGAATGGCTCTGTGCAGTCAAACTTGTGCTGAATTGCTGTTTCAAGTCCTCCAAGGCAGTATTACTCTTCTATCTGGTCCTCAACGAGGAAGTTCTCTAACAAAACAAATTAATATCTAGGAACTGTGAGAAAGGCAGTTACCCTTGGGGGACACTACCATAAATGAGAGCATTCTAGCTTGATTATTGACCAAAGCTTTTCTTCATGCTGCAATGAACTCACAAGTACATGTTAATTAAGAGAACCTGTTCTGGACCAACATGAAACCAAGAATAATTTTTATGTTTCTCCACACTTAGCCTGAAGAATATGATCAATACATTCTGCACTTGATATGCTGACAAAGTCAGGTTTTGTAAAGAAAAACACAGTTTATAGTTTAGTTAGGGAGTGTCAAACAATAATTCTAACTCTATCAGAGAAATAATGAAATAATCTCCACAAAACAGATCAAATTATATCCTCAAAACAGATGAGCTATTTTTTACAGGTTACATTCTTATTAGACAGATGGTACTGTTAATAACCTCATACAGTCATTTCAAGCTAAACCTATACAGATTGTCAATTACTACCAAGAGCAAGAGAGAATTTAAGTTCTCATACTCTTACACATGTATTTTTGCTTTTATTTTCAGACAGGACAACCATGTTTGCTTCACTGCTCATTTTTCAGTACACAACCTGGGGTGAGGAAGTAGACAAGAGATTCGAAGAAACTCAGTCAACCTCATGGAGAGAGTTTGGAAACATCTGTAAAAGATACTGCTCTCTGCAGAAAAGGAGACAGACTGAAATTCTTCTTTCTATGAACAGACAAGAGAAAGAATCAACACCTTATAAAATGGAAGATTCTGGGAATACAAAAAACTACCAAGTGGAAGAAGAGATTAAAATAATGAGAAAGCATTTAGACTTTTGATAACTAGAGGTTAGGAGTGTACAAGAGAAAAATCAGTGCACTACTTATCTGCAATAGCTGAGACAAATGGGTAGCCCACGACTTACCTCCTAGCCACTTTAAAGAACTTTATCTTACTTTTCTACACTAAGGAATGTGAAGTATTTCTAATCCAGCAAACTGATTGTTCTGATAATGCCAGAAGCTGTGATAGGCTTCATTAAACAGGATACATGTATTTAAAAGCATTAACAACATTCTAATCTCTCCTACTATTCTACTTGCAGCTTTATGCTATGTGCATTTTATTATTTGTCCTCTGATCTATGACTTGGCCAGCAGAGAAGCCAGATCAGCAGTTGAGCAAGTTCCTCACCACATTTCTTTATGCCAGGCAAGGGTGATAGGGGCAGGAAGCAAAGGAAACCTTCCTCTGAGCTCAAACAGCCTCAACACAAGCACACAATTTCTAGTCCAGTCATATACTAAGACAGAACTACACCATATTCCAGTTTCTCTGCATTCAGCAGTCTACTACATGGGAGCACTAGTTCTCTATAGTCCCAATTAATTAGAACAGGTCAAAACACTTGTTTAAAAACATTAGCATGGACAAGTGTGTTCTCCCTTATAGCTACATTTCAATTTTAAAAACGGACTTTTACAAGCATTAAATACATGTTACTCTAAAACCCATGCAATTGTCTTTCCTGTGAGCACTTAGAGAAGTGTAAATGCAAATTAAAAAAATACAGAAACAAGACAGTAATATATCCTATCCTGCTCTATTACTTAGAGAAACATACACCAGACAAGTGAGCCAACGGCAGGTCACAAGCAAAGACTGTGCCCTGGGCTCTGCTCCGGTCAGGGGAGGAGAAGGTTGAAGCTGACCTAGGGATGGACACACACCTGGAATTCATTAGCAGTTCACCCAGTGTGGCAGAGGTCAACTGCCCCATTACTGACAGACCTGAAAACATTAAAGGCCCCAGATTAACAGCTAAAAGACAGTGTGGGGGCAGAGGCAGAGAGGGGATGGAACAGGAGAGGTCAGCAGTTCTTTGCATTGCAATGCTGCTCAAGGGGTGGGGAAGAATCCAACTGGCTGCAGCCAGAGTAAACAAGGGTGACTTCTCCCACTATAACCCCTCCTGTGAAGAGGAAATTAAGTATTTCATCACTGCTTGCATTATGTGCTCGGTATCAAATTCAGTTAAAGGTTTTGACAGTACTGTATAGACAATTAAAAACAACATATATGCCCCCAAAGATGTAGATTTCTGCGCACAGTCTACCTAAATCACAGAGCTTACAGACCAGAAGGGCAACACAGCCAAGAAACAGAACTGTCAAGGTCAGCTGGTCAGCAACACAGGGAGGGATTTGCCTTTTTTTAATGTAGGTGATACTAACTCTGAATGTCATTCAAAACTACTTCTCTTTTAAACTCCAGAAGTGTAATTATTTTCACATTTTAATCTTTGTTTTGTGGGAGTACACAACAGAAGGCTTTCAGAGTATTTCACCTATAACTACACACCCTAACTTGAAGTACCATTCAGTCTCTAGATATAATAGGCAATTAGTTGTCAGGAACGTAAATGCTCATTTTCCAAAGAGTCCTACAAGCATAGCAATATTTTATTTAAACAGTCTTTAACAAAGTCAGCAGTACTACAGAGGGACTCAGAATTTCCATGACATTGTATACCCTGTCATACACGATGTCACTTTATACTATACACACTGCTGCATGCCACCATGTTTAAGAGAACAGAACTGCTTCATGTTAGACTGAAATCTGTAGTGTCTAATGGTAAGAACAAACTCTATAGAAAGTTCAACCTAAACAGATTTTAAAAGGAAAAGTGACTATACGCTATGTATTCTTGAGCTGTCAGAACTATCAGAGCAGTTTTGTCCTGATTCAGCAGACTGCCCAAAAGGTCCATTACTTCAGAATCTGGAAAAAATACTTATACAACATTGCTCTTGACACTTGAGTACAATGCACAATGCCATAGCATAGAAATTCTTACAGTATGCATAACAGACCAGGTGCTGCTTTCTATTTGTAGTAGAAGTTATCAGCATTGGATTTGTGATCTCAGTTTCTATGTATTAAGGTATATAATTTTCTAGTGTTGATCGTTGGACTATTACATTTAAAGAAGAGATGGGAAGAATGAAAAGCCTGCAAGCAGAAATAGTGACCTGACTTCCATTCCCAGGATGTCCAGTAGTGCTAGACCCAGCCATCACACTGGCTTGGAGTATCTTAGCTGAATACTAGTACTGCAGCATAGACTTACCTAACAACATAAAAGTGAAGTCCAGTTTTCATAAGCCAGCAAAAAACTACAAAAAACTCACTCAATGGAACACCAAGGAAAGCAAATACTAAGTAAAGCAATGACTAAGATGATTTTTGGACTTTAATAGAGAATTGTTTCTAACTGTTTGACAGGCACAGTCTCACTGTCTGCCTTCTATACCCCTTAAGGACCATTAGCTTGCTCCACATCAGAAGTTTTCCTGGATTATAATTAGCAGTTTATTCTCTCAGGTTTCTCCACCATCAGCTGCCAAACTACCCCTTCAGCTTAAGATAAGCACAGTTCGCTGCCCTTCCATGCCTCAAAACAAGGCAGACAAATTTAGACATATGTGTTTTTCTTATCATCCAAGTACTCCAGTTCCAGAAAATATTGCACCTACTGCTTAGTTTCAGTGACTTAGTAATCTAAGACTATTTGGCAATAACAGAACTCAGCTGAATGTACAAAAATGCACTAATATTAATTTGAGGTTAAAATGTCACCATATTCTAAGAGAGGCAGAAGCCACCAGAGATGCTGAAATTTGATACATAATTCCTACTACACTAAGGCAAAAACTGAGCATAAATTCTGTTTGGTATAGTTTTCTCCTTTCCTAAGAAAGGGATCACAAAAAATTGTGACCCTTCTTCCAGAACAGGCATGGCTAAGTAAAAAACTGAAGCTACCTATGAGATCCAAGGAAACCCAACATAGCTCCTCTGAAATTTCTATATTTAGCAGAGGCAGTCAAAGGAGAGGAGGCACTAAAATCTAGTCTAGAAAATGCGTTGTTTCCTCAGCAGCATCACAGAAATAAGGGTGTACTGATATGACTCATCCATACCTTTGGTTTCATTTAGCAGCATCTGGTTGATAGACACTCCAAGGTGGGTGCCGTGATCTGACATACCTGTATTTTCTAATTTAAAATTTGAAAAAAATCCCTCATTTCCCTGTTGCCAAATATCAAGACACCACATGAATGAGAGATGCCAACACTGAGTTGAAGTATAATACAAGTAAAACTGAAGTGCCTTCCTAAACTTCTGAGTCAGACTGCTTCTTGGTCACAGCTCTGTAAAGATGAATCAGTAAAGTCTACAACAGAGCAAAAGCAGCCTGTTCTTGTAGTGGTCATTTCCTCTAACTCAATGTGGTAACAGAAAGAGTGTTTGATAAGTTATTGAAATTAGAAAGTTTCAACATGATCTTCCTATATCACAATTTGCTAAAGAAGTTATTTGGGTCAATTTTTGGCTTCCATACAAACAAACAGTCTTGATTTCAACAGCTGTATCTGACTGTACAAGAAGGATTAAAGCACCAGAGAATCTGGCCAAAGTAGAGCCGAACACAGGCTTATCAATAGACAGTTTTGATTCTATACCTTTGAGATCAGTCTCACAACCTGAAAAAGGAAAATTCCTTCCAGAAAGTGGGTCAAGTCATTAGTAGTCAATTGTTAAACAAGAAGAGACAGGCATCAGATTCTTATATAAGAAGGATAGTTTTTTTTAGTTTTAAAACTGCAGGATTGAACTATTCTGACTGGTAAATGGCTTGTAAGTCCACCTACAGGCAGGATTGAAAAATTTATTGTTACAACTGAAGTGAACATCTGTTTTAGTGGAAGGTGTTTCTATCCGTGATGTGGGACTGAAACTACATGGTCTGTAAGGTCCCTTGCAAGACATTCTATGATTCTGTGACTAGTTTCTTGATGTAGTGGCAATAATACAGATTTTTTTAAAAAAAGGAAAACCAACCAAACCAGTTTCAGAAAGTATCCTAAGGAAATCTTGCTTCTTCAAAATAGCTTTAAGTTGTTTTAATTCTTGTCACAAAACTAGCTCTTCGCTAGTCTTCCATTATCTGAATTTCTAGTGTCTGAAGATTTTTCAGTTGTTTTTAATCAACTATTTTACCTGAATAAAACCTAAGAATTATGAGCTTCTTTTGCAGGACAGGGGATAAGGAAGAGAAGCACCCCCACCAAACCAAGCAGATATAGCAATAAATCAAGCTCATTTTAAAACCATCTTTCTGTGGGTGGCATATCTTGACAGTAAGTTTCTATGTAATTCTGTTCAGCACTTTTTTCTTTTTATCCTCCATCCAAGGTGAGTCTGTTTTAATTCTGGAAAGAATTAAAGGAAAGAATTAATTCTGGACTAATTCTGGAAAGAGGATTATCAATTGTTGGGGATAGTAAATCCAAGTCAGTTGGCATACCACATGGCTCAAGTTCTCATCTCAGTGGGTACTTTCAAGAGTTGTGTCACCTCTTTATGCTACCTGTCTTCCACTGCTGCAGCACAGTCACAGATAGAGGATTATCACAGTTTTATCCCCTCATCAGCATCTGGTCACCACCAGTGCTCCTACATAAAACTATGCATTAACAGACAACCAGTAATCAACTCTTTATTTCCACCCACCAGGGCTGGGTTTGTGCAGCCTTCAGACCAAGCTGCTTTCAGTCAGTATCAGTTCATACTCCCTAACTCTTTAAAACCAGGAGGCATGTTGCATCAGCAAGAGGGCAGGCAGGAATTCTTCAGTTATGAGAGATTAGCTATTTTATAATTTAATTTTAGTGTGATACATAATTTTCAACAGAAAATGTCAGAAGCCTCTTCCCCTCCCATTCCCTTATGCAAAGGTCACCACTTTCTTACTGTCATGTAAGAAAGCTGCAAGAGCCCTTCTGACTGTTTAAGGCTAAGGAAAAAAATCACCAGGACTCAAGCAGCTGGTAAGGAACCTAAGAACTGATAAGCATCTTGCTCTACTATGCCAAGAGAAAATAATATAGTCCTGAGTTCACAATTTGGCTCTTGGGAGGGCACTGGAAGGTGAACTAGGATTCACCCACTGCTGTAAAAAAAGTAAGTGCTTTGGTTTTGAGTCAGAAGTTAGTACAAGATGCACAATAGCAAAAGCTGGCAGAACAAGAACCACACTGCTGACTTTGAATAGTGTTCATTAACTAATTGAATGCTTACCTAAATTTTTTCTGCAGGCTTCTGATCAAGAGAAAGCAAGTCTCTGGTAGAGCATCTTTCTTTATGTTGGGGAAAATAGAAAGTGACTGTTGCAAAGAAGAAAGCACAACAGGAGAGGAAATATTTTCCCAGTTTCAGGTAACAATTATGTTTCCAATTAACTGAGTGTCAATTCAGTAAGTACCAAGTCATAGTACCTGGTGGATAGTGTCACTGAAGACAAACTGCTCTTTCACATGTACCTGTTACAGCTTTACAATATATTCATGCACAAGAAAAAGTATTTAGCACCCACATGATGTGGAAAATAAGAATGGTGACACATATGTCAGTGAGTCACAAATAATAGTGGAGGAGTTTTTATTTGAACTAGGGCAATCAGGAAGTGCTAACCCACATAGAAGGAGCCTTCCCTGACTGAACAGCAATACCTTAATTGCCACAGACACTGCAGCCTTCAGCAACAGCACGAGTAAACACTCCCAAGACAGAAGAACAGCACTGAAAGCAAAACACTGTGCAGGGTGTACAGGGTGGTCCAGCCATCTCACCCCCACAGGTCACACCTTGCAAAAGCAAACTCATTGTGTCCTATACACATGCATCTGCTGTTTAGCATGTAGTCATGTATCACAAAACATTCCAGCAGTCTTTAAACAGCAAGCTGAAAGTGATGTGAATGTTTACTATTTCTGGGTTCAGTTCACATGTCCTTCTGTTTGGAAGGACTGGAAGTCTTTCCCTTACTCAGAAGTAGTTTCATTTAAAAAAAAAAATAATCATCATAGGGTATAAAGATTGTCATATTCTCACCTTCCCCATAATCACAGGATGGGACATGGAAAGGAAGAAAAGATTAAATCCCTACACAAACATAACTATATTCCACTGCAGATTTAAATTTAAGTAATTCTTTACTATTTTCAATACATTCCAAAAAAGTAAAACAGAGCAGCAAGGGTTGAATTCTTTAGAAGGCTTCAATTTCCTAATCTTGGGTTAGACATATTCTTGCATTACACCAGCAATCACATATTGACAAGTACACTCCCCCATTACTTATAATAGCTCGTCAGTAATTGCAAAGTCAGGCAAGGGACTAAAGAAATACAGTTGTGTAGTGTTCCACCCCTGCACTCAAGTTAGGTGTGAATTTCAACAAGTACAGACCTTATGAAAGTCATCCCAGAGTTGTGACAAAAAGTGTTTTCCTTATAGCTCTGCAGAGCTTCCTTTAATCTGTCTTTGTGAGAGTCTGATCTAGAGATAAATGTGTTTAGCAGTTCTTCCACTGATTGCATGGATATTGCCATGTGTTTCCCAACTTTGTTCTTTAAGTGCTGTTTACCTGCCTTAATGAAAAAGGAGCCTGATTTGCATCCGAACAATAGACCTGTAAGAGTGGCAGAGTGTGTGTGTGTGTATATATATATATGCATGTGTGTGTGTGTGTGTGTAGTGCCTAATGAAAACACCAGTTGCAAACTGACTAATTAAGCTATTCTAATATGTTGTCATTTTTTTACATGACAGTTTGGAAGTGTAATAAACCATAAAAAACAAGCCTCAATATCTATCTTTGAAAAATGGTTCTACTACTGTCTAGAATGCCAATCTCTGCCATGCTATATAAAATGTCTATCAGAAAACCTAGGAGAGAGAAATCCATCAGAAAACCTAGGAAAGAGAAGCAACAGAAGTGTAAGGAAGAAAGAAATCCTGCAGTCCAGGCCACTCATGCTTTCCAGTGCCAGAAGCAGCTGAGCACTGTCCACTGGAGCACAAGGAGTAAGGGAGGTGCTGCCTGCAGCACTGCAGAGCTGCATGCGGACATGCAGCACACACACACCCAGCACTGCAGATCAGCACACACAGAATGCAGATACAGCCTCCTCACACTATTTGAGGACAGATACTGCAGAAACCTGCAGCTTTTGCTTTTTTTAGATTGCAGAATATAAAGCTAGTTTAATGCTGAAGCACCAGTGCTATTTTTAGAAGGAGAGAATTATTGTGCTGATAAGAATGAAGGAGTTATTTTCTCAGGGCACCAAAGACTGCTCTCCCTGAATTCTCTCTCCTTTAGTAAGTAAAAAGGCAGATGAGTGAGAAATCTTTCCTAAGGACAGTTAAAGGAAACTTAGACTCAAGTTTCAGGCAACCAAACTGGGCTAATAATTTAATGGAGGGAGATGTTTTTACTGCCTACTTTTTTCCCCTCTCCCAATCTGCTCTTCTTTGATGTTTTTCTTATTCTCTTACCTCAGCTCCATCTTAAGCAAACCACACCTTTCAATAAATCCAGCTAAATCAGAGAGACACACACAAATCACAGGACAGCTCTTTCTCCCCTTCCCTTTCTTTTGAAAAACTTATGCTGGGAAAGTTGAAACCACAGAAAAATCACCTGACTAAACCAGGAGCGAGTAAGTCAGACACACAGTCAGAATCACCCGCTACCGCTGCAGTGAGTCCATGGGTGTGTCAGATCCGTGCAACTTCAAGTGGTATGCTTGGATATCAATTGGGCTTCAAGTCCAACACTACTGAGACAAAGAAATTAATTTTTCTTCCCCATTTCCACTTACTTTGGATAAAGAATAAACAGGAAAAAGAGGAGAAAAAAGAAAGGCTCTGTATCAAGTGATGAAAGTTACCTTGGGGATTCTGAGGATACTACCGGTACCCCTATTTGTGGTAACACAGGCCACCACACTGAGATTGAGGACTCAGTCCTCAACTGAAAGTGATCTTCCTTTTTAATCCTTCAGTTCTGTTGGAGGCTTCATGGTCTCTGCAGTGGAGATACTAGGTATCACTTATCCAAACAGCAAGTCACTTTATCTGGGCAGTTACCTCTGTCATTTAAGCAGATACCAAAGGGCAGGGGGAAGGGCAGGGGAAAAGTTAAAGTCCACAATCAACAGGAACTATTCTTTTTTACAGTAAAAATATTAAACAGCCCATTAGACACAGATAAGACCTATGTTCCTTTAAGGGCTTGTCTCAGCTACACGAGAGTCAGGCAGAAGAGGAAAAGAACTTGGTCCTACATCCAGAGTCTTTGCCATTCTGCAAATACGTATCTTTTTTTCTCAGCTAGACTTTCACTGAAACCTGTAACTCAATGTGTTTAAAGTTACAGGTATCAGGGAAGCTCATATTATGCACTGCCTGCATTTTTCAGACTTTTCAGGAAGTAAACAAGCCCAAGGGAAAATAAAAAGTCTGGCAACACCCCAGCACACTGAGGCACCAGATAAGTGCATTTGTGATCCAAATGCTACACAGGGTGAGAGGGAGAGAATGGAAAGGTATGTAAATTGATATTACACTGCAGAGCAAAGTCAAGATCCTACCTTCCCAGGTAATAACTTGGGACAGCAGTAGGGAGAAATCCTCATACTTTCAGGTGGATGGCCTTCAAGTTATATGATTCTGCAGTCCTACTTTCAATGTATTTTGCTTCTCTTGATTACTCAAGACTACTTAAAATATGTCCATATGTTTCATACAGACCACATCATATGCATAGTGCAAAATTTTTGTCTAATTATAAAGATTTTGTAATTACAATTATCCAGGCAGATAAAACTGCTTCACTCACCATAAAGACAGCAAGAAAGTTTGAGCCTCACAATATCAGTTTGATAAAACTCCTGATCTGAATAAAGATTGCTCCCAGTGGATTACA
The DNA here is from genome assembly GCF_049639895.1 of Pseudopodoces humilis. NCBI lineage: Eukaryota > Metazoa > Chordata > Aves > Passeriformes > Paridae > Pseudopodoces > Pseudopodoces humilis. The sequence continues at coordinate 60,249,938 of NC_142203.1, read as the reverse complement.
TGGATCCACTATCATTCTGCAAAAGCTCTCTCTCCTGTAACATTACCCCAGAGCAATGCATCATTCATTGTAATTTTGCTTTCAATGGTATTCAGATATAGGTACCATTGCTATCTGAAGCATCCAGCGAGAGAAAAATGTTGTTCACTATGTTTATACTGATGCTACAAACATCAGCCAAAAAATTCAGCCAAGCAGGAATTAATGAGCTAGGCCTGAACACTACCCACTGAATATGACAAGAAAGTGCTTAGATTGCTAAGTACTGAAATTATTTGCTTAAGACGCAAACATCCGAAATCAGTATTTCCCACGACTGACCAAGAAGTGTATCTCCAGAGAGTAAAGACACTTCCCAAGCTCCCAATACAGAGATGTGTCACTTCTTTACGAAGTGAAACTGCCCATTCTCTGATTGATAACTGACATGATTGCTCTTTACACTGTCTCATTACATAAAAGGAGAGAGTTAATGCGAATTGGCAGGACATTAAGTGGTTTCAGTAGAGACTGAAATAGAAGAAAGTAACACTGGGAGTGGGCTGACATTCGCACTAGCCAGGACAAGCATTGCAGCGCTGTGGCAGTGTGCTGTGGCTGTGTCGGTTCAGTCCCTGGCCATCACCAAGGCACCGCTCCTGCCCCGACACCCGTCTCTCCCTTGCCGCATACGGACACTAATGAACGCCTCGTTCCGCTTCCAGCCTACAGCTACGGCGGTGGTTCGGTTCCACCGAGACCGCACTCAGTCTCACAGCGAATCCCTGCCCTGCTGCCGAGCACCACCGTGCCTCTGCAGGACCCTGGATGGATGAAGTGTGTTTCCGTGGTGACGGCCCCTTCCAGGACAGCTTCCCGACCCATCAGGGATAACAAACACATCCCAGGCTGCACGTATCTACCAGACATCTACCTATCCAGCACTGGCTTTCGCCACAACCGGTTTTCATTCGACAGATTAGGTTAGGGAAGGAAGAGTAAGGACATCAGAGAGAAGAGGGAGCTCCAGATGTCAGTGGATAAGCTGCAGCAGCTCCCTCCCCCCGGGGCTTAACCTTCCCCTCCGGGCCCGCGGCAGAGACCAGATCCCCCCGTGCGGGCGCGGGGCGGGGGAGCGGGCGAGGGGCAGCAGGCACGGCAGGGGCTGCGGGCCGGCAGGAGCCCCGCTCCGAGTGGTGCCGGCGCGGGAGGGAGGGGGAGGCGAGCATGCGATCAGCGCGGTGCCGTGCAGCGGGAGCGCGGCGCCCCGCGGGCGGCTCCCCCCGCTCCTGCGCGGCCCCCCGACCTACCCAGCAGCACGCAGAGCACGTCCAGCGCCACGAAGGGCAACCGCGTCCTGTCAAACATGCTGGCGGCGCCCGGCGGCAGGCGCGGTGACAGCCTCGGCCCGAGGGGCGGGAGCGCGGCGGAGGCGGCAGGGAGGGGCTCCAGGCGAGGCGCTCGGAGGGAACGGCCCCCTTGCGCTCCCGGCACCGCTGAGCAGCCGCCGCCGCCCGCACTGCGCTACTGCCGCCGCCGCGGCCCCCGCGCGCCTTTAAGGCCGGGCACGGGCGGCGGCGGCGCCTCAGACCGCCCTCAGCGACGCCCTCAGCGACGCCCCGCCCGCGGCCGGCGCGCGCCGCCAATCGCGACACGCTACGCCCCGGCACCGAGCGCGGCCGCGCGGCAGGCTGAGGCGCGACCTGCCCTCACCTGCCGGCCCGGCCCGGCCCCCAGGGCACACAGGCCGTGGCTGCGATCTGGGAGGGAGAGGGTCTTTCCTCCGCGGAGAACGCGAGGAGATTTATTACTATATTGTTATTGTTATTATTATTACACAAGGCAAAACTTATTTCCACCTCTGGAATCACAGAATCCTTCAGGTTGGAAGGGACCACAGTGGGTCGTCTGGTCCAAGCTCCCTGCTCCATCACCAAGGACAATCTGGCTTCTTCCTCTTGGCACTCACCCCTTTAGATATTTATAGACATTGTTGAGTTCCCCTCTTGGCTGTCTCTTCTCAAGGCTCAACAGGCTCAGCTCTCAGTCTTTCTGTGTGAGTGAGATGCTCCAGTTCCCTAATTACCTTTTTTGCCCTCTGCTGGACTTCCTTCTTCCAGGAGCTCCATGTCTCTGTTGTGCTGAGCAGCCTGGAACTGGACAACCTACTCCAGATGTGGCCTCACCCAGACTGAGTAGAGGGGCTGGAAGGGTGCTGGAAAATTGCAAAAAAAACCCAAAACAGCTGGAAGCAGAGCTTCAGCCCGACCCAACCCAAAGCAATCTTTTTCCTTGTTAAAACCTTTTGTTTGGAAAGAAGACACTTACCAACATGAAGAAAATGTTTCCTGCATAACCACATTCTTATTTTAGCACCATTAATGACAAACCAGACAATTTTATTCACCAGTGTTAGGGCTGTTGGGCATAAACGTGTAGCTTCTGCTAGAGAGCTACACATTTTGTGTAGCTGTGTTTTGTATGAGGCAATTGCAGATGGGATGAGTGGCACTTCCCACAGAGAACCAGACATAAGCTTTTCAGCCATTTCTCATGTATTCCACTCCCGAATTCTGTAAACAGCTTCACTTTGTACAGTATCCTAACAGCTGAATAAGAGGTTTGAGGGATCAGCAAGAGAGACAAGTTCTTGAGGTGGAAGTGCCTCACTGAATATGTCGTATCTTCAACTGTGCTGCCTAAAAAGGCACATAAAGTAGTTCCACATAGAATATATAAGAAATGTCTACATAGTAGCCTATTCAGGACATCCTGTTTGTATCTCCATGCCTAAGCATCATCCCAGCTACATGTCAAAATGAACAGTTCTAGAGATTAAAACTACCCTTGATTTCTTTAAGTGCAGTGTAAATTAAAGAGCACATTTTCCTGTGCAACTGTGCATGGTATGGTTTCATAAATGTAGGAATTCCTCTTGTCTTAAAATGTATAAAGTAATGGAACAAATTGGAGCACAACCTGGCAATGAGAAGAACTGGGCTTATCTTTCTGAGAACAGCTGCTGAAAGAAAAGTGTGCAATCTGCTCTGCCCCTCACAAAGCTGGGAATTGTTCACAAGGTTTTAAGTCAGGAGTAGATAACATCCCCAGAACTGCAAGATGGTTAGAAAAAACAGAGGACAAGCAATGCAAACATTTCACACACAATTGCCATAATTGTTTTCTTCAACCCAAAAGCATCAGGCTAATCTTGTTCAGGCTGCAAACAGCCCCCTTGACCCACACACCTATGCAGTAAATTAGAGACCTGAGAGATTGCACTATTTGAAATGCATCTCTTCCCAGAAGAATGTGAGCAATATAGAGATTATCCTTAAAAACACCTGGAAACTGAGTCCTAGCACAGCATTCACTTGACAGAAATTAATCATGCTTTATTGTCCTGCAGTTTCTACATCTCTGTTTCACCCTTGAGATGTAGCTTGCCTGAGGGAAGAGGCACCTCTGCAATCTTGTACCAGAATTCAGGGAAGAAAGCAGTCACTGGTTCCTCTCCAAATTTTCCATTGCACAAGGGATACAGGCCTTGCTGCTGCAACTCTATTCCCACTACTTGGCTTGATAGGTCTTGGAAAACCCCAGCTGAGCATAGTTTGGGGGTATGGGGAGTAGTGCACAGTTCTAGGCTCTCAGAAGGCTTTTCTGGGCCTTCTTATATGGGCAGGTATTAACCATGGGAGCATGCCAACCCAAGCACTTCCAGCCTGAAGTACTACTCAGGTTAGTAAACCCTACATTTACACAAGGGCTGTGTTGGCCTAAGTACTGGCATCTTCAGATATGTTGTTATTCCATACCAAAAGGATGTTTTGGTGTAAACTGAAGAAAGAGTAAAAAACCAAAGCCTGCATAACTTTAATACCTTTAACAAATAAAAGGGTGTCTGCAGTAGCAACAAACCCCAGGGTGGCAGAAAGGGAAAACTGATGCTGCTTGATTAGAGAACATCTGGAGATGGATCCATTCCAGAGGGGATGGATGTTGGTTGATTATAAACACAAACAGAAATCATGTTCAGCATAAGTTGGAGGTTCGAGATTTTTACCTATACAACATGAATACCAGAGCCTCTAAGTTTCAGTTTCTCCTGGTACTTTGAGAGCTTTGTAGTGTCTCTCAGCTTCATGGCATTTTTACTGTGCTGGCTTTGCTTGGTCCCTCACAGCAAGGTGCTAACAACTGCCACTGCTCTTAGCCATTTTAGTGACCCAGTGAGATCAAGTCAGAGCCACTCATATGCTTAACAAAATGCTAAAGAACATTTTTGGACACAAGTAAAAATGAAGACAGCAGACAAAGCTCATAATTTATATTGTCTCATACCTCTTAATGAGATTTACATGTTAAGTTAGTCTTAATATTACTCTCTAGAATTTAGATTCTTCAAAATATCTTCCCCTCTCACTTATTTTCTTGTTTAGTATAGTTATTTAGTTGGTTTGTGTGCTTGTTTTAAAAATGGCATCTTCTCCTTTGTTTAAGGGAGGGCAGTGAGCAGCTGCAAACACCAAGACCAAGTTAAAGCCCTATTAATGTCTTTGTTTTCTTCTGTTTAGTCTACAAAACCATTCTTCTTAGAAGTTTTGTGTGTACAAGGAATAAACTCTCAGGAAGTTTATCATCAGCCTCTAGTGGTACTTGTGTGATGATTAATTAGTACTGACCCAACAGGACTCTTAACTGCAATTAACATTCATATGGATCAGCAGCTTTGCAAATGACTGGACTTTCCCAGGCTTGTTTCTCTGTAGCTTGTTCTGGGGTAGAAGTCAATAGCTCTGAATGAGCTGTTACCACCAGGAAAGGGATGAGAGGGTCACTGTAGATAGTTCTGGGAAGCCATCCTCCCGGTGCTCAAAGAGAGAGCACCACTCCAACCATAGCACTCGGAATGCTATTAGGAAAGAGCAATCTGACAAATCTCACTATGACACATTCCTGAATGCCAGAAATCCCACATCAAAATGGGTAAGAAGAAGAAGAGAAAGCACGAAGCAGAAAAGAAAGCATTTTCAGAGCTTGTATACAACAGTTTCAATGTAGCAAAACCAAAACATAGTATTTCAACATTTAAAAGGAATGATGGGAGAGGAAGTCTTTATAAACTGCAGATCTTGAAAATCATGAAATATGTGGAGAAGGTTAAATGGGTATCAAGCATTCAGTACTTTGTATCAGCTAAGAACTATGGAAAACTTCTACAAGATGTCAGACCACAGGACTTTTTTACATCAGAATATTGTGTAATGTTTGCCTCGGGATGCTGTGGACACAAAATTACAAAGGAGCAAAGAGGCACTAGGTGAATTCATAGAGGATAAGTTGACCGTTAAACAGTGGATCCTGGAAGTTTCAGAAACATCTGATTTCCCACATTTAGAAAAAAACTGCTGGGAAACAGTCATTCTATAGCGTTTGTTTCTTAAACTCCCCCATAACATCTGCTTCTGGCCACTGCTGCACAGTTTTTGGCTGGATGGACTTGAACTGAGTCAGGTCTTCATATGTTCAAGCACAGTGTAACACTGCAAAATACATTAGTAATAGCAGAGATTAAAAAGTTCAGACAGATTTGTAATGTTCCATCAATTTCAAACTCTGCAACATTTTTGTGTGGTTATTTTGAATTTATCTGCCAAAACCCCACTCATGGAGTAAGGAGGACAAGGAGAAAAGTCTGAAAAATAGCCCCCCTGAATTCATCTTTCAAGACACAGGATTTGCCTCTAACAAAATTGCATACTCTGCTATAGGATAGTAGAAACCTGAACCTCTTAAGTCAGCTGAAACCCCTTGCACAGAATGTTTCAGGAAACAGAATTTAGATTCTACCAAAATATCTTAGCCTCATACCTCTTCTTTTGTTTGGTCTGGCCATTTAGTTGTTTTCTTGCTTTTGCTCCTATGCCTCATGTTTGTTTTGTTTTTAGTAAGGGAGCAGTGAGTGATAAAGAACACTCATATTTCTAATAAACAAAATATGAGGAGTTTCCTTTCTTGTTTTTAAAATTATTTTTTCCTTTAAATACAGATGACTCTTATTTGGGTTCTTAATCTCCATATGTCTCTTGAACTATTCCCCAGAAGGTCCTGCTGTCAGGCTGACTTGAGATTGTCACCTACAGGCAGGTTCAGATGCATGTAGGTGACATGCATGCCTGTAGGTTCTGCTCCCCCAATTTTAGGTAAAAGTTGTAGACCATTCCCACATGAGATCTGTTTTAATAGAAAATACAGGTTATTTCTAAAGATTAGCCACAGAAATAAAGAATCAAGCAGACCTCACCAGACAACATATTTAATATTCATGCCCATGTAATGTGCAAAAATGCATTAAAGCCCAAGTATATAATTTTGTTTATATTTTATGGTGTGTATCATACAGCCCCAGAGGATTCTATAGCATATTCTAAAAAAAATACTTCAGGCTACGTCTACACAAGTTAATTAAGTGGGGCCAACAAACACTAAACAGGTACTGGCACATTATGGTATTGGATTTGTTAGCTCACAAATGGTGTTGTTCAGAACTATCACAGGCTGGGGAACATTCTTAGCAATGGCAATTTTGCATGCAGACAGACTATTTTTGATAGGAAGAAAAAGCATCTGTGTGGCCATCAGCTATGCTCTAACAGCTGGCCTCAGGGCTAAGAAACATTACCTGTTTGCTCTTTATCAGAGTATTTCATTACTTGTTTCAATTTCAGATATTGCTCTGAAGTAGTAGGAGACTCTGAAAGGAAGAATGTCTTAAGGGCATTCACAAAATGTTCATGTCTGAGTGAAACTTTTATTAAAAAGGTCTTACGATTATTGCAAATTGGAGTGATTTTGAGGGTGCAAAATTCGTGTCCTCTGGCATCAGATTTTCCTTTTCTTCCCTTTTTGAACATGCTTTCCTGTCAAAACAGTTGGCAAAACAAAGGTAACTCTGGCAACAGCCATGCATCTCAAGAGATGAACTTCAATAGGCTTACCAGTTGCATAAGAAGAATTTGCCAATGATATATTAAGGGCACCAAGTTTTGACCCATTACACATCCAAAATGGTAACTCAACCTCCTGTGCCTTGTTCTGTTCATATTTGGATATCCATACATCCATTTCAGATGCAAAGAGCAAAGAGGATAAGCTTGGAGGAATAAGTGTGCCCTTGCAACTTTGTCCAGGTGTGCTTCACTGGCTGATCAAAGTTGTGCATTCAGACTGCAGCAGATAAGGAGTCTGTTCTCTGCTTGGCAGCAGCAGTCCCACCCCTGACCTAACACCCTGTGCTTTAAACAGGCAGCAAAGTACAGGGATACCATTGCCAGGCAGTAGCTCCCAGTCCTGTAACACTTGAGGATGGCCTGGATTACCAGTAGAAGTACCACTAGAAGTAGAGCATGGGAGCACACACAAGCAGAGAGACACAAAGAGGTAGATCTAGGTTGTTTTTCCTGGCCCAATGCTTGTGCTGCTGCTAGGAGGATGAACCACTTGACTGCTGCCCTTCAGTGCCACATATCTTCATTTATGTTAGAAAGTTTTCAGATCAGCAGTGACCCTTTACCATGCACATTTCCTAACACAGTGGATTGACCCATTACAGTATTTCTAAATTGTATTCATCCACAACTCACTCTGATGCTAAGGCCAAGACAAATATGCAGAATGACTACAGAAATTTGTCTGTAGCAGACCTTTTGCAACACTATAAGTCACAGTGCTATGCTATAACAGTTACCAACTGTTGTAGCACTTATCAACACTATCAACACAGTTATCAAAAGTTATCAATGCTGGTTTTGTTTCATCTCCACTCATGACTTTCTTTTCTAGATCTGAAGAAATTTATTCTCAAGTTTATAGCATTTAGTTGTTTTTTCAAGAAAGTGTAACTATATTGGATAAAATTAAACCTTGGACATATCTCCCTTACTGATACAATGTAGTTACAACAGCCTAACCATGTAAGTTATGGCAACTAAAAAAATTAATTATGAGGGTGCTTTGAAAGTGAAATAACTATAGACAAATTGTCACCAGAACCCTAAAACTGGAAGAATCAAGTAAAAACGAAACCTGCTTCAGTACAGACTGCAGAGCATGTTTATTTCTTGTACATCTGAATTATTTCTGTTAGAGCATGATCAGGGCCAGTTCCTGCTCAAAACACAATTAAGAGTGGAGGAGAATAGATCAACAGATGATTGCAACATTAACTATTTAGAATTCTTTGTCAAAGCATTATGTGAGAATTTTTGGTCCTAACACAATCATTATCTAATGGACATTTTGCTTCTCCATCTTCTATAAAATAGTATTTGATTCCTTGAAATTGTCATCAGAGTTGAACACAAAAAGTCACAGCTGGAGCTGCTTCAATTTACAGAGTGTTCAGTTACTGAAACTTTACACTTCCCCTTAGTTTGCATTCTACACCCTGAGCAGGAAACGAGGGATTTCACTTTGCTGTCTTGTCTCTTTAAATAGATTCACCCTCATGCCAATAGCAGATTCAGTGCCTTAAAACACAAGTCAATGTCTCTTCTAATCTACTGCCAGAGCACAGAATGTCCAGATTATAATTAAGCCCTGACCACTTGGTATTTACTTTTATTACACTAATACTGTGAGGCCCCAGTAAGATTCGAGCCAATTGTGTTATGTGCTGTGCACACTCACAGCCACTGTCTGAAAGACCTCACAGGACATGGTGAGAGAAATAATTTCCCACAGCAGCAAAAAGAGACTTAATTTTGTTGCTGTTCTCCTTGAGGCATTAGCCCTAAGAGAGAAGAGGAATAAACCTGTCTCAAATGAGTCATCTGTGCAGATGAAAACATAAAAATATCTCCTTATCTCCTGTTTTATCTTTTCCTTCCACATTGCTGCTTCTTTCCCAACCAGAATAATAACAACATAAGAGTGAAGTCAGCCCTGGGCAGGGATGCTGTAGTGTCTGGAGCACCAGAAGCAGTGGAAGCAGGCAGGAGTCTCACTCGATGTGCTCTGGCTCCTGAAGTCAGAGCAAGCACTTGGCAAAGGTGAGGAGAAGGATTTTGTCTGTCAGAGTAACTTTTATGGGACCCAACTCTTCCAGGAATTGTTTAAAATCTGCATAATGCTTCTGAGTGTTAATGCCTGTGTTGGGACATTTGCATTAGCAGATAGATGTGCAAGAACATGTGTTTCCAGACATCTGCCTAGTGATTGCATATCTGAGCAGTTTGCTGAAACTTGGTCTAAAGTCCATGAGGTCCTTGGGCTCCTGAAATGATTTCCAAGGTTTGTAATAAATTGTGCTGTTGAAGTGTACCATGGTTAAGCAATTCTTGCATGATAGAAACAATATGTGTGCACTGCACTAAAACAAATCTATGTTATTTTAACTTTCCAGTCTTCAAAAGCTTTCTGAAGGGAACACAGACATACAGAAGAATTTCATATGTATAGATGCAGTGAAAAAAAGAAGAAAATTTTTGCAAGGATGCCCCAAAATTATCACCCTCCCAGTACAAGACAAGTGAATGATACAATGCTGATTATGGTGCATTGAATTAGTAAGAAGTGAGGAATCACAGTGCAGTAAGACAAAGTCTCTAGATTTCTACAGAGCCCTGGTTGAACTGCTTACATTCCTCCAGCTAGGTCCATGATTTTTTAGCCATGTCAGAGGAGGGAGGACTCAGAATGTGCAATGCCACAGGGTTAAGTGGCGGTGATGTCTTAGAAGGAGAGGTTCATCTTCAGGCACAAAAGGCATTGCAGTATTGTTGAGTTTCCCCTCCTGGTGCACACATGGGATTGCAGGATTGCGCCAGAGTGTGAGTCAACAAACAGGTGGTGTGGGCTTTCAGGATCTTGGGGTTGAATGGGAATGCAAACCATGACTTAACATACACCATGTGTCTTTCCCTTCTTCCAGGAGAGAAAACAGTGTTCCTACACTGCAGGTAGGTACTGTGAAGAAAAATGTCACAGAAATGTCACAGATACTACTGTTATGGGTATAGATTCAGGGCACAGATTCAGCTTGTTCAGTTCTCTAACAATATTATTATTGTTGTTGTTATTATTATTAAAATTATTAAATTCACAAATTATAGTCTATTATCAGGCTACACACATGCTGTACATACTTGTATGACTAAAGCAATTAAGACACATAAAAAGACCTTGAATTTGGTAAAAATAGGCAAATGGGGAGTATCCCATCCCAGACTCAGCAGCTGGCAGAGGGTATGTGCTGCAGTCATCTACTGTGAACTCGACTTTGTTTTGCTTAAGAGTCCATGAACTTGTGATAACTTTTACTGGAGCATCCACAGAAGTACTCAGGAATGAGTATGTTTTTTACTGCCCAGTTACCTGTACTCTTAAAAAAATTTTGTAACCATGAATAGATATAAATTCTGTGTGATGTTTTACACTGTGTTTCTCAGCTTAATAAAATATAAGAAGAAAGCTATAGAAAGAAGGGGGAGGGTGCCTAGTTCAAGCATATAAAGGCAAGTCTATAAAGCATGTTACACAGTTAAAAAGTGACATGCAGTTTTAAGATTATATCTGCCAAGTATGTTGATGGTATGGCTTGTGTTCTATCAAGTCGTTTCTACTGTCTTTGTTTGAGAAGTATGAACTAGTTTTATACAATAAAAAAAAAACCAAACCAGTCCTGTTTAGGAATCAGGCATCACTTCTGTATAGTCTTTGTCTTTGACTTTGTCACATGTAAAGACAGCTGACAGAATTGGTTCTGTAAGGCTGTGGTTAGGAAGAACTCTGTAGATTGTAACACTGTTAGTCTGGTCCACCTCTGTGCTATGGAAAAAAGAGGGAACTCAGTTTTCCAAATCTCCCATCTCCCATTTGAGTCTTTTACCGCTGGATGTGGGCAGGACCTGTCTGCTTCCTGGCTGTAATTCAAGGAACAGTTAAGCAAGGGACAGACAGCTCTGGCTATTCCTGCTCAGCCACATCAGTAAGAGACAAAGACTGGAGAAACCCAGTTTTTTGCATCTCACTTGTTCTCACCTGTGAGGTAGGCTCTGAGCACTCTCATGACCCCAGGGATGACTGCAGACACCGGAGGGCTGGGTCCCAGACATTGTGAATACACCGAAGTGCTGATATCTAAAAGGCGTGTTAGGCATTGAAGACTGTGAATAAGACTCAGCACTGACACCATCACAGACCTGTCAGTCTTCATCTGAGAGCCTTCCTAAGTGTTACTCATCTTTGCTGAGACTTGTTTATCAAATGCTCAATCCAATACAACACATGTAATTGTTTGCAAGATGGAAACCTTCCCATTTGTCTGCAGTCTGCTTTGAGGATAACCGCACTGATTTTTCTTGCACTTTTATAATTTGGAATATGCTGTATTTAAATAGGGGCTAGGGAGAAGGTAAGGAGAGCAGGTGGAGAAAGACTGTGTGCAAATGTGCATATATGTGTTTATCAGATTAAATAAATATATTTTAATAGGTTGATAGGAGAAGAGTAATTCAGTTTCATGCTAGATTTTAATACAAGAAAAGCCCGAGGTGTTGCCAAGATTATGGCATTGGTTAGATAGAGAAACTTTCTGCCGTCAGTGCAGTTCAGAGTCCTGACTGAATCCTAGCGCTCCAGAGACAGATGTGCAGCCCTTGAGACAGAAACAACTGTCAGTGGGAGAAGAGAAAGGAAGCAAAGGGAATGCAGAGGCATCTCCTGGCATGCTTAGTGCATGCAGAGCTCATATGTGATTTTATCAGCATTGGTGTCTAGTCTTGCAAGAAACATTTTGAAATAGAACAGTGGAGGAGTACAGTAGACACAGTGGTGTGGAGTGAGAAGTGGGGGAGCTTCATCTGAAAGCATCAGAAAAGTCAGTGCAAGAGCAGAGGTGAAATGCTCAGTGGGTACCTCTAATTTAGAAGGAAATTAGTGCAAATTAGAAAAGTGTTTTAAATAATATTTCATGAGGGAAGAAAATACTGGATTGCATTCTGTTTTTTTGGAAACAGGAAGAAAGGTGACAGAAATGGATTAGAGTATTACAATATGAATATTCTGGATAAACTTACTCTGCTTTGGCCCTTCAGGCTTTCTCAAATAACATAACAGAATATCTAGCATAAAAACATGCTGAGAAAGGTTCAGATTCCAGAAACACAGTGACTCATGCAGTTCCAAAACAGTGTTACAACAAGTTGTTGTCCAAATTTCCTGCTGTATTACATGTACTGCACGTTCAGTGGTGCTGCTGGCACACTTCCCTCTGAGTCAGTATAGAACCACTGCCCCAATTCAGTTAGGTGACCGCTGTGCAGCCAGTGCTTCTGTCATCGCCAACAGATGTGAAACAAATGCCCCAGTTCCTTGTAGTCCTCAAGATCCTTATACAGACAGCAGAGCCTAATTAATCTCTGACATAGTGACCATGTATGAAGATAGACAACTGCCTTCTATGTTTCTGTGCCCTTCCATCTAATTACAGCAATTTTCAGTTGGATTAGCATTCATCTCTGGAAAGATGGACTCTAAATTAGGAAAAGAGAATGGGAAGTTGGAAGGGAGCATTTCTTTATACATTTTCTATTTGTTTCAGTACCTAATACAGTTGTATTATGTCTTAATGCAACATGTCCTTTCCCATGGACCCTTCTTGCACTATGTTTATCAAGCTCTTACAAAGCACAGGAAGCCATGTGGAGAGGTGAGAAGGAAAGTTTAAGTAGAGAGAATGACAAGTATTGGCCTTGACCATATTGACATGAGGAGATTCAGTGATGCCAGGGAAAAATATAACTTGTCTACTCCACAAACCCTGGAGTAATCCTCCTCCATGGTGATTTCTCTCTGTTCTCTTTTTTCTAGTCAGGGTCTTACTGGAAGACAGGCCTTTCAGCCTTTGGGAAATCTTGACCTATGTAGGTGTTTACTGCAGCTTTGTAAATGAACTAGAGGAAAGGGTAATAATAATGAACAATTAACAGCATTGAGCCTGGACTTAGATTATCATGGTCCTATCTGTTGAAAATGCAAAAAGTAAGAACCCTGAATGCTGTAACAGGGGTCTTCTCTAATCTTTAGATGCCATAAAAAAATATAAAGGAAGAATAGCAAAAACTGTTTTGTTTTTCTTTCCTTTGTGTTGTGGCGCTGGTGGACCCCTTGAATGACATCACAAGGTTTTTTGTGCCTTCCTAGTAAAACTTGCCATCTGTAAATGCCACTGTTTAATATCATGTGGAAATCCGGAAATAAAAAGTTCTATCCTAAAGGCAATTTATTTGAATTTATGGTCTGGCTTGAAGGAGTCAAGTGTGAATTTCTCCCAGAGCACATTACCTGTATCCTGAAAAAGAGTGTGTTTTTCAAAGGTTAGATGTTGCCTATTGTATGCCCGAAAACACCTTTGTAGTTTTGCATTGAGACAAGATGGTATTTGAATCTGGTGGAATGCTTTACACTTTCATATTGTCTGAAGGCTGGAAACTTATCACCAGAGGAGTAACAGAGATGACAGTAAAGGTACAGTTCAGTCAATGGAAAAAGAGATAAAAGCAATTGTTGAGACCCACATTTTCTCTAAAATGTTTCCCTTCCACCCCCACCCCATCCCCATCCCTCTGGGTTTTTTAGGTTTGTTTTGGTTTGGTTTTTTGCTGTTTGTGGGTATTTTTGGCTTGTTTTTTTTTCATGCGGAAGTCTAGATGTCTTTTGTGGAGATGTACTGATCTGCAGGGTATGTGGTATGGGGTCCCAGGGACAGCTCCAATAAGTACAGTTTGATCCCTGAATGGACTTCAGATGTAAATATGGAAAATGTAACAGCTTTTCTTGGCTGGAACAAGAAGAGTGACATGCCATGTCCTTGCAGCTCTGACTAAGGTTAATTCCTACAGCATTCTTACTGGCAAGGTCAGAATTCATTTTTCAGTAATGATAATTTCCAGAGATTTTACTCTTGGAGATACTCCCTCCAAGAACCTACCCTGAATGGCAGTGACACAGTACTGAAGAGGAAACTAAATATATTGTCTTTTTTAATCTAGAACTAAGAAGTCCAAGAGAACCAGATAATAATCTGGTTTAGTCCTGTCTTGAATGATCCAGGTAACTTCTTACAACCATTCATTTATTTTTGCAATGACCTTTCTATAACAACACCCTTAAAAATCTAGTATTAAATCAGACAGGCTAAATTGTGAATAGAGATACTGAAAGATGAAGGAACAACATGGGGGGCTTTTATACTAGTGCTTAGTTTCTGTTTCTGCAGGAACAGGATCCATAATGTTTATTGATGTCTGGAGATCTCTGGGTGTGTGCAGCCATCCTCCGATGCAAAATAACTGGAAAAATTGTTGCAGCCTTGGAAAAGATGAGTTTTCTTTACAATTACAGTGAGTTTAAACAACTTCAAGACACAAACCTAAGATCACAGCTGATAACACATCAAATAATTAGGGATGCTCTACCTTGTGGGATATATAATGAGTTATATTAAATAAAGAGTTATGCACTCACATTACATAAGAATATTTGTGTACTCCATTTAGTGACATTAAAAAAAACTCAAACAACAAAACAGAGAATAATACAAATGCAAATACCTTGGAAAAGAAAATAAATAAAAGCTGTAGAATAAATAGTGCCATAAACAGTGGTAAAACTGTTGCCAGAGAGCTTCTGGCCTTTTTCACAGGTTTACAATTGTGTTTGATCCTCCTTGTTTGGTTTCTCATGGGACCCTTGTCCAGCTTTGTCATTCTTTATTATGAGACTGACTTCAGTCAGCTGGTTTGTGGCCAGTTGCACTAATAATAAACTGGCAAGGAGATCAGAAATTACTGGAACTATTTGGTCATCTTGAAACTAAAAATGAAAGACTACTCCAAAATTCTTGAAGGCAAAAAAAACCCACTCTTAATATGCTTTTTCTATAATAACTGTTTCACAGCATAAAAAGTCTACAAAGTTCAGATTGTTTCAGTTTATTTAGTGCTATGTTGGCCTTAAAAGCTGTAAGGAGTTCCAGCCAACAGAAACTATCTCTTCCAAGAGGGATTAATTTAATATTAGCAAATAAAAATGCATATTGTTGAGAATCCAAACCTTTAAAGGTGTAGAAATAATTTATTAAGGAGAATGACTTTTTGTACCATATTGCCTACAGCATTCTACGTTACACACTCCATTTGTCCTGTAAGGTTTATAGTCTAATGTAGACCCATTAAGAGACTGGGTAGGCTTTTGCTGCATCAGCTACACAAGCACAGTGTGTGATGTATTTGCGTGTTTGACTGCCCCACTTGCGGGTTTTTTAAGAAATTCATCTTTCCTTTGCTGAGGTCATTCACTTACGGCTTTACAGTTCTAACCTCACTCCACAGGATTAGTAAGATACTTCCCAGGAGTATGTAGTGACTGGCTGACTGCTTTTGAGCATCTGGCTGATGAGACATTGGTGAAATTTGGGAGTATTTTACTAACGTTCTTGTGAAGATGGAAACACTGATACAATGTTTTTCCATCTTTGCACCTCTAGGTTTTTGGGTAGAACTGCACATCCTGAGGTAGTTTTGCTACCATGCTATCTTTCTGTTGATTTTCTATTACCTCTTGTACAGCTTTGCTGTGCTCAGTAAGGTATTTTATCCCCTTTGAAAATCCGCAAAGTAAGAACAGCAAAGCAGTCCATGCAGTTTCACCAATTTTAGTGGAGATTATCTATTTGGCAGCTGGAGGTCACCCCCCTCAGGTGTGTCTGAAACCTGAATACAGGCTGTATCTGTGTTATGTCCCATGATGCTCCCACCCCTCTATTGGCTCCCCTGCCCTGGCCCCTTCTTGCATCTGCTCAGGCCAGGACACACATGAGCTCAATATCTCTACAGCTAGAAACAGGATGTTTCACTATTCCTGAGAGCCAGGCTGCCAAGCTGACTTAAGGATGATTTAGACTCATCCTCTTGGTGGACTGGGTATCAAGGTGACAACTGGAAACAACTGGTCACAGCTCAGCATGGCAAACTTCATGACCAAAGAGTACCTCAGGGGTTCAAGCTACAGTGGGTAGGTGCATGTTACTGTGCACGTTGTGTGTCAGTGGTGCCCTCTCCAAAACAGGTCAGCATCAGAATGTCTTTAGATTCCCAAAGGAGACTTTCTGCTTGAGTTGTGCAGGTGAGTGGCTCCTCTGAGCGCCCTGATGGGCTACACAACTGTCCATTCACCTGCTGAACGACTGTCATCAGGAGTGCCAGCACAGGGACAGCTGGCAGGGAGGGAAAGCAAAACTGGACTAGTAAGTCTAAAATGTATTGTGATATAATGAACAAGTGATGGGGCTGATGGAGAAGGAAATGACAAAAAATGGATTTCTGAGTCTTCCATTGATTCGACTACAACATTCCATGACTTCATATATACTTTGGCTAAACATTTTAAAATAAACGTGGTCAAAAAATTCACAGCTTCTCTCCAGCTGTCTGTTGGCTTGAGGTTAGTGGCTTTAGTCAGCAATGAAGAGATTAAATTGCATGGAAATTCACAAAGAGGGAAGATCTATTGAAGCTCTGTGACCATTCCTTACAAGTGTTTTTGAAGAGGACAGAGTGCCCTTAGTGGGTTTTTTCTTCCCCAGAAATACATGACAACATCTACGCACAACAGATTATTCACCAAATTTAGCAGTTAAGCTTGGTGCATACTTTCCATGTGGTTCAAGTGCTATAAAATACTCCACAGAGAAATGCTACTGACAAATAACTAACATGCAAAGAACAAGTTCATGGGGGCCCACAATGCAACAACACACAAATCTCAGAGTCTGAATAATTTTTTGCCCAAGGAGTCAAAACAAAAACCAAGAGCCACCCTGGAATGACACAGAAAGCTGAGGGTACTTCAAAAGTGTATTCCTGTATGAGCTATCACTACATGAAAAAACCAAAGTCGAACTTACCAGCACCCTAACTCCCCCCACAAACCCCCCTTCCCCCAAAGAAATAATTTGCACTTCCCACTTACCTGCTTTTGTCCTGTGTTTTACTTTGGTGCTCACAATTTAGTGAGTTTTTTAAAAAGTAAATTTATTATTTCACACTCGACAATACAGCATGCAAACTGTGATGCAGGTCCAACTGCATCTGAGTTAACAGCTGCTGAAGTATACCCAGATCCTTGCATGGAAAGTGAAGTCCTGCTGTTTCTGATGGAATCTTCCCTTAACTGCCAAAATCTTTTCAAAAGCAACTTCTCCAAGGGCTGAACCAGTGCCCACTGAAAGCAAAGGGAAAGATTCCTATTGATGGCAAACATCCCAAGTAAGCCAGAGGTCTAGATTGCCCTTGCCAGACAATTTTTGTTTACGTGCATTTTGATGACTTTTAAAGCTTCTGTTTTTGTAGTTGCCCTTCATATGGATCCTACCATGTGATTCTCTTCCAGATACTTAACATACTGAATAAAGTGAGGTTGATGTTTTTCTACCCCTGATTCAATAAAGAACATAATTTTATCAAATTTATTTTTATGAGAGCTGTTTCAGTTAGGGTGCATGGGGAAGCATATGCAATGTTTAAACATACTGCTGTCCAATGGCCTGATTTTCCCTGTATAAACACATGGGATGAAGGTAAAAGACTCAGTCATGTGTTAAAGAAAACGATGTGCCCTCACAATAAAACCATAGAAGCCAGGTTTTTCACAAGTTTACTCTATGGTTGAAATTTACTTGCAGTTTTTGTCCTCAGAGGTAAGTATAGACATTCCAGTGCAGATGGGGATTGTGGAATGAAATGGGACAGTCTCCTAAGCTCTCAGGGAAGGTGTGGAAGCCTGAGGTCATGTACATTCTCCTTTGATGTCACTAAATGGCAATTTATTACCAAGGTGCAAATCAGGTGAATAAAGCTGTCTGAAAGGGGTTCACTGGGGCATGAGTTATGTATGAAAACAGACAGGAAAGGAATGAAAAAACATGCACCTTTAGGTAAGAGTTTATTTCTGGAGAAGTTCTAGGCCATCATTTATTGCAATTGCTACAATGGGGTAGCTGGCTACCTGCAGAAAGTAGTATAAACATGTGCACTCAGAGAGCAAAAACTATTCTATTCTTCTGTTACTCTTTAACTAGACTTGTTTTCTTCTATTGGAGTAGAAGCAGGAACAGTCCATGCAGTTGCAACGCATATTTTCCATATTTTTATAGACCAAGATTGTTTTAGGCCATATCAGTTTGTTTTAAAAAATGCAACACCCTCCTGCCTCTGCATTAAGATTAGCAAATTGTATTACGTCTTTGATACCACAATTAATTATTCAAAGAAATCACAGTTAGCTGGAGTTTTGGCTATAGAGTTTACCCCTAACTTTGAACTCCTTTGGTATAAAGTGTATCATGAGGACAGACAAGATGACACTTGAACCCCGTAAAAATAGGGAGCTGGGGGCATCATGAACACTGAAATTATTTAAAAGGCTTAATAAATCTAGGAACACCAGTTCCTATATCTTGGGAACAGCAGTCAAGAGTAATCTGCTCATGGCAAGTTTCACAGAGGCAGGATATGATCTTTTGCCTGTTGTTGTGAATCTGGCTGTACCCTAAATAGCAGCTATATTTCCATAACAGAGGACTTTAGTCATGCAAATCCTCCCCCTCAGGCACAAGGATGGCAGACAGGGTAGTGAAATTCAGCCTTCCCTTAGTAAAGAGTGTTACACCTCTACAGGAGAAGAAATGCAGAGCAACCATGAGCTCTTCCAAATTCCAAACACACAAAACCAGCACAAAGTGTTCTGGGAAATTATCTTCACTGCCTCTGCCACTCTGTATCAGCCAGATCCCTTGAACTCTTATGCTGGAGTAAGATAAAGGAATGTACAAGAGCTTGCCTATGCTAACTTGGGAGCTAATTAAAAAAAAAAAAAAAAAAAAAAAAATTAGGCATTCACTGAAGAGATAAATAAAAAAACAGCAAACAGCATTACCTCTCTTCCCGTGATGGACCGGTAATTTGAATACCCTGTAGTAATTTTGTAAATCAACCTTCTTTTGCTCTAAGAGAAGAAGCCAGATGGGTATTGGGGACATTTCTCTTTGGTGTGGCATTTGGTATCTAGCCTGGTACTCAAATGTGTAGGCATTTCTCCTCCCCTCCTATTGCAGCTGAATGACTTTGCTGTGCTGATTTGAAATGACCTGACTAATCTCAACTTCCTCTAACAGTTAAATGAAATGTCAGAAGTTAACAAGGTTCACAGAATTGAAAAAAAGGCCATTCAAACAATGATGAAAAGAAACACATGGACAGCAGTTTTTAAACAGTTTTTGGGCTATTGGAAATTATTAAATGAGCTTCAGTCAAGCTGCAGTACAAACATACTAAGATGTGACCAAAAAAAAGCTGCATTTTTCATCTGGACTGTTTAATCTATTTCAGGATTACAAAAAGGAGGTATATGAGAAAAGCCGTAATTAGGTAAATTTGAAAAAAAAAAAAGAAAGAGACCCCCTCCTGCCCCTCTTGGATTATCTGGTGTTTGGAAATACAAAACACACAGCAGCCCTGGTTTCACCATCTGAAATTACAGGAGGCAGAGGTAGCAATGATCTGGCAAGCTGAGTCCTGCTCCTTTCCAAGAGAAGTTTAATGGTGTTCTCAAGTGCAAAGGAATTGAATACACTGATCAGGGTTCCAATCTCATAGAATACCAACTCAGGAAAAAGCTTACACTGTACTCCCCCTTATGCACGGTACAATGAGCTAAACCAAACACATAAGTGCTTTGTCTATCATTAGTATATTACTTCCTATTAAGAAGTTATTGAAAACTCTACTAAAATAGCGTATTTTTTACTAAAGTCAGCTCCCAGATCTCCTGATCTGCCCACAGGAATTAATTTTTGCTTCCAGCTGAAAGAAAGAGAGACACTGTTTTGCTGGTAGCAGTACCAGTTATTGCCAAGCACTAATCTTTTTCCCGTTATTAATTTTTCCTCTGGCTGGTATCTTCATATCTGTTATAAAGGTGACTGATGTTTAGTCTGAAGCACAACACTCTGTAAGGCAAAACCATGCTTTCCAGACGCTACCATCTCTCACCTCCCTCGCTACCATTTCACTGCAGAACCTGGAGATCGCAGCATCACTCTGGCTCCTGTACAAAGGAGTTTCTAGGACTTCCCATAGTGCAGACTGTATATCCTAGTTTTGACTGTCGCACTACTCCTGGAAGTCTCTCCTCCTTCCCTTCACAGCTCCAGCTGTGATGTAACTCAGCTATACTGCTGCTGCCTCTCAGCTTTCTGGACAGCCATCGATGGATGGATATAAACTTTGTTTAGTAAACTCTGTGAAAGAAATTAACCAGCCTTAGGGCTGACTACATGTCCTTGCATATTAACACTTGCCCAGAGTCGAGCACTCAAAGTTAGGAGATGCCAGGTTAGACCAAAAATGGGAAACAAGTGACCTGGCAACCTTTGGACTCTCAAGCTGACTTCCTATGGAGAAAAAGGGTTCTGTGAGCCTGCAAACAGAAGACAACTCTTGTGCAGAAGAGTTCTCTGGTGGAGAAGGGAGCAGCCTGGAGGTTGGGTATGCAAGCTATCAACATGACAAAGAGCTCAGTGTTGCAACCAAATACCATTATCTTCACATATTTTCTGCACAAGGCCTTGGAAAGGCTGAACCTCTTAGAAAACAGGCAATGTTACACAAAAGATCCTCCCTGAGACGCTCTGTTTACATGATGCAATGTTTGAATTCCAAATGCTCTTATTTGCTGCACTGGTCATTTGAGCTACATTATTTAATTCATTAGCATTACATTGCCAATCCAGACAGAACAGGGGAAAATTATTTGTAGGAACAGATGCAGCTCTGAGACACTGGAAGAACAAAGGAAAACTGAGAGCCAGTAAGCTTAGGAGTAATTATGAAGACTACTAAAAGCTGAAAGGAAGAATCTGGGCAACAATAACATTACAAAATTATGTTAGGCCATTACAGAGTAGGGAAGGAGATTAGTACAAGCATATAGGGAAGGTAGCCCTTCTTGTGTTGTAAGAAAAGACAGACTTAAAAGCTCTATCATCTGTCATTGTCTTTAGAAAATACAACTAATTCTGTTCATCACAATGCTCCCATTGAAAAACTAATCCCTTGGCATCAGTGCTCAAGTGTGTAATAACCTACAGACCTGTCCACAAATTCACCACACAGGCATGTTCACAACTGCTCTTGGAGCTTCCTGGGAATTCCCCTGGCTACTTATGCTTTGGCAATGTCTGAAGGTCATGCTGGGTTAATGCCTTATGTATCTTGGGATCTGGATTTTAACATGATGGTATCAGCACAGAGGACTGACTGCAGCTGCTCAAACCTCATGCAACAAAAATGTCAGTTTGCATCACTGAGTTATCACAAAATACAGAGGGCTGGATTGCCAGAGCGAAATGAGTTAGGGATGGTGCCAAACAAGGAGCCTGGTACTGTTAGGAAGAAAACCTTACATTCTTAGTCAATACCCAAAGCCAAAAGTGTTTCACCTCACAGCTTACTTCAGCAAAGTTCAAGTGTAAAGACAGAATTCAGTATTTCCAGCAGAAATTATTTTTCTTCTGTGAGAAGGTAATAAATGATATTTCACAATACACTGCTGGGTCCATATATTACTTTCTTTGCTTTGGAAATCACATAATGATATCCTGGAACACAGAACCTAAGGAAATGAAATTAGCTGGCCATCACTGCAGATGAAGTATGTGTTTGTAAAGAACTACATTTTGTACTTGCATAAAAAAAGACACTGCAATCTACTTCTGGTCTTTTGGGGCATTTAAGCTCTAGGTTTTAGGTTAAATTAATTTAAATTAAGTTTTGGGCATTAAATTTTAAGATATTGTTTAACTTACGATCCTGACAAAGATGAGAATCCCTGAAAATGCTAATCTACTTACACACCCCTGACTTGCTTCTCATTCTTGTGAAAATCTCAACTGCATATAGTATAATTAAAAAAATACTTTCTTATAAGAAAGTGTGCTTCAGGGGATGACAGTATAATGAAATATTTGCTATCTCTCTAATGCTTACCAGTTTGCAATTCAAATCAAAGCTTTTAAAGGCTTGTGTAAATAAACAGTGCAGCAAGAATCTATCTCTGTAACACAGAGTTGAAACAGTCTTTTTAGAATGTTCTAGAAGGAATAATTTCCTTCTAAACTTTAACTCAGTCATTGTACATTGCACAACTGAAAAATGAGACAGATACAAGATGCAATTAGGACACTTCACCAAGAATTCTGTCTTTCTTAGGAATTTCTGTTGACTACTAGATCCTAACAGAATTTAATTCTGCTAAAATCAGTGGTATTTTACTATCCATTTCAATTACAAAGATATAAATAATGAAATCATATACAAATGGAACATGGAAGAATATAATCAAATTTAATTACCTGCATTCATCAGAGTTTGTACCTAAATTAAGCACTGAACCTATAATAAATAAGCACAATAGCTTAATGTGAATAAGCCAACAATGCTAGGCAATCTGTGTCTTTTTGTTCTTTCCTTTTGGTTTTCAAGTACTTCTCTTGTAAGAGTCTATGCAGGAGAAAATGACCAGGAAGGGGCAGATAGCTCTCTCTAACACAGAGTAGATGATGGATATATTCTCCAATTCTCATTTAAAGGCACAGGAAGTTTCAAAAGGAAAGAACAATTGGAAATAATCACCGTATTCTGCAGATAGTATTCCAAACCCATATAATCTTTATTTCATACAAATCAAAGGATATTTAGGAAAGTGAGTATCCTTTACACAGCTTGAGGAGCCTAAGTAAAACAAATGGATTTACATCATTACTACAAAAATTCACACAATTTCCCAGAGAAACATGGGAATAACCTAGGTTGTTTTTCACTGTCTTTCTGATGAAAATATGAACCCTTACCCTGCAATATAATTACCTTTCCCAGCTCCTACTTCACAAACATTGCACCACTCTAATGTTTTTCCTCTTTTACTTATTTTGGAATTTAGTATTGCTCAGAGCTCTCTTTCAGTTATTCTACATTTGTTGATTATTTAAATGCACTGAAATTCTGCACAAAGAGGAGTTTCTACTCTCTCTCCAGCCACAAAAATGACATCCCACTTGTGTCTGGCAACCTAATTACTGCATGTTTTGGGTTAAGACAGAGTTACAGCAGGTAGATGAAGGAAGGTGTCTATGTGCTTATGCATGTACACCCTCTTAATCTGTAAACAAGAAGTAAAAAAAAACCCCAAAAAACAGCCCCACAACACAATCTTCCAAGATTCTTCCATCTTCTGTTAAAAATTATTTAAAACTTTAATTCTTTTACTTCATCCACGATTCTGAAGAGTGCTGTCTTTGTCTCTCTACACACACCCAAAGTGTCTAGAGTAACATGGTGGGGAAGTGAGAGACCACCAGAGGAAGACCCTATAAGGGCAAGCCTGTGAGGAACAAATGCTGTGTACACCATGCATCCATAAAAGCCACATGCAACTCCTGACAAGACAACTTCACAGCACATAATAGCCCAGTAACAGAGTTGAACTGAGGTCAAGCCTGAAATACTAATTTTAATTGTCTTGTTCTAATTTTTTTTTATCCTCCCGGCTTTTTTGTATTGTAAGATCACAAATAACTTGTGTATATATTGGTTCTGAATAAAACACTGAAACATGAGTTTATTGTTTCTCTATGTTGGAATTTCCTAGAGGAAAAATATTGCCAAAACAATTTAATAGTGTATTCAAAATTAAGAGTGCATTTTGACCCAAGTGACAATAAATTAACCTGAAAAAAAAGAGGAAAGACAATAAATTCTTCTTTTTCTAAACAAATCAGGAAAATAACTGCAACAAAAGAGCATTTCAAAGAGTCACTGAACAATACTGAGAAAGCATGTCTGCTAATCAAGGTAAGGACAGCTCATTTGGAGAAAGACTTCCACAGCTTGAGGCTGGAAGCTTTTTGTTTGGAGAAATGTGCTGTAAAAAATTAAAATATTTAAACTTTGTTAGTTTTTGATGTATCTTGAACAAAATGAGAACTGTATCACTCAAATCTGAACCATTTCACTTCTCATAAACCTGTGTTTTCAGAGAAGCAAGACATGTTTCCTGTAAAGCACTTGAAAGATGTGTTTCAAATTTGTTTCAAAGGTGCAGCTGTTCTCAAGATCCCCACACTGGGGACAGTTCTCATGCCTCACAGTGTTGCTCAAGGCTGTTGCCAAATATCGCACTACCACTTGTGACAGCCACGGGAGAAGGGGGAGTTTTCACAATAGGAATTGTGCAATCAGATTAGCCAGTCCAAGGAGGATTATAAAGATGTGAATGATCAATGAAGGCCACGTCAGCTGCCCAGCACGGTGCAGGGAGATCATGTAGATAAGTGATGGATACACGAATACAAAGGCCAGACCACATGTTGCTCCAGAGTATCTGAGGAAAGGGAGGGAAGAGGGGAAGAAAAAAAGAAAAAAAGGAAAGAATGCTTTGCATTTATTCTTATTTCTTGTTGTCATTTCCCCCTGCCAAACCAATGAACAATCTGGATTAATACTGACTGTCTGCAATTACTAAACATAAATTTCTGTTCCTTGCTGACCCCTTTCACTAGCATTTAATTATCACTCTCTGTGTTGTCCAGCCCCCTTCTTGACTGTACCTGCACTCTGACATCCAGGCTTTCAGTCACATCCTGTGATGCTGTTGGGGACCAAGTCCCTTACTTAGACTTTCTACTCTCTTTGGGAAAAATTGTAAACACGTAAGAGAAAGAGACTGTGCATCCTCTGTTACACATCCTTTACTGTCAGAACTGCAAACCTCATTGTACCCAGAGATCTGAGAACACACATTAAAGCATTTATATATAGAAATGTTCCTGAATCTGCAACTCTCATTTTAATTTATTTAATGAGCTTCTAGCAAGTCATTCTCCAGACCTAAAAGGAACAACATGCCCTTATGGCAACATGATGAACCACAGCAAGGTAAACATTTAACTGTTCTTTTTCTAACCTCTCACTTGCTTACAAAAATGTTCTCATTAATTTCATCTACTAAGCAGCCAAATGTTACTAAGTAACAACATATTTTGTTTCATACATCTGAACATTTCTTTCAGAGGAAAGATCAGTCTAACTTGCAAACATTCAAGTTAGACTGTATAAAGACAATTTATCTGCTGGAAATGCACTGTTCAACATATTTGGGTAGTACGCACAATATTAGAAGAGATTAGAATATTAGAATATTAGAAGAGATAAGCACCAATTTGCAAATAGAGACATGTACTGCAAAATGTTTAACCAAATTAGATTATCAGGAAGATATTCATTCCTGTCAGGGTGCTGAGACATTGGAACATGTTGCCCAGGAAAGGTATAGATGGCCTGTCCCTGGAAATGTCCAAGGCTGGGTAGGATGGGGCTCTGAGCAACCTGGTCTAGAGGAAGGTATTCCTTGCCCGTGCCAGGAGGTTGGAACTAGGTGATCCTCAAGGCCCCTTTGAACCGTAAGGTCCATTCTATCATTTTAAGCGTCAAGATGACAATGATTAACTATTACAGGAATACAAAAAATTTTACTACAAGGAGAGGTAGAAGAAAAAGAGGAAATAGGAAAAACCCTCAAAGATCAGCCACTGAGAAAAAGTAAGTTATTTTGCTATTTTGGTCAGACCCAAACCTGTCATTCTGGTTTTATAATTGCAGATTTCTGTATTTTTAAATACACCTTCCTCTCCTGATTGCTTTAGGAAAGATGCAAACCAAGAATAAATGACAATGCATATAAATATGTTGGTGTCAAACATAGTAAAATAAGACTACTTATTATTTCCTCTAATATTTTCTAATTATAGAAATCCTATCTTTTTATCAACATAGGAAATTTAAGATACAATTTAGAAGCACAACTTTGATGCCACTTTTCCCTTTAAAGTTACTTGCTTTCTTGGGTTTTTTTATTATGCACCTTCAAACCAGGTTCAAATTGTCTTAATATAAAACAGAAACCTGAGAAAAGAACACAGTAACAAAGCAACTTTTCTTCTGGCACCATACTCTTTTATGAGTAGAGTAAAAGGTCCTCAGATGCAGCTCCCGTAATACTCAACCACCTCAGACACAGAGGCACAATAACAGATGTCAGAGCTTTGCAAGCTGATTGTTTACGCACCAAATCATTATTTACAACTTAGGAAGGCGTAAGCTTCACAAAATATAAAGGTAGAATTATTAGTGTTCCTTTTCAACATCAAGTCACAAATGTAGCAACATCACACGGAAGCTCAACGAAAGCAACACTCACCTTATGATACCTCCTATATTTGGATAAAATCTTGCCATTGCTACTCCAGCTCCTACAATGGCTAGGTTCAGGATAAGCACGTGGAAAAGGCTACGGGAAAGTGAGGAAAGAATGTTAAAATCTGTTATATTTATTACAAAATACCACCACTGTCCATCATTTACTCTAACATTTAACTGGTACACGGATGGTGCTTTCATTTGCATGACTCACTGTATTAAAGCTAATTAATTTAACAGCAAACATGTAATCTACTGAACATTCAGAGTGCTAATTTCTAAATATCTAGTATTTTGACTCAAAATATTCTTAAGGAATAAGAATGTGTAATTTGGCAATTCTTATAAAAAACATCATATGTGGTATTCAGCACTCAGGCATTTCAGATGGATATTGAAATACCAAAAAACAATATTGTATAACTTAATTCCCACACAAAAGAATTAGCTTGTTCACAGAATGATCTGAATCGCTCAAAGTGATCTAATGGAAACCAGAAGAAAGGCAACGATGTGTCAAGTGGAAAACACTACAGACACTATTAGGGGGGAAATAAAACCTCACAATTTGAACTCTACTGCATTTTGATAGAGGACAAACATTTACAGTGCTGGATGTCTTACAGTATATGAACTGTAATGAACTTCCTTGCTTCTGCCCTATTTATGCTGAATTTTTTTGTTCAATTTGTTTTTACAAATAATTTCATGTTGCTTTCCTTTTGCATTAAGGATGAGAAAAATAGAGATTTTATGTTCTGCAAAAACAGCTTTTACTGCATGAGACAAATTCAGTGCAGTTATGCACAGAGCTGAGACTCAGGAAAGTATCACTTTTCTTTCAAGAATATGAAATGTTGGCATATTTTAGCATAAGGTAAAGTCAGGAAATAGAATAAAAACCTGTGATATTTTGGTCACACAGCTGTTTCTATGAAGGGAAAAAAGAATTCTCACAGAGGAAACATACATACACTTACAGGCTTTGTTTATTCTTCTGGAGGATATGATTTCCTAAAATATACAAAACCTGTAAGCCAAGGCTAACTTTTTCTTCACTGTAGAAAGTATGTGTATTATGGAGGATGTAACTAACTAACAAACTTTTAAAAAGTGACAGTTTCCATGGCTATGGCTGAAACTTGCTGCTTTCCAAGTTAGGAAGAAAGATTAGAGACACAGAATAGTCTCATTAAAGTTAAGGAAATGAAGGCAATTAAAACACAAAGGAATAATGTAAGTTACAGACTGTTTTTAACCTTCAATCTTTAAAATTGATTTCAAAAAGACAGAAAAATATCTTTAATTTTGTACATGACATTCTAAGAGTCATACAAGAGGGACCTTAGAGATCAATAGAGAGAACAATTGCAGTGAGACTACATCAGCTGTTTAAGTTTAAAAAAACCTTACTTGGATATAAATCTGGTAAGATCATGTGAACAAAAAATAAATTCCCAAGAATCAGACTCCTTAGGGACTCAATGTGTACACCTTCTCTAATGCTGCTAAGGAAAGACGGTTAATTAACCCGTTCACAAAAAAACATCTGCCATTAAAAACAACTTCCTCTCTCCCTACATGTGGCAGATCGCAAATCTTACTATCACACAATTGAAGCAGAAAGTTTATGGGCCCAGAAAATGACAGCACTTCTTCCATTCTTATTTTGCTGAGATTTTTTTTTTTTAGGGACTAAAAGAGGGACTAAAACCAGTGCAGGCTTACTAATTAAAAAATGTTTTGCAAATTTGTGTCAGTCTGGAGTATTTTAGCAGAAAGCCTGAAAAATCTCTGAAATACTTTATTCTGGTATGCTCTGAAGACATGATTTTGTTGTTCAAAGCTGTTTAAAAAAAAATTCTAGATTCTTCTAGATTTTTAAAGTAAACAGTCTGTATGTTTGATGTGAAATGAAACATTTTTCAATTTCTTGATCTGGATTATTGGCTTGAGGTGGGGACAATGTGTTCTGGTCAGTTGAAAGCAATGGCCCTCAAATGCTGAAGCCTCCAAAGCAACTCAGTACTTGTAGAGTAGTGGTTTGCAGTTTTCATTGTTAAAATTAGATTCCTCAAAAAAAATACCAGAATCAGAAGGTCTGAAAAGGCTATCTGTTTCAATGTCAAAGACTGCACTGCATTCCTCTCCTGGAATGTCCTTGCTCCTTTCTCTATCTTTTGAAACAGCCTGAGCTGTAACCATGACACTGGACAACAGGTATTTAACCTTCAAACCCTCTCTTTTACCTAGGCAGATAGTCACAGCTCAGCTCAGCTCATCTCCAGGATGGGGAAAAAGTCTTGATCTTGATGGGGAGAAAGGCACTACCATTTAGGAAAAAAACCCTACCCTTCTGAATAAAGTAAAATCTGATACCTAGAGCTACTGGTAGCTACATTATTTGAGACAGTACTTTTCCTAAGAGTCCAGAGTTCCATGTAGGTGTGTTCCAGACAGGAGAAGCATTTCTCATAGCCTGTGACATTTTAACAAGTTCTGAATTGCTCAGTTTAAACCTGACACAGGCTTATAGTAAAATTAATGCTCACCACACATTGCAAAAGGACAGTCAGGAAAACAGCATTTGGAGGCAGGGGACATAACCATACCACTGCCTATTACAATTATACAAAGGAAAGTATTTAGAAAATATTTGACCTATTTTTGCTTAATCACCCTGGTCACGTACAGGTGTCTTCTAAGTGTTTTCT
This sequence comes from Pseudopodoces humilis, assembly GCF_049639895.1. Classification (NCBI taxonomy): domain Eukaryota; kingdom Metazoa; phylum Chordata; class Aves; order Passeriformes; family Paridae; genus Pseudopodoces; species Pseudopodoces humilis. The sequence goes on along the minus strand of NC_142203.1, from coordinate 60,220,870 downwards.
TCCTCATGGCAGCAGAGTTGGGTGGCCCATGCCAGGGCTGGACTGTCTGCCTGGTTAGGGCTACTGTTCTGAGGCACAGGTTGGGTTGCCTGAAGGAGGCTGTAATTCACAAAGGAGGCACACCCATGGCAGGTCTTTTGTATTCTGTCCTCAGTCTACATACCCAGCCGGGCAGATGAAGATGCTAGTTCTTTTCTATAAACGGAATCACTGCTCACCTGCAAAATCCTGCAATCCCACAAATATGATAAAAGAGAGGAGAAAAAAAAAAAAAACAAGAAAAGGAAAAGCAAGCTTTCCCCTAAGTCTTGTGTTTTTATCTCCTGGCAAGGTTAACCTTTCACATTGACAGAGTGGAGAAACAACCTTCTAAGACAGAAGATCTTTAAAGGACTTGCTCCATCAAGTTCTCTCCTGTGGAAGTGGCAGCTACACTTAAGTCACTGAACAGCAGTGATCATATATATCTAATTAACTTTGGCATCCTCAAAGTAAGAATCATGTCAAAAACAGTGAAACCAAACCCTAGCACAGGGGAGATTTAACGACAGAAACTGATTTTAAATCCCTCTAGTTTTAAGTTCTCTCAGAAGTTCTGAACTCAGCATGGAGTCACAGGATGAACACACACCATAAGGGAAACTGGAAAGCAAGGAACTAAGAAAAATAAGGATCGTCCAAGTAAATATTTTTGACAGGTTTCTGTATCTAAAACCAAATTTTCCTCCTGGAAATCTAACTCAAGTGACATTGGTAAAAAGACAATGAGTCCCAACCTTTAAGAAGCTAGACAGAAATTAGATGAAGAGCAGACAAGCAAATGTGCATGCAAACAGAAGAAATGTATTTTACTACATCAGAAGACATACATCTCTGGGAGAACTGGCAGGTCTGCTGGGCTGCCATGGAGTAAAGGGAGGACAATCATTAAGGAAAGATAAGTAATTTTTGTCTGTCAGCTCATTTAACCCCTCAGAACAGAAAAGACGTTAGAAAGTTTTAAAAAATTATCAGATGACTGTATATAGCACTTAATACACACCATATAATTAATCAAGGGAATCTCTGTCACAAATATCACTTTAACCAAGAGCTAGTAGTAACAATCAAAAAATTGGCTTTCTCTACATATAAGAAGATCCAGAGTCAAATAAGAAACAGCAGATAAAGCACATGCATCTGGCCCTAAATCAGCTGTTAAATGACGCCTTTACAAACATATCTCATTTTAGTAAAGAAAGCAATTACCCAACACACAAAATTTTGGCCTTCCTTAACACAGGGAGAGCAGAGAGAATGTAAAGTTCCTTGGGTTTTGTCCCAGTACATAATTTTCTCTGTTGTAATCTGTATACTAGCATATATTTTGCAAATAAAAGAAGGAATTAAGATGTTTTCTCTCATTTCTAAATCTTTTCTAGGAATTAGAGAAAGGCTGAAGGATTTATTGATGGAGTGCACCCTCAGCATCAGGCTGTGTATGATGCAGTGGACATGCTGATGGGAAGGGACGGCATCCCCAGGGACCTGGACTGGCTTGAGAGGTGGGACCATGCAAACCTCAGGGAGTTCAGCAAGGCTGAGTGCAAGGTCCTACACCTGCATTCCAGCAATCCCAGCCACACCCACAGGCTGGGCAGAGAAGTGATTGAGAGCAGCCCTGTGAGGAAGGCTTGGGGGTGGTGGCTGGTGAAAAACTCACCATGAGCCCACAGTCCTTTTTCACAAGGAAATCCTGGGCTGCATCCAAAGCAGCACTGGCCAGCAGATTGAGAGAGGCGATTCTGCTCCTCTGCTCTGCACTCTGCTGGAGCACTGCATCCAGCTCTGGGGTCCCCAGCAGGAGGACAAGGAGTTGTTAGAGCAAGTGCAGAGGAGGGCCAGCAGGTTGCTGAGGGGACTGGAGCACCTCCCTATGAGGATAGGCTGAGCAAGTTGGGGCTGTTCAGCCTGGAGAAGAGAAGGCTGTGTGGGGACCTCACAGACACCTTCTGGTATCTGAAGGGCCCACAGGGAAGCTGGAGAGGGATTCTCTGACAGGAACTGGAGTGACAGGGCAAGGAGGAATGGGCACACACTGAAAGGGGGAGATTTAGGTTAAATATATGGAAGAAACTCTACTGTGAGTGTGATCTGATCTGGAAGAGGTTTCCCAGGCAAGCTGTGGATGCCCCACCTCTGGAAGTGTTCAAGGCCAGTCTGGATGGGGGGTCTGGGCAAGCTGGTCTAGTCAAAGCTGTCCCTGCCCATGGCAGGGGGTTGGGACTAAATAATCTTCAAAGTCTCCTTTCCAATCCAAACAACTCCATGATTCTATGTGATGATGTCTGTAAGAAAACTACTGTGTCTAGGATATCTATATATATATTTAATTTTAAGATACACAGAGACACAGGAGAATGATAATTGTACATAAGAGCAAGGAGAATCCTCCTTCTTGGAATCAAGGATGCTTTTGCTCTCCTCCTTACTGTTGGAAGACAAGACTCATTTCCTTTCAGATAAGCAAGTTTCCACTGTTCAGCTTATCTCTATTGGGAAACCTGGGAGAAGAAAAGTTACATACTGTCTGTTTAAGCTTTTAAGTTTGGAGAGGCTGAGCTGCTTCATCACTCAAGACTATGGGTTAGTAGGATACACCATAGGTACACAGAACAAAGAGCTGTTCATAGAAAAATAGCACAGCAGCATATCTAAAAAGCACTGGACAAAAGAGATGAAAATCAAGTCTTCAGACAATAAAAGCACCTTTGAAGATGAGTATGTAGTTTTTCATGATAATCCATTTATGATCCATGGTTTACCAGAACAAAATAAAATATGAACCATGATGCTGCTTTTGGTACAATTTGCCTTTGATTAGTTCAAAAATCAAGACTATAAACTGCAAAACAGCAAACTAATATCTTGGTGCTTTATTATAACCAGCGACAGATAAATAAAAAGGGGTAAAACCCTGAGAATGAAATTGATCTGAGCAATACAATCACTCCCAAGAAATAAAAACTACCTGGTAGCCCTGTAAACATGTGCTAGATCAAGCTATTTGCTTTAAATCGCATCTATCCAAAATTCTAAGTACTCCATTTAATCACTTAATGGGGTCTGTTAACCCCATCCACAGCAGCGGAAGGTAGCCATACCTCCACATAACTGCTGATGTGAAGAAGTCTGGCTTTTAAAATCAGTGAGCTTCCATGTGAAACAACCAACAGCTTAAAAATGAAGATGGGAAAGTATCTAATGGAAACTTGGGCCAAAGGACAGGGTGTTTCTGTTAGACACTGTTCTTTTTGTTGGTTTTGTTTGGACAATTATAGCCAGAAGGCAAATTTATAACATTCCTCTTAGCTGCAAAGAAAACTGAATAGAAGGAAGATGCACCTATGCGAAGATTACGTGCTTTAACATATAGAATCACAGGGTTAAATGAGGCTGGGTTGCCAACAGAGATCCTGTTCTTTTCCTCCTTTTACATCCCTTGGGTTCATTACTCACACAAAAATTTTCTCCAGACATGTGACCCAGGATGTTCACCTCCATATATTCACCTTATACAGATATCTAAGAGGTAAAGCATGAATTTCTGCAGGTCGATATTCTTATTGCCCAAGAGCTGTTAGCCCTGTTTAATGAGGATTTTGAGAAAAGAAGCCAAGTATATTCAACTATTAGCAGAGTGCTCATTTTTCTACAAAAAAGCCACAGAACTTAATATTTCCAGGCAGGTTCTTCAGAGTTAATCAACGAGCTCTCCAGTAAGACATCAGCCTATGTCAGTAAGAGCAACATCTTCATGCAAAACATTTCCCTACAAAAGCAGCTCTGGGAAAAACCAAAAATACTGAAGTTTTCTCCTAGAGAGGTGATAAAGTGCTACTAAAGGAGCTTTGTTGGTTTAGGGGACAAGAACCAGTCATGAAGACACATTTCACAACCAGGCAGTAAACCTTTACTATCCTCCCAAAGACATGTCTTTTGCTTGCTACCAGCCTTCAGTAAGTCTTCACTGCATAGAATAAAACAAGGGCTGACTTTGTAAATGCACAGAAACCAGAGCCTGAAAGTTAACTGAGTGATTTCTGCACCATATTTGAGACACCTCGGATGCCAGCTAGCGAGAGACAGCCAGAATATGACACTACTTTATCACTACAGGTTGGAGAGACTTATATGGCTTCCTAGAAACAATTTTTGATTTCTCAGAAGCTTTAAATACTTCACTACAAGGAGTCTTAAAAAAAAAAAAAAAAATTAAAAATGAGTGAAGCTACCCACAGGACATCCTGGAGGCAAGAATCAAGCAAGTATCTGCATCATCAAATTCGTCATACCATGAAGGCTTAAAACAGCAAGCTGGAATTAACCTGAGAGAAGACTGGCATAAAGCTGTAGGTTCTAGGAGAGGCCATGAGGGAAATGAAAACCATTCTGGTCAGAGTAACTAGAGGGAGGAGGTAGGAAAAGACAAATCCACATAATATAAAGGACAAGACTATTTCCCAGTGACTGTGAAATCCATCTTTAGCACTTAAATAAATGGCCTTGTTTCCAACAGTAACTTGAAGCAGTTCCTAAAAATCTCAACATTGAACTGCACACAATTCAGAGTTAAAAAAAAGCAGCCACTTATTTCACTGCCTAATTTTAGGCATCCAGTTTCTAGAACTTCTCATACCTATTTTAGGACTCAGAAGAAACTTGGAACAACATCTCTGCCGACCTGAACTGCTGATGCCACAAAGGAAATACACATTCCTTCCTGAGAGGATTTTTTTTTCTCCTTTCCTCCATCAACAGTAATTCACAATACAAAATAAGAAACTTGGAGATAAATGGCAACTTCTCAGCTGTGATAAATTCAGTGCTCCAGTACTCCAAATATAAATGTCCTAGGTTTTATTTAAAAAAACAAACTAAAACTGAAATCTGCATCAGCTCTTCCCTGGAGTACAGTTACTGTACAAATGCAAGGGTGTGGCTCATCTCTGAAATTAGCATGTGAAAAGCTATTTTTATAAGCATAGCAGCAGCCCAGATAGCACAACTAACAACTCACTTAGCTATTCACTCTGTTTAAAAACAGACGGATGATTACTAATCATGCACAATCAAAACAAAAATGGCATGCTGAAAGGATAGTATCTGAGTATATGTTTTTCACAGCTTAAGGATTGCTAGATGAAATGGTTCTGGACTAAACAATTTCTTTTCCTGTACTACTTTTCTTTTGCCACATAATTGCATAACACAAAAGGACTGTGTTGACAAAATTCCTATTTATTGATAAAATGAAGAGCTAAACTAAAGACACCCCCCATTCCTGTTATTCTGCTCTGGCAAACTGTAGCAGTTCTCACTTTCAGGCAACTTTATTTTGCATGCCTATTCATCCTGACTCTAAAAACTCTGTGAAACTAGCTTATGAAATGTACCTAATATAGAAAGAAAATCCCCAAAAAACAGATTTCTGACAACAGAAGGCCAGTTAACCAAAGTGTGCCAAACTATTGTCAAGAAACAGACTTCTTACCTTGGGTAAGCATTTCCAAAAAACTGTCTTAACAGCTGAACTCGTGCCAGATAGCCCAACAGTGGGTATACAGTCATCATTTGGAACAGCAGGAATATTCTTGCAACAAATGACATGATGTCATCACTGGGAAAGTTATCTAGAAAATTCTAAACATATAAGTAATGTTACACATCGGTGGTGGCTTATTTACATGTATCTGCTGGTTTTTAATATCTGTGTGCCAGAAAGAATGGGATAAAATCCAAACTACAATTGCTAAATTAACTCCATAACATGAAAAATCCTCTCCCTCTTTGCCTTGACACCAAATAACAACAAATTTTTGGATATTACTAGGCTGATGTCAATGTTAGTATTACATAAGGAATTACATTCTGATCTTCTGAACATCCTCAAATAATCTAGGCTGTGGAAGGGCCACCTGACTTTTTAGGCAGATGGATTCATATTCTCCTGCTAGGTGATCCTGCCCCTATACTCAGCCCTGGTGAGGCACATCTGGAATGCTGTGTCCAGTTCTGGGCTCCTCAGTACAATAAAGACATGGAGCTCCTGGAGCGGGTCCAGCTCAGGGCTACAAAGACGAGGAAGGGACTGGAGCATCTCTCTTACAAGGAAAGGCTGAGGGAGCCTGTTCCTGCTGTACCTCATCAATGTATACAGGTATCTGAAAGGAGGATGCCAAGAGGATGGATCTGGCTCTTCTTGGTGGTGCCAAGCAATAGGAAAAGAGGCAACAGACAGAAACTGATGCACAGGAAGCTCCAGCTGAACACCAAGAACTTCACAACGTCAGTGACTGTGCACTGGAACAAATCATCCACAGAAATTCTGGGGTCTCCTTCGCTGAAGATATTCCAGAACCATCTGTGCCACATGCTCTGGGGTGGCCCTGCTTGAGCAGGGAGGTGGGACCAGATGACCCACTGTGATTCCCTCAAAAAAACCCATTTTGTGATTCCATGAAATTCATACTGCAGTAAAATATCTCACCTGTTCAATACATTCTTTGGATAATGGTGGAGAAGGGAAAGACGCAAAAATTATCACTCCAACATACAGATATGTTAGTCCAACCAGGAAGTATGCAATAGAGAGGTCTCTCACCTGAGGAAAAACAACATTTTATTTTGGCCAGCACTTACACACAAAACCAGATGAAATAAAAACCTCATGAGAAGATTCCTATTTCATGTATTACTGTTACTTTTATATGCATTACTTTTTTATATTTACTACTATCACTTGTACATTTTTATTTTTACTTCCTACTACTTGAATAGAGACTTCAGACCTCATTCTGATCAGATCAGAAAGCTTCAAGGAGATATCCCAAAGTGGAGCTGGACAAGTATTACGCATCTCTCTACCGAAAAGGCACCATGAAAAAGATATGCCAATAAATGTATCATGCAATTCTTGATGCATAAACATACACTAGTTATTAAAACAAACAAGAAACCCCTTCTACTTTCTTACATTCACCTACTCCTACTAAGACCCTTGGGACACAGACACACCTGTCTAAGACAGGAAGCCCAGAAATGCCCTACATTAAATTTATTGTCATGAATAAAATCTTGCAATCAAAGACATCAGTCTACCCAACTGCAGATATAATACAAAGGAATTTAATCAAAGGTTTTAAAGAAAGAGTGTTGAAGTTAGGGTCATAAATCCACACTTAAATACACTACACACACTTAAGTATGGACTTAAACCTAAACTTCAATGTTTGGTTCTGAAAATTTTGGCTATCTGTATAAAACATATAACATATACAAGTATTTTCCACTACACAAAAATAATTACACATTTCTTACAGGCAAATAGCTGACAAAACTGATTAAGTACTTTATGAAACTAGAGGATCCACATATACATCAGACTGATCTCACAGCAATGCACTTGGTGAGTTATTCTTCTACATAAATTCCTTCCTTTGGAAATAAAGAGGGAGACCATTTGTTTCTAGTTATTAGCTAACTAAATTCTGAATAAGCTTATGTAACAGTACAAAACACTCATCACCTTACAGCAAACCATTTGTTCAGCTGCTGCTAATCATCAGCTTCTTAAAGTATTACTACTAATGTTTCAATACATGACCCTGTTTTCCTAAGACTGAGAAGCAAGTCTTACTAGCTCAGGCATAGCACCAAATTATTAGGATTATGCTGGTTTCCAGACCAGGGTGATAATTATCACCTGCAGCCAGCTCACTGAACATGAGCAAAGCTTCCTCACATATGCGCATGGAAATGTTTCCCTAAGTGCTTCTTCACATTATCTTGTTGACAGAAGAAGTGTATCCTATACCACTCCAGGCTCTGCCAAGGGCAAGGCAATCCCTGAGGAAAGTATAAAATGTTAGATTTATGAGTTTTGGAAGAAATTCAGATGGAAGTCAGTTTTTGGTGAAAATCATGGATTCTCCTGTTCATTTTGCCACTGTTTTTGGGGTAGAAGATTGCTCTCTGATGAGGAATATTACTTGCCTAATACAGGCTGATGTGAAAAAAGCATCAGTGTGCTTTGAACACGTTCCAGGGTGGCCTTTGAGCTCCCAGCAGCTGCACAGTTCTGGCTGCAACCTCCTCCTCCTGCTGACCAGTTAAATGCACAAGGAAGATGATTCCCTGCACTCCACTCTCCTCACACTGGCCATAGGGTATGGACTATCAACTTTCATCAGAAGCTGAGCAGTAGTCTTTTCTTTAAATTATATGCAGAATTTCTCCTCGTGACATGAGAACTGTACAGGTTTTTATGTAACATCTACACCTTCAAAAGGACCAGTGTCCACTCACCCTATGAGGGTAAGAACTGATTTTAAGAATACTAAATATGAGCATCCAAATTTCTTACAGGTATTTATCAGTAACTTCCAGGACTCAGAGACACAGGAAGACAGTTTTGCAAAGAGATAGAGACTCTCATCTCTTGAGGACAGGACTTGAACAAACTGTACCCAAGACCTTCTTAATGCACATTATCTGCCAAAACCTGCTTTAAATCTGGTATTTTAGGTGTAGTCCTAATGCAAAAAACCAGTATAGTAACTTAGAGTTGTTATTTGTACTCTGCCTGCACATAAGGTCTAGAACCAACTGTAAAACTATTTTTGCTATGACAAGTGCATGCAATTGTGAGGGCAAGACATCTGAAATAAAATTCTTACTGCTTCCTTTGGACATGAAAAATCATAGATAGCTGGTGTGCTATTACCTCCAGCAGGTACTAGCACCAGTACTAACTAGTCTATGTTTCTAGAGTTCTTAAGGATGTATGCTTTAATCTGCACTGAAACTAAGTGCTGAGATAATTTTGATGATTTATTTTCATAGCATGTAACACAACAGACTATTTTCTCCAGATGCTGTCACCCTACCAAGAGTACCCAAATTTTGATTTCAATGAGCTATGAAAAAAGAAACAGGCAACTTGAAAACCTGGATTTACTCTTTACTCAAACATTCATCAGCTCCCTTCCAAACATATGCTGCTGTTTTAAGATCTTTGTAAAACACCATGTGTTTACATAACAGGAACATCTTTTGATTAATGTTCACTATTCCTCAAGAGACTGGGTTCACTCCCTAAAGACCTTGGCCGTACTGTTTAGATAGCATAATTCCAGATAAAATCAAAGGACACATGGGGAGAGATAAAATAATTATTTCAAGTAAGAGCAATAACTACACTTTTTTATTTTAAATTTGATACTCAAGGCATTTCCATTCAAAATGGACATCGCTGTGGTGAAAACTATGTAAGCATAAGAATACAGCAATTCTTACAGTCACAGTTTAAGTTTAAACTTGTAGAAAAAACAATGTTGGAAGCAGAAAGTATTTGCAGAATCATGGTGGAAGTCTCAAAGTAAGTATTTAAGGTAACACACAGGTCACAATCCATAAGAATCACAGCCTGATGCCTGCCAAACCCTTGTCAAATACACCTGAAGTAACAGGTAGATTTTTCAGAGCTTGGAGAACATATGTTAGCTGCTGATAAGGAGCTCTCCTGGTCAGATCCACAAAACAAAGTGTTAGAAGTGCCACTGGAAGAAGAGAAAATTGAATGGTCAAGGCTGGCAGCAGCAGTAGAACAAAGCAAGAAATCAGCCTCCCAACAAAAGGATAACTCTGATAAATCAGGTGGAGCTAATAAAGACAACCCTGAAAATACATTGTATCACATATGAAAGACATTGTATCACACCCAGAGTCCAGTCAGTACTCAGGTGCTGGCCAGACCTGCAGCAAGGGATGGCACTGAGAAGGTTCTATGGCTCCAAGGACATTTCTTATGTGGTCATGCAAAGAAAAGACTACTTCCAGGCCTTGATTTGTCTGTTGAATGCCATGGAGAAAACAGTTCACTTCCTTCCTCAGTATCAGTGAAAGCTAGTTTGTGGGATTGCTTCTTGGATGGAGAAGCCTGTATCAGAGCTTAGCAATGATTACCACACTTGAAATATATTTTGATCATTCCATTTCAGATTAATCTCTTTTCAAGAGAGATGCTGTCTCTGTAATATCTCAACAGGACTTTGATCTATATGGTAAAAATAGACTTCACCTGTTCATGCATCAAGGGTAAGTGGTAACACTTAATTGGGTGACAAAAAAAAGTACTTTACTAGGATGGATGACATTGTGCATATTTTTGCCTGGAAAGAGAAACCAATGGTATGGCAGCATCAATGGAAGCTCACTCTGTTTACAGGGAATAAAATGTTTAAATAATGCAGAAAGTAAGTACCAATTACAACTCCATGCCTTCTGCACTTCATACCCAGACAAAAAAACATCTGCCCACTCACAGCCTTTCTTCCAGGTACGCAACACTGCTAGGAGACAGCTCTAGTGTATTCATGCCTGCAGACCATGGTGGGCTTGTGTAGCACCTGTCCTGTTGCTCTGGGAAACTGATCACAGACATGAATCAGGAAAAAACCAACCAAAACCCACAGCTAAACTCATTTTTGTGTCTGGGTTATGCTTCCTATGCAATTTCTTTTCAAACCATATGACTGAGCACTGTACAAAAACTTATGCTGATAAATACAAGGAAGCAGCAGCAGTGGGAGATAAGACCAGGAAGCTCAATTCTGAACTGCAGACTAAAATCCTGCTCACAGGGCTTCTCCAGACTGTGCTCCTGACATGTGGCTTACTCTAGTGCACTGCTCTTCTCACACCCATACCACTGTACAGGAATAGCAGCCAGAGAAATCCTCCCCCATGTGTGTTTTAGCTTTGGGCTGTGATACACGTCTGTGACCAGAATGGAAGCTGCTATTGTTTTGAATTTCTGACTCCGTAAGTGGAATGTTATTGTTTGTCTTACTTTTTTCCACCTCCCCAAAGAGCTGTTCTACGACCACTAGTTTCAGCAAGATTTGTTCAAGACTAAAACAGTGCTTTTCCAGTTTGCCAAGTTCTGCCTTTTCATAGAACACTAAAGGAAGTGACATGTTAACAGGTTGATCAATAAAACAGTGAAGTTTTTATCCATGGAGTTACATCAGTATCACCCCATCAGATATTGAGAGAAGAAAGCATCTTGTAAAAGTATGCGGAAAAAACCCCATGACTTATGACAGAGGGTAAGACCCCTAAACATATGGAAATCTCCCACTTAGCCCAAGGACATAATCACAAAACAGCTCTTCAAGAGCATAGGTACTTCATTAACATTTGCAAAGCACTTTTGAGACCTAGGTGAAAGGCTCCTGTACAGCTACAACAGGAAAAAGAACTTCCAGCCAGATAAAACTACTACAAGAACTACACAGACATTTGTTTTCTCATTAAAAATCTTTCCTGCCATACTTCAAAGGTGTCCTTTCTGAGCAATTTGAACATTCTTCTGGAATGCAGAGTTTTGTCAAAGGCTTGAGATCCATGCTAGGGCTGACTTGGAAATTCAGCTTAAGCTCCAGGGAGAGTATTAGAAAAGCTGATTCAAATGCAGCCAGCAGTTTCTTCCTCCTTCACACAGGAGAAGCAAGCTGGAGAACACTCCAGGTGCTGCTCTTTCCATCTGATTGCTTGCTCTGATCTAAATGATGGGGGAAAATACACAGGAAAACCTTGAAGATGGAATGAGGGTATTAGGCCTCCTCTGCATAAAGAGCTGATTGCTGGAGATCTAGCTGTTAGAATTTGAAAGCCACAGCTAAAGAGAAATATTGCCCTTCTCCACATCGTAAGAATTTCTTAAGGAAATCGAGAAAAAGTTTACTTAGCTTTCTTTGTCCAGACCTCCAGCTGTTAAACTAACTTCTGAGAAGCCTATAAGCCCCCAGAAGTCTTCCTGGAGGAGAATTCATGGCTTGTAAATAGGGTCATTCACAAACTGGTCTTGATTCACAGGTACAAGGAAGTAACTATGCAGATTTCTAAAGCCTAAGAGGTCCTGTCATTGCATTGGTACATAATCTGCACTTCACTGTCAAATAATCAAATCTGACGTATTCTATCTGATTGTGTTGTACAGGCATCTGGCTCTTTATGGTACTGATTGAGTAGGGGGACAAGATCACATCCAGAGGTTCCTTACAATCTCAAACATTCTGGGATTCTATGGTTTTGTACCAGTTTTCCATACAGCTAGTATTTAAAAATCTTTTTGTTATTGCAGGTACCTTTACAGCTAACATTTTAATGAAGTTTGACAAGAATCCTTGGAAATAGAGAGGAAAAAATAAAGCAATAATTACAATAAAAGTTACTCTCAGACTCTGTGTATTGTGTTTACTCCATTTGATATTTTATAATGGGAAGATATTAACAAAGAATGCAGTTCATCTGGAGGAGCCATGTTTAACCTTTCCAAGGGCAAGGCACCATTCCAAAGACTGTATTTATCACAAAGCCTCCCGATTCAGGCTTCAACTTGCAGGATTTCCTAAATTGTGCCAAGTTTCTCTACAGACTTTGACTAGGATTGTGAGACAAAACTGCTGAAGGAACTCTGAGAAAAGGTATTACCTAGACCCCAAAACTACTGTTCAGGATTCTGCTAAAATCAGTCCTGTACCAAACATTTTTCCACCATTTTTTATTCTAAAATTGGTCAGTCTTCATTCAGTCTTACAACATTGTCATCTGCCTCTTGTGTGCAATTTGGCCATCTAATACCAGCTTGACCAAAAGTAAGCTCAGGGCATTCCTCAGGGATTTTGTGTGAATGAATTTGTAATTTATCTGTTACTCCCTCATAGCAAGGAAAAGAAGGTGTAACGTTTTTCTTATTAAATCACAGGAAAAAATTACAGTTGTCTTGCAATCTAACTATAAATCAGTCTTGTGAAGTTACTTACATTGTTTTCTTGATTCCTGTTATTCTGAAGAAGTGTGATGACACAATTGTGGATGAAGAAGGCAAGTGTTAGAACCCCTGTGAGCTGAGGGAACAGAATTCTAAACTCTAAATGAAGAAAAAAAAAGTGTTTTTAAATTACTTCTTTGAGACAAGTGATGCCAAAATGCAGATGACATACAGTGCTCTCAAGGGTACTGGCAAACTCATGAACTTCCACCTTGAAATGGGACAATCTATCTCATCTTTGACCACAGCCAATGCAGATATTTAATCAGGAAGTACAAAGTGCATGAAGGCAGTAGTTACTATAGAATACACTTTCCAGCAAGGCTTCTCTGATAGGCCCCAACCATCAGTGATTACCAGGTTAATTTAAGATTGACACATAAAAGGTTTTCAGCTCCTCAACAGTTTAACTGGAAATCATTTGTAGAATTGGAATTAACAGCAGTGAGGCTGTATACCTATGGATTCCTGACGAGGGAGATGGAGGGAAGGAATCATTTACCCTCTGAGCACTTCTAGTTATTAATAAGTCACTTATGCTACCAGAAGAAAAATTACATCTGTAGATATTTAAGAGGTTCTGCTTAGAAGCCAAGGCATAAAGAAAGGCAGACCAATTTCTTATCATGCTTCACAGCATGTATGCAAAAAATTTCCTTCTTGTCGCCATGGGAATAGCATTGTTCTGCTTCCTTTAATACTCAAAAGATGTTCACAGGATGGTGGTTCTGGAATCATTGCAAATGGTCTAAGAATTCACCAATAAGTAACATCATTAAAGCACCATCTTAGCTGGTATTATCTAAGAATGTGCTAACAGCAATTAGAGACAGATAGCTCAGCTTCTGAGAAGCATCCAGGAGTATAGCACAACACTTCAGAAATTCACAAACCCTTACAGAACGAACCAGAGAGAGCTCTATGCAAACATATTTAAAGCAGACTTCTGTAAAGTGCTATGAAATAAGTAAAGTAAATACACCCAAGGCAACTAATAGAGGGCTTATCCAAACTGAAATAAGCTTTCCCTACAGCTTGTTTCATTGCACCTTCAATACCTCATCAGCATGATGCGCTGTTGACAGAATTGAGAGTGCAAGCTAGGCTCGACTTCTGGGCTCATTTTCAACCCACTACTTCAATCTCATTAATAAAAAGCAAACTGATAGGGTTGAGAATCTCTCGGTAGCTGTACTTGCATGCATTAGCTACATGCTTTTTTAGTCTCCTCCAGTACTAGGAGTATTTGCCAAATAATCAAACTACTGGGTGCTCTACTTCTCAATGGCCTGTGCCATGTGTGTCACTGTAATTAATTTTTCTAATCTGTTTCTAAGAACAGAAGAAGTGATACTATTCTAACATACAGGACACAGCTCCCAGAGCTAACTGGTCATAAAATTTTGCATACTGTAAAGGATGGGGGAGAACTATCTAGGAGCTAACTCTGGCTCTCTTATTCCAGGTTTCCTAAAAAAGAAACTGGTCTCTTTAGGTTAGCTGTTCAAGCAATACCAAATGCCACTTGTTATGACCATATGATCTCATAGAGTAATTTGTAACAGTAATTTGTAAAGAGCAAATAGCCATCAAACAACATTCAAGAAAATAAAAACACACTGATGGGTACTGATGGGATAAAAACTGCTAATGGGTGTTTGAAAGAGAAGAGCTACTAAGATTATGGTTTAAATCTTGAGATAGACCTGGAATTACAGGAAAACTGTACTTGCAAATTATGGTGAAAGAGCTATTTCATGCAAGCAAGACAGTGTGTGGGGAACTTAAAGCACCTTTAACAGTCAGTCTGTCTACAGTCTGTCATTTTCGTTTGCTACTGAAGCAGACATGATCTGAAACTGGTGCAATCAGAACTTAACATAGGTGAAACAGGACTATGGCAAGCTCTCTGTCACAAGATATATGTTGAAGATTCCTCTGATAGGCGCTTCTCTTCCCCACCACTGATACTTTCTTTTAACTAAGGAACATCATTGGGAAAGGGGTTCCTTGCCACTTTGTCCAGCGAGATCTTTCCTCTACTTGCAACATCAGACAGTATTTCCTCACTTTATTTATGTTTTGGATGTGTTAAAAGGTGAATGAGAAAAAAAAATCTCTAAACTCACCAAATATATACTTCATTACTGCATTTTAACTATCTTACCTGGTACAAAAAATTCATTCTCTGTAAACCAGTTGAATTCTAAGTGTATTCCCAGATGAGCAGCCTTTACTGTAACCAGAAAAACTAAGTAGACAACTGAAACTGTACCTAGAAAAAAAACAAGAGCCAAACAAATACCATGACATAGTAGAAAGTATTTATGCAGGGTTTCATTTCTGTTCCATTCTGCTAGCTACTAGCTCCAAACAGTTATGGTTGGTATTCATTCCTAACAGAAGACTAGGTCTGAACTTTTTCTTTACTTCTCTTACAGGTCAGAGAGAAAAAATAATGCACATGCACACAATGTAAACTTTCAGCACGTCTAATATTTTCCAGGTGTTGGTGACAGCAGAGGAAGTACCCGGTAACCCCTGTTCCTGGGCAGGTAGGAAGGTCTTTAGGCACTAAAAGACCAGCTCCAGCTTCCACTGCCAGGATTTTCATCTAAGCTGACACAATGTTGATCACAGTACTCCACCACTGCAATGTTCATCTAGTCACTGACTTTTTGAACCAAACAGCTCAATGGAAAGTGAAATTAGTGCACTTGTGAACTTTACACTGGGAGCTAGAAGTTGATAATGACATCTTCAATGCTGATTTAAACATTGTGTTAATTATAACTCTGGATAACCTTTATTATAATAGTTGTTCTGTGTATTCCATTTCATTGGTTCAGAGGCATGCAGCAGTACTCTGCACAGCTAAAGGACAACAAATGAGATCACAGATGGGTATAATCCCTTTCTGTGTATACCTGTGGGATGGAGAGTGCAGAGTCTTGTGGCAGACCATTTGAAAGAGACCAAAGAAGAATAGTAACTACCTAAAAACTGAAGGAAACTGAACAATAATTAAGGCCACTGCAATGACCCTCATGGCCAATAACATGCTCTGCTAGTGAGCAGAGAACAGGCTGTAATTAAGCAAAGACAGACCCCCAGCATTTCAACAGTATAGAATACAGATTCAAAAAAGACATTACTTCATTCTAGCAATATCTTCAAGGTTAAGAAAATAAACTGAAGAAATTATCATTTGATTGCACAGAGCACAGCCAAGAAATTAGGAAAATAAAAGGTTCTGTACATGAAGATCAACTAAAATGTTCTGCAGTTTCCTAATGACTTCTGTTCCCATGGGTATCAAGGAAAGTAAAACTCTACTGAGATAAATTATAGGATCACAAAATTGCCTTCCATTTTTTCTTGTCCTATAAACTTCAAGTTTTACAAAAATTAAGGCAATTTTAAACAGCTTCTGACTTACATCATATCTACTGAAGCAATGAGTAACTAATACTCTGGTTTTTAAATTTCTAATGTTGTATCTACCTACATAAAACCCACACCTTTTGCACAGAAGCAGTTATCAAGTATCCAAGTTCCTGTGTGGTATTTTCATTTAATGGTTTCAGCAAGAGCAGATCCAAGCTCTGATAAAGTGTCACTATAGAAAAGATGAAGAAACTAGACCTTCAAATCCCTGTCCTCTACCTCCTCCACAATGCATATCCAACTTTTTCATCTTCTGACCCCCATCTAGTTTCTCCTCCACTCCATTGTAGGCTTCAGTGCTATCCCTCAGACCTCTTCTACCCTCGAACTGTGACCAGCTGCACCCATCACGAACAGGCTTTACTCACTTTACCAGCCCCATCCACCTTGGCCTTGTACCCGGAGACATGGAAGCAGGAAGTCACAACTGTTTCCTCTGCAGCACAGAAGAGCCTACAATATCGGATGCTGGGACAAAGAACAGCAGCAGCTCATAGTGACTGACTGATGTTGTGATTAATTATCACCTGATTGGCAGAAAATTACTTCAGATCAGAAGAAGCTGCTGGTTTGAAATGTTTACCAGAGGAGGGAGAGTATGCCTGACTATACCAAGGTAGTATGTATCAAATACTGCACAGTAGTATGCATAGAACCATTTGGAAAAATCTGTTGTAGATGTAATGGAATTTGTTTCACAGGAGTATCAAGCAAGAAAAAAAAGAAGGAAAATTAACTCCCTGTTACCCATATGATTCAATCTAAGCAGCACACAAAGCCTGTGATGTTAATAAACCAACCGACAGCACACTTCGAGGCACAATATGGGCTGCCAGCAGAATACTGGAACAGTGGCTGGAAAGCTGCCTAATGGAAAAGGACCTGGTGCTGGTTGACAGCAGCTGAACATGGGCTGATAATGTGCTGACAGGTGGTGAAAAAAGCCAGTGGCATCCTGGCCTGGATCAACAATAATGTGGCCAGCAGGAGCAGGGCAGGGATTGTTCCCCTATACTTTGCACCAATGAGACTGCCCCTGTGACATGAATACTGCCAGTTTTGGGCCCCTCAAGTCAAGAAGGACGTTGAGATGCTGGAAGTGTCTAGGAAAAGGAAATTAAGCTAATGAAGGGTCTGGAGCACAAGTGCTGTGAGGAGCAGCTGAGGGAGCTGGGGGTGTTTAGCCTGGAGAAAAGGAGGCTCAGGAGAGACCTTATCACTCTCCACAACTGCCTGAAAGGAGCCTGTGGCCAGGTGAGGCTTGGTCTCTTCTCTCAGGCAACCTGTGACAGGATGAGAGGACATGGCACCAAGCCGTGCCAGGGAATGTTTAGATTTGGAAAATGTTCTTTTCAGACAGGGTTTTCAAGCATTGGAACAGGCTGTCCAGAGAAATGATCAAGTCACCATCCCTAGATGTATTTTAAAAATGTGCACTTACAGACATGGTTTAGTGGTGGACTTGACAGTGTGGGGTTAATGGTTGGATTCAATAACCTTACAGACTTTTCCAACCTGAAAGATTTTATGATTCTACTCAATGAAGTAGTTTTCACTGTCTTCTGTACACTTCAGTCACAATGAACCAATGCTTTAACAGTATTTGTTACTTACCTAGAACATTAAACTTCGCAAAGAAGGATGGAGACTTCAGATTTAGCAGGGGTAGGAGAACAGCAATCAGGTAAAATGGTACCGTTTGTGATTTGTCCCACCATTCCTCAAAGAGTTCAAAACCTGTTCTGTTGCCAGAAGAGAACATCACACTCCTGTTCTGCGGTGGGTGATCACTAGCAGCACTTGGACAAATGACTGGAAGAAAGGAAAAGAAAAATATCCTCAGATTAAAAGAGTTTTACTTGCACAGAATATTCACAGCCAAGATCCCATGATTGCTGGTGTTTTACCTACTGAGGATCATTCAAGTGCAACGTTCAGTATCAGTTCCTAACTTCTATTTGTTTTTTTTAATCAGGAATTCATTGCTAAGATTCCACTGCTAGGCAGCCTGCACTCTAATCTGACAGTGCTACAGTTCTTCCAGCTGAGCACACCAAAGATGATAATTTATCTGAAGCCCAAGCTGTCACACAGGATCATCCTTCAAGGTTACATACCTGTAATGAGATCTGTTCAGTGCCTACATGCACCTGCTGGAATCAAGTCATAGCAATGCTCCCCTGCATCTGGCTGCATATTTAGCATTCTAATCTGTCCCTGCACACTTCAGTAAGATCGTATCAACCAACATCCAAGTGCACCTCTGTACAGATGAGCCTGAATTCCTGTAAATTGCTCGACAAACAAACAAAGGATTACAAGAAAGCTACTCTAATAACTGGCAGGTTGAAAACTCATACACTGAACAAAGACATTCTTGTTATCTTTGTGCCATGACAGGGGCAAGTACATCACTGCCAGACGACACAACACGAGACAACAGATTTAAGATATGTTCCAGTAACCCTGCTAAGGAGGAACATCATACTCCTCTTACATGGAGGTTGATAAAATGGCAGCACCTGAAAAAAGTGACTGCAATAAAATCAACCAAAAAGACCCTGTGAGGAACAAATGCTTATGAAGCTCTGTGTTGAAATATAAAACTTATTGTTTTCATAATGTCTTATATAAAATCTTGGCATCCCACAATACTCGATAGCCACTCTCCTACACTATCTGCATTCCTGTTCTGTCAAAAAGGCCAAGGCATAAAAAGCATTCTGACAAATTTCTTGCTTAAAAGAGGATTGTTTCACAGAACTTGAAAAACGCTTTTTTCTTACTGATCTCCTGGGTAGCTCTGAATGTCCTGTCAAGAATCACTTGAACATCTGGCAGCCCTTAATCTTGTGTAGCAACTGCTTTAAATCTTCTAGTTGGTGGACGATAGTGTGGAATATTGTCCACTTTGCCTCCAAGTTATACCCCCTGCTGCAGAAGCATGGGAGAGAACAGCAGAAGCAGGAAAGAGCACAAATTGGTGCCTAGCTGGTGAAGACTGTTAGAGGAGCAGGATTCAACACTAGCTCAAATGCAAATCAACTGGTTTTTAGAATTATTTCTCAACTCCTTTGCCTGACTCCAACATCTGCTCTCCAGAAACACAGATGCAGCTAGTGTTACACACAGCTGCTCAGCTGGCAGTGGTATGTTTCCCCATTTCTCATGTACTTGTGATAGAGAAAGCTTTTTGCTTCCTAAGAAAGCAGTATGGATTCAGTCACTATTATAGAGGTAGAAAAGATTTGGGGGTTGACAATGTCTGCCTTGTTTTGTTCCTGTCTTCATTCTACATTATTCTGCCTACTTAAGAACTTGGAACAGATCTATGTTCATACTTGACTGCAGTTTCTTCCTTTAGTTGTGCAAATGTCAGACTCTCCAAAAAGCACAAGCAGAGGCTCAAGTAGCCTGCCACTTGTTTCTTTTTTGTACTCAGCATCAAAAAAGCTGTTACATAATTTTATTTTTTTTTAAATAATCTTGATGCAGAACTTGTGAGTAGTAAAGCTGCCCTAGTCAAGATTTTAAACAGTAAACAGAACTAAGGCGCCTCAAATTTAGGGTGTGAAAGTTAAAATTCCTTAAGGCAATTCCTCATTGTGCAACAACTGTTAAAAAGTTAACAGTCAGGCTTTTAAGGAGGATGTATCTGGGCATACAGAAATTTGTAACTGGCTTTTTAGTATTTATTCTCATCTCCACTTTTTTAACTTATTTTTTACTTCCCCAGTTACTCAGATCTCCCAAGTGTGTGGTTATTTGTGGAAACACAAATCCCAGCTAGAAAATCACAGTTTTTTAAGAAACACATAGTTAGTTACAACTTATGACATATACTTTATAACTGGAATGTGGTTAGGCATTGGAACATGATGATTTGCCTTTAAACCCCCACCCCAAAACTGGAAACACAATACTGTAAGTGCTTCTTACCTTTGTTACTGCCATTGGTGCCAGGAACAATGTCTGTTACATTAATGTCATGAACAAAGTCTGCAAAGAAGAAAATCTCACTATCAATGTCTCATACCTACTATTAGGCCTTCATCTGTTGACTTGACTAAAATTAAGTCGGAAAATATTTTGGAAAATTACATCAGAGGCACAGCACAGCAGCTCACACTCCCCCCCAGACCCAAGTGAAAATTTTCAAACTATTGTAGAAGTGTTTTAAAGTAGCTCTACACTGTATTACTTTCTTCTCAGGAGCCCTGTCTTTGTATAAATTTCCTAAGACTTCCCACTCCAAGAATTGCTGCTCCACAAGCACACCTCCACTTCTCCCAGCTACTCATCTGGTAGTGTTGGACAGTAGGCCAGTGAGGAGATGCATCCTAAATCCAGCCTCTTTTGGGACAGAACAAAGCAAACACACTCCTAGTCCAGACAGTATTATTTAGAAAAATCTTCCCTTACTCATTTTCTAATATTTTCTTTTTCAGAAGAGGCTGTCTTTTTTCCATGTTTCCATGGGCAAAAGGAAAATTTCTGGAAAAAGGATTAAGCCTCACTGTTGTACAGGTGTCTCTAGTACTGTTTTATTTCCAGTACAGTCCTGTGCTATTTTACTGCTATATCACACCAGTTATTTCCAAGTTTCTGCAACCTCACCTTTATAAGGGTGTTGGATAGAAATTTCATTATATTTCTGCATTATTTGTATATATAGACACAGAAAATTTCCATTAGCTTGAAACTGAGTAAGTGTGTCACTGGTTAAATTTTGTTTCTGTTGCATGTGGGTGTGTTATGCACAGAAAATCGAATGGGGCAGTGTACTTCAGATTTTTTTAAAAGCAATTAAAAGCAGCTTGTTTCTCATAAAGAAAGCAAAAAGTCTTGTGGGAAGAAAACTGTTTCTTCTTTCTTTATTTTGATTTATGGCACCCTGAATCACAAACAAGTTTCTCATACTTACTTCTGCTAGTTCAGAGTATACAACAATCAGAAGATTTAACTAAAATCACTATTTTGTGCTCCTAATTAAAAATGTACCTAGTGAGAAGCCATCAAAATTAATAGCTCTTACAGAATTAAAGCACTTTCAGATTTGTTATAGATATTAACTTCTGTTTCTTCTGTATTTAAAAAGCAGTTTAGGACTAGCAATTGCATATGTGGATTTTGTTTTTCCCGTAAAACAAAAACTGAACAAGACCATGCAACACCATGTTAAAGAAAAGGCATGATATTGCATTCAGCTAACACTTCTTGCATTCCTTGTGTACTACAGATTTCTAGACAATCCTCCTGCAGGAAATCAGTTTTTCCCCACCTAAATTTTATGTGCAGATGTTTTAAGAAGCCATCTGAATGCATTAGAATTAAACACAGTAGCCTGCTTAGAATACTTAGAAACAAATGGCTGGAAGATGCCATTGTGTCAAACCTACATCCTAGTACACATTTTATTACTTAGTAATTAAGTATGAATGTTAGGACATGAAGCCAGTGATTGTTATCTCAGACCAAGCAATTTAAATAAGAACTCCAAACAAGTATAGGTAAGAGATAAAACAACATGTCCCATGGAAAAGCAGGACTCTTTTCCTAGAAAATAAGATCCTTTCACCATTTTGAATTTTGCATATTAGAATTGGCATAATTTCATTTAGAATAATTTAAGATTAAAGTGTTAATCTTATTAAAAAAAAAACCCAAAGTGTAAATTGAAATAGCTGTAATGACATATAAATTAGGTAAGCTATAAAATTCATCAGTCATTAACCAATATAGTAAAGTATGTCCCTATAGGGATGGTAGGAATTCCAATTAATCACAGTTCAACAGGCTTAAGTATCTGTGCTGTTATTTGCCTCAGAAATAACCTTCAAAACAGAGTATTTTAAATCTCAGCCAAACTACTCAACAGTATAAGTCAGATTTTCAAAGCTCTCAATTCCATTATCCATTCCCACAACTCTACATTGATTACTCACACAAATGCTTGTGTCCCTGTGCATGTACCAGGGTATAAAAACCCAATGTGTTTTCTTTTGTAGCAATGCCACACTAAGAATCATTTTTACTGTGATACAGTTCATTGCTTCCTCATGGGCACTTGCAAAACTATACAGCAATACTTTAAGTGTGTTTGTTGAAAATTATAATGAAACTGGTTTTTTTTTCTTTATCCCAAATAATTTCAACAGTCTAGCCTGTTATATAGCTGTTCAAATAGATACACCCATGTAAACAAAGGGGGAAACAAAAATAGAGTGGAAACAAGCAGCCAGGTTTAGGTTGTTTAAAGTATACCAAGAAAACTACACTTTGAGAAACTGAAATTGAAAAAGTGGCTTTGAAAACACACAGGCCTTTGCCCATACCACCACGCATAGTTACTTATTCTCAATAGATTTTTTATGCAGTGTAGGAGGAAAATCAAGATGATATAAAATGGACAATCCTTTTTCAGTATAAGGCAGTCTTGATCTTTATAAAGGATTGCTGTAAAACTTAACCAAAAATGTGTACTTACTGTATATAAATTTCCCTGTGTTGAACAGAAAGTTGGACATGAGTACCCAATAAACAACCATGGCTCCAACAAGTGATACCATAGAAAATAAGAGGCTTGACCATTGACCAAAGGATCCAAAGTAATACTTGCAAACATCTGGGAATTCCCAGTTTGAGGCATCGGTTAAAGCTGAAAAACACACAAAACCCAAAAATACATCTAAACAAAATGTTAGAGTCAGTAGAATTATTCATTACAAAATGTGGGGGTTTTTTTAGAATATTCTGATACACATTCACCACACTCTCAAGGACTAAGAAAATTGCCAGTAACTTTAAAATATAGCACTCATTAAGTGTTTGACTGAAGAAGCCTAAAGTAAGCACTTTTATTGTGGCCATACTATTACTTTTGAGTACTTTCACAAGCACTGAAATAAGACAGGGTAAAAATGCCACCATGGGTTTGCAGCTAAAGGCCTTTTGCAGGAGTTATGGCAAAGTAGGCCAGACCATGAACCATTGCTCATGAATGAAATTCATTCCTCATGAAACGAGCTCAGTCACAAACTGACAAAGTCTTAATGGCCTTTATTTGAGCAAGTGAGAGGTTAGTTTATGCACAAAAGCACCAACCAAAGAAGAGCCTCAAGATGAGTTTTGAACAATAAAAGTACATTCTAATTAGAGCTGCTGTCAGTGACTGCTTCAGCTGCTGACTGCACCTAGAGTGCCTTCAACAAAGAATACACACAAATATTAGAGTAATATGCGCATACAAAACAAGGGGTTACAGCTACAACCCACACTGTTCCACTGTGCAGGTTGATCAGACATGTAGAGAACTGGACAGTGCTTATGGAGAAAAGATGCCTGTAGCTCCCCAAGTCCCCAAGAACTTAGCAAGTGAACATCTGAAACCCTGTTTGCTAAGAGTTTGTGTTTGGCTACAATACTTAGGCTGCAAGCAACTGAAGGAAATCTAATAAGGTAGCATACAGAACTCAGACACAGACTACAAAAACAGAGAGATATTCAAAGAACAGCTTTTATTACAGGTCAGGTCTAACATATAGTAAAGACACATACAAACAGAATCTAATACATATTGGTATTTCACATTTGAAGTATTTGCATGAGGAAGCTTTGTATTTCTTACGTATCACTTGCCGTGATTTCACAACTCTGTAACAGCAATAAAGAGTCAAAATGCCCATCAGTAAGATGAGAATAATTCCAGAAGTGAAGCCTGCCTGTTAAGAGGGAGAAACACAGTTCATTTTATTTATGAATATACTACAAAAAAAGAAGAGTAAGCCATGTTGCCAGAAACATTTTCCTATACATGCATTTCTCGTAGTTTACCTGTTTTATTCCCCACGGGATACTTAATATGGATGTACCCATCATGGTATTCCATATCATAAATCTAGGAAGAAAAAAATTCAGTGAATATTTTAAAAACCACTCTTACTTCATATTGTCTCCTTAGTTAACAACAGTTATGTTGTTAATATAGAACATTCAGTAATAATGCATTTTGTGGCTATTATATGGCAAGGTGCTTAACATACATTGTCACTAGACTGGAGTTTTTACCATAGCCATCTGTGCAACTGTCAACTTTAAAAGCAGTTCCTAATGGACTGTACACGTAGATTTCATCGGGAGCTGGGAGTACATGATCAGGAGCAATCTAACAAATGGACAAAAAACAAGACTTATTAGTAACATCAATATAACTAATTGTTCCAAATACAGCAAGTCAACTATTTTAAGTCACAAAACGCTCCCAGGAAATTACATTTAAAAAAAAAAATAAATGAAAAAAGCAAGAAAGAGTTCTACTATGCTAATTCTCTTCCTGGGAGGGAAAACCCAAAAACAGTTGAGAGAATTTTTAGCTAGATAGCTACAAAAATGCATTTTTCTTCTGCAAAATGTGTGTAAACACACTATGAACAGATCATGCTAGCTCAACAGTTTAATTACCTCAGCTGACCATTGATTTAATCTTATAGGTGGGAGAAATCTGGGCAGCCAGATATAAAATTGATATATAAAATTATAAAATTGATGCTGTTTGCATATTTTATTTTAATGGAGAAGGCACTGCACAAGTAAATAACTTCTGATAAAACAAGCTGTTTTATCACACTCAGCTACTAGATATTTGATTCACAGCAAGCTGCAAAACAAGTCTCCCCCAACCTTTATTTCTGCTCCTTATACAAATCCAGGCTGTGTAAGACCCAGCATGCCAGAGGCTACACAGCTAATGAGGCCCTGTCTTTGCCTTACCAATGCCCTGTCTGCAGGGGATGTGAGCCTGCTATAGTAATGAATCCGCTTATTCATTGCTGAAGCTTCATCAGTGACTCTTTGCACATCATCGTTCACACCGACTATGTTTGTGGGCTCCACGTGAAATGGTCTAAAGGAGAGGAAATAAAGGGAAAAAAAGGAAAGCCCTTAAGACAATGGAACACCGGATCTAATATATAACTCAGAGAGCAGCTCAGCCAGTACTCTGGATGGTTTTGTCATTCATTGACACAAGGCAAATGCAAAAATATCAATCCATGACATTGAGGGAAGCTGCCATCTGTGAAAAAACTGTGAGTTTATATCCATATTAAAACGGCCTCCAGCCCAGATTCTGTGGAGCGACTTAACATCAGAACTAATATCCAGCTGTTAGTTTTCAACAATGAATCACACACAGAAATACATGTTAATAAGCTTGGGCAAGCTTATTAGTGTTTATAACTGGTTGTTGCCAGAACTAGTAATGAGGAACAGAGGTAGAAACAGAAAGCAGGAAAATGAAGAAGCAGAACGCAGAGAAAGAGGAATGAGTGAGGACCACCTATGAAAAGATTAGGAACTACTAATCTAGCTGAAAACACTATATGGAAGTGTGTTTACTGGGGAAGAAACCAAGACCAAGGAAGTCCATGTGCTCCTACTATTTTGAAATCGAGGCAATGGGAAATGGACTATGTCTCCCTTTCCTCCACTCCACCTGAGTTAGACTGTAGGCACAGTCACAGCTGCCAAAGGAGGAAGAGGGAACACCACATGCCCCTTCTTTTCTCTGCATACACAGGGGTACAGAGCAAGCACAGTGAAAGCTGCTTCTAAAGTTACAACACAATACAAATACAATACAAAACCTTCATGCAAGGAGCACTACCAGACAAAGTCCAAAACATGATGTTGCTGAGATTTTTTTTCCTAACTCAAGTAAAATTTACTTCCATATAGGCATATTATGCTCTTCCTTAAAAACAACATTGACTCCTAGCACTGAGAAGCTAATTTCTCAAATGAGACAGAGGATGCTGGTGTCCTCTAAGCCTTAATACACTGGTGTTTGTTTTTCCTTTCAGCAGTGCTTTTAATTTTTAAAACTACCACAACGGCTTTCTGATCTTCCTCTTCCAGGCTGATGTTTAAATCACTCATAAACCCATAGAGGCAGAGATCACAACAAGTTTCCAACTACTAAGAACAGAAACAAGGTCAGCAATAAAGCCAAGCCATTTATTCTGTAATATGACCAAAATTTATTTGAATTTACTATTCTTCAATACTGATTTTTGTTTCAGACTACAAAGGAACTTAGGCAACGCCTCCAACCCTAGCTCTCAATAACATCCATAAAAAATCTCCCATTCCTTTTCTCAATGAATCATTTATGCATCTATACTATGACACAACCTGTTATCTGTAAGGAAGATAATGAATACTATTCTGAAGTTCTTTGCTCTATCTTTGGAAGAGAGAAAGATAGGTTCCTATTCCTGTGTGCTTAAGGGGAGACAGTAGGTGGGAATATCTATGAAAGCAAGAAAACCTGACTCACAAAGGGAGAAAATAGAGAACTTCCATCTCCACAAATTCATTCATTCTTTTATCTTAAACTTTATTAACTCTTACATATTCCTTCATCATGGGGAAAAAAATGGCTTAAATTTTCTAAGTTGTTTCCTACTTACTGAAATGAAAATGACACTTTCAAATTTTTAAAACATTCTCAATTGACTCTTCTTCCTGTGATTATGACATGATGGGGGAAATATGTGTTTTATATGTGTGCACTTTTGTGGTGTTATTACTAACAATTAAGATATCTCAGTGTAACATAAATAAATTTTAAGCAATAGCTTTACTACTCAAAACACAGGCACATGGGGCTAACTAACTCCACATGTAGGTAATGTAAAAAAATACTCATGGACTGTCGTGAGTCCAAAGGACTTCATTTGATTTTGCTTAAAATTTATAAGGTTGAGCAAATCATTGGACACAACTAAAAAATATTTAATTAGAGGACCTGTAAAATAAGGTGAAATGAAAACATGAAAACAAGAAAACAAGAAAAAACAAGAAAAACAAGAAAACAAGAAAACAAGAAAACTTGTTTAAATGCTGCCCCACCTCCAGACAGCTCTCTGCTGTTTTCTTTTTGGATTGCTGACATGCACTATATTTAGAAAACTTAAAAGTATGTGTTTTGCTAATTATACAGCAGCTGCATTATGTGAAGACCTTCCTCTCTTTCCTCATCTCCATTTAGTATTATTAGTACATCCCCATAAACTTCCACTGCACCTGTGGAAAGGTTACAGTGAGATAAATTCCACATTTTGCTTCAAAGTGAGTAGATCTGTGACAAAGATTTTTTTCAAAATGGTGTTCAACACCTGCTAGCATGGATGTGAAAGAAAATTCTTCCAAAGTGTAAGACAGTCAGAGACTACTTTTTAAAGCAATGCAGGTGAAAGCCAAGGATGATTTTTAAAATTAAAGTAATAGAAAACTGCATATAACATCCTATTTTGTAGAGAAAGCAGTGCTGTCAATGACCAAACAAATAAAAAGAAAATAAATTTTGTGTAGCAAAAACCTATCTGTAGGTAAGAAATTGTTCAAAGAAAGACATTTCATTTTCTTCAGTATCATGAACAGAGTCTGGATTAAACAAGCAACTTATGATCTAGAAAAAAAAAAGAGTATGATCCAGAATCTAATCTATGGATGAGGAAAAGAAAATAAAATTAAACAATCCCTAAGAATTTGTATATTGTAGGTAACAAACCTATTGTTTCTGCTTCCTGACTAGAGGAGTGTGTATGTTTACTGTTGCCATTACTTGAGCTACTTCCCCCTTGATCCCTGCTACTGTGCATTTGGTGAAAATGAAAATTATGTAAAGCAGAAGTTCATTTTATTTCTTCCAGGGTACCACTGCACCACCAGCCCAGCTGAGCAAGTGACTGCTAAAACATACTGACCACCCATCAATTTTATGTTATTTGCAGATCTCTTTGAAAACATCAGTCTGACTTGGAAGCTGTGTGAGCAGGCTGGGAGGCCTGCTACCTACCCTGATCTCCACTAGGAGAGGGCAGCATTCTGTTTAGGATCAAGGTCAAAGTACTGCTCCCAGCAATACCCAGATCAAAGACTGGTTGTAGGCCATACTCAAATGGGAGATTGAGAAGCTCCCAGGGACTCAAAGAAATTCTCAAAAACTGAGATTTTCAAAGCCCAAAGCAAGTAGGATATAATCTGGGATATATTTTGAAAAACTCTATTTAGGGACCTTATGTCTAGCAGGCAATCACTCTGTACATGCAAGTATTAGCAGCTACAACACATTCCTATTAAAAAATCTGATTTATACAGGCAATCATATCATATCTCTCACATGGCAAAATGATTATGAAAAACATGTTGGACAATGTGACCTGGGGGAAGGCGAGAGATTACATGACTGTGATTATGATGTGGAACAATGCTGACAATTTCTATGCACTGAGATAAACTATAATGTCCCTTGAATTTCATCCACACTGAATGACACAATTACTATTTCAGCAGCTAGCCTGAAAAACAATGCTCTTTTACCAGGGTAAACACACCAGTAAAACAGAGCTGTTTTCCACAGGACCATGAGAGTGGACAACTTGTAGGACGTCCATATCTTCCACACATTACACCCAGCAGGTGTATTTCAGAAACCATTCCCAGAAAACCTGCAGCTACAGTCATCTTTTCTTGCTCACACAAAGGGACAGTTAATAACAATTCTCTGGAGTTGGTCCAGGACAAGAAAGAAGAGTGCTTCTGTCCAAACTTCCTCACATTTTTAACTTCAGTAGTAATTTTGCAAGCAAAGAAAATGAAAAGACAGGCTCATGATTAACACTGTTCCCTTATGATAAGCAAAGTTTAAATGCTGGTTTTGGAGGGCTAGAAGGAACAGCTTACAAAGAACACTGGTCAAATATGTAAAATTTTGCCTAAGGGTGCTACATTCATCTTATGGATACTCTCAGCAATGTACTACATCTCATAGGGCAATGGAGTAAGAATAATACATATCTCAAGAACTTTCAGACTAAGTAATACTGCTTTTCAAGTACCTTTGCTGAAGTATTTTTAAACATCAAACAACCGGTTCTTGAGATCTGATCAAAAACGTGGTAAGTTTTGAGCTATTACAGTATAACAGAGTATTTTTGTACCACTATGTCTTTTAGCTTTTTATGACAGCTTTTTCATTTTTAGACAAATACGAAAAAAATTTTCTTTACAGGATGCTTTACAATTTCTTTCCTCCAAACAGACCACAAGGAGCCACTTTAGCTTAATGCACAGATTTATTTGATACCCCACATCAATAATTTACTTTTTAGGGACGCAACAGGAACATTACAGAGAAATAAAGCTAGGAAACTCCTACAGCTTTATTGTCTTACTGAGTTACCAAATTATTGTAGGAATGCTGTAAATGGCACAAGACAAACTAAGGAGTAAAACTGATTCACTGTATTGGAAATTAAGGAGAAGAAGTAATAAGAACAGGTGGCTATTTCATAATTGGCAATCACCTATCTGGATAGGAACACCAGGCACTGGAACAGGCTCTCCAGGGAACTGGCCATGGTACCAAACCTGGCAGAGTTCAAAAAGTATTTGGACAACAGTCTCAGGTACATGATCTGATCATTGGGGTTGTCCTATGAAAGGTCAGGAGTTGGACATGAAGAATCTTGAGAGCCTCTTCCAACTCAGGATCCTCTATGATTTCAGATACCAGCGTGCTTCTCTTAAGGAAATCTATATCAAAGAATTGCACAAGTGACTTGGTTTTTCCTTTCTAAGCTGTCTGAATTTACTGAAGCATTAAACAGTGTGCTTACAGTTATTTTGTAAGGTATTCCTTCTCTTGGAAATACACTTTACCTAATTTTTTCTGCACTGATACCACCACTATAGTAATTACAGCATGATCACAGAAGTTTCTTAAAATGTTGGATGCAGAACTAAAATAACCTTTTGAAGCATAATGTCATTGCTTGCACATTTTAACAAATTAGGAATCACAAGCTTTACCACACTACACTTCAATTACTATTCCTTTTCCCTGTCAAACACAAAACCTATTTTACTTGTCACTTACCAAGAAATATGAAGGTTCTTAATTAAGGTCACAATTCTTTCCAATTAAAAAGAAGCAAGATTAGGAATTCACAAAAATTTGGTAACAGAGAAAAACAAACAGAGAAAGCAAGCAATGGTGTAAAATGATCACATTGTATGGAGTAGTAAAAACATAATGAATGCAGAAAGGGTAGATTTGCACAGGTTGCTGACCATTGCCTACCTTCTCCTAAGTTAAAAGAACTTTGAAAATAAAAGGGAATCAACCACTTTTGCATGAAAAAGGCTTCTCTGACTGCCATCTACAGACACTGTTTAATTTATAGCTGTTTAATTTCAATTACTAATGCCTCCTACATTCTGGGAACCTGTGGGACTTCAAAAAGAATAGGAAAAAAAAACAGGAGGCATTGTCAAGCTTTTTCATATGCAAAAGAATCAGCACAAAACATCAACTGCTTCTTTGAAGGTTCAAGTATTCCTGACCAACAACTGCAGTACCTGTTGACAGTGAACAGATTTAAAGAGCAGTTTGAAGAAAATAAGACACTTCTTCTTTTCCATACAATAATCACCAGTAAGCCACTGCAGCAATGATATTCTAGTTCTTAAAGGGAGCTAACAAAATGGGAAATACACACTGAATACAGTGAAGAAAGAAACACAATAACATCCTCTTTAAAAGGATTAAAAGTGGCTTTATATTTCCCCCAAATTAGCAAAACAATACTAGACAAAGTAATTTACAACTCTAAAAAACAATTAGCTTATTGTTCTTATGTAAACACTGAAAAGCATTCCTTTCAAAAATCCCAAATCCTCCAAGCTGTTAAGAAAACCAAATAACTATGCAAATGACTCAAATCTCAGACAAGCTAAACAAAAGTACAGAACAGCACTAAGACAGACAAACAGTAATTACTACAAATCACACACAACACTTGAAGAGCTATCTCAAGCAAAGCCAAGTTATCATGCACTCACTTGGGGTCCGGTTCCTGAATACCAAGTTAAAAAACAGGAACAAAGTAAAAGCAAAAGCACACTGCATTGTACCACTGCATTTTCACTTTTTGATACTTTTATGCATAATAATCCTCCTTCTCAGGAGCCACTATTCCCGAAAAGTTTAATGAAGAAGCCCTTCAAACTGTCCACTGGTCTGACCATGACTGATGCAGACCCCAATGGCCTCTTCTTCCTTATTTCTTCTTTTGAAGTGTGGGGGCTGCCTGTTCTAGTACAGAAGTGGAGATCAAACTTTTTGACCACTCTATTATTTCCAGGCCTTTCTGATATCCCAGGCCTTATGCACTTCATCCTTGTGCCCCTGTGTACCTGGAAGGCAAAAAGGCTAGGTCGTGGAAAATGGAAGAATGAACTCAAAAGAGGAGCAATAAGGGCATTTAGGCAGATCTGCAGAACTGGAGGCTGTGAATGTGGGCACACAATCCAAGTACACAGTTCTGCTTTTAGGAAAGGAACCAAATGCCAAAGACTATGACCTTTCATGAAGTTGAGTCTCCAGACTTGAGAAATCAACGGGGAAAAAACCCAACCACACAGTATGGAAACAATACCTAACCTCAGTAAAAAAGTGAGTCTTAGCATTTAGGTGTTTCAAAAAGCCTCTCTTATTACTACTGCATTACCACAACACCTGAAACCCACTGCTTCTCAAACAGAACACATACTTCCTCCAAAACAAGCTGCTCCTGAAAGTCATACAAACAGATTAGCAGTTTTGTTATGACAGGAAGGGATAAGACACTCCAAAAGAGAAAGACTGTATTTACATTCATTCACAGTTACCTTTTCCACCTGAAAGTACCATTTCCTAGGCTTTGCAAACACAACTCTGTATGCTTCTACACTGGTGCTCCCTTTGTTCCCCTTATTGACTCAGACGCTTATCCTCCTTCCTTTGCTTGAAGAGAAGAGCATGTAAGTAGGCTCTCATGGCTTTCCAAAGCTGATAGCACCAAAGCCCTATCCGCAAGAACTCTTTTTTTTGCTGAAGCGACCTCTGACAACAGGATTATGTATGCAACAGTGCCATCTTCAGTTCCTTCAGGAAAACTGCCTTACTGCATATGATGGATGTGAAGAGAAAAAAATGACCCATAAATCGGTCCAAGAGGTGCTATGGCGCTACTCCTTCATCTAAAAATGCAAAGCTGATGCCCTCAGCTAGTATTAGAAGGGCAAGTCCCACCCTGATCTTTGGTCCAACGACCAGCCCACAAAAATCTTAACTGCAGTAGAGGAAGTCTCCCATTCCAAACCCCTTTGTGGAGATGTTAAACTCTTAAGCAAACATGTAAAATAACGACTTAGCTATAGGCATTATTTTTGATGGCAGAGTAACAAGGCTGGACTGTTAATTTTTCACATTTTCTCACTCTCAGAAAGCACTACATAGTTTTTCTTAAAAGGCAGTAAAGGTCACTCAGCTCACTTAGTACTAGCAAACATATTTTCCCAGCATCACCTGCAGAATGCATACAGCACCATCCACACATACTGACAGCCATTTATCTACAACATCAGGCAAACTTTCTTGCACAGTCTCAACATTTCAGTTAGTTGTTCTAAATAAGAAAAAAATCACACTGCTATAAACACACATGATGTTTCATGTTTGAAGAGCACTTTAAAAGCCTCATGGTGAGCTCTTAATGGAGAACTCTCTCTCTGAATTAATGTCAATAGAAAAATCTTATAAACAAAACACAGTAAGAACATCTGTTCACCTGGTGCTTGGAAATAAAATACTATCATATAATGACAAAGTAGGAACTTGTTTCTAGAGAGATCCTGGCTTCCAAATTTTAATCTGTCTTTGTAGGATTCTGCTGTCAAAAGTAAAGATTAAACAACTCTTTGCCTCACAGTAATTCTGTTCATCTTTTCTCATACCTTTTGCACTTATAGTCTTCTGGATTAAACTGTATATTCATGATTCCATAATTGCTTTCATCACTTCCCACAGGAACCAAGATCGGTTTGGTATCCTCTTCCATATTTGCTGATTATGTCTCCTTTTAGATTCTGTCAGTTACTCTAGCCTGGAAAAAGGAAAAAAATAAATGAGTCCACTGCATTTAAGCAAAACCATGTCTCTGCTATAAATTTAACACTGGTAGAGTCCCACAGTTTCAGATGTTCCTGGGGTGAAAATCACCAGTAAATAACTTCAGTGTGCCACTTGAGAACTCTCATTCCATAATGCAAATATCATGAGGCATGCATGGTGGGGAGAGTATTTTTTCTGAAACACACCATCCAGCCCTTAATCTCTTTTAGCACCAGAACAAGGCAGTAAGAATTAAATAAAAATTTCTACAAGAGCTGTATTTCTAATGTATAATGCTACTGCTGAGAACAATCTATCAGTTACAAGAGCCTACTGTTTCACTGAATTATACTTCAAACTTTGCAGCAGACACATAAGCAGTTTATTCCAGTTCCAGTATATTTCCCATAATAAGGATTAGTTTATTGCAGTCTGCTGTGTCCAGGTCTTTTGAATAAAAGGTAATAAATGGTTTAATAATGCATTAATAATAACTATTACATACATTTAGACCATTTCTGGCAGAAGAGTTGGGAGCAGATTGCTTTTAAACGAATGGATTTCTACTCAGATTGAATTACAGGCCTCTCATGGGACTTTCCATGGTCTTGTGTGCAGCTGAATAAACATAATGGCTTAACAGCTCTCATCCCTGCTATCTCCTGAAGAATTCCTCAGGCAGGACTCCTTCAAACAAAAATGTCAGAAGCCAGTACACTTTCAAACAACCGTGGTAGAAGTATCTGTTCTTTAAACATTTCAGAATCCTTTAAAATGTTAGACAGGCTGATGGAAAGAGAGGTGACAACCACAGTTGGCACAAGACAAAGAAGGGTAGTGCTGGATGTTTGAAGCCTGGAATGGCAATGGAAGAAGATAAGATAGAAAGAATAAGCTGTGTATCAGCCTTCTGCATCCTCACAGAAATACACCATAAAGGCCCAATCTCAGAAATCATACCAAACCAAGTTAAGCACTGACATGGTTCTATCCCCTCCTAGATGCATATTGTCAGTCCTCTTCCATTAGTTTATCCTGCTAATACCTCTGGCAAAAAAACAAAACAAAACCAAAGAATCTGAAGGAGAGGATTAAAAATTGAAGTTATTGGGTTTTCAACCACGTCTACCCTCCCAGATTGAAAAAACCTTTTGAAGGAGGCATGGGAAAACACTGATGGACAATGTGGCAGGAACTGCAGAAGCACTAAGACTGGCTCAACCTGACAAGAAGTGCTTTTTAGAAGACAGACACAGGTATTGGCTCTCTGCTCTCAAGGGGAGGGGATCACTAAAGGACACAGTTTATGAAAACTGTACTGAAAGTTTTTACTTCCTTTCATGTCACACATTGTTCCTCTCCAAACTCTGTTTATAGATCCCCTTTTGCACATTTCTTTTCTACTGTGTCCCCTTATTTTTCTACAGCTCCAGACCTTCTGCTTTCTCCCTACTGATGCCCTTCCAGTTAAAATTTATAGTGGTGCACATCAGCTTCCTGCAACAGCTAAATGCTTCTGAAACAAAAACATGGGCCCTAGAGATTTCACATACTGCTACAGACATCCACCTAGTCCTCTGCCATTCCCATTAAAATATGCCATTACCTTCTTTTAGTCTCTTCTATTCTTTCTCAGCTGAATATCCTATATTCATTTTAGGAACAGACACAGCTAGGCATCAAACACGTGTTCTGCATTTGCATCTCTCTTAAGAATTTAAATCACACTTCAGATCTAGCCATAAAAATGAAGATGAAGATTTTAATTCCTAATGCCTGAACTGAAAATTGAAATAAATTCAAATCCCAAACAGTCAGCAGTTTTAGCCAGAAATTTTCCATAGTATCACAATATAGACATCCCTTCCTTCCACAGGCCACAGCTTGTGAGACAGATTAAGCAGACATCAAATGCACATCCCTGCCTGTTAATACTTGTGCTTTACGAGTCAACTTGATAAATACTGACAACAGTGATCACCAGTTTGATTTTCTTCTGCACTACTGCCGTAGTATTTTATAGTATTCCATGAAGAAAAATAATCTTCCCAAAATATATCACACACTAAGTTTGGCTTGACAGTGTGATTTGAAGTTTGTGGAGCTGGTGCTCACTGACTCTTTAGGGTCACTTAGAAGCCGGGTCTGCAAAGACAGGTTATTCTTTAAGTACTTATTGTTGATGACAATTAAGTTTATAACCAGCAAGCTTATGACCAACAAACTGGCTACTCTACAAATAAATGCAGCTATGACACATGTAAAGGCTGAACCTGGAGCAAGTACAGATTAAAGGACAACTGTATGCAGAAAAGCAAAATGAAGAAGTAACCAAGTTAATCTCTCTTTTATCTACCATCTATGCCTTTTGACTGGATTGCATTCACAATAAACATTTTTAATACATAGAGTGGAGTGAGTTATGCTATTTGAACTTACTGCCTATTTCCATTAAAACACTCTCTTCCCAACTCTAACCCTCATAGTGTATTCGTTAGCTACAGGTTCTTCTTATACTGAATATCTAGTCTATGTTCATCTCACTCAGAAGGTTTCTTTCAAAAACCTGCGATGGGACACGGCATATTGTCTATTTATAATCAGGAACAGGATGCCAAATACAAAGAATTCACATCATAAACCAAAGTTGTTTGACAAACTTCATTCTGCTTGTACATTTAATGATACACCATGCTTACATGCTTACAGCTTCCATGAGACTACTCTTGCATACAGACAACTACTGTGGCTTTTTGGGAATAAAAGTACGGCTGTTTAGAAATGAATAAGGCTGTTGCACAGATAACTACTCATTTGTTATCAAACTGAATTTTCCTGCAAGTGGAAAAGAGTTCCTTTTAGCTGCAGTGTAGCTGGAGTTAGAGATACAAATTCATGGTATCATGTCTTCAGCAGAGTTAAAAGCAGTGCTGTACATTGTTAGTCCTTCCTCCACCTGTTTGTCACGGCACAGCTATTTGTCTTCTTTCTTATCTTCCTAGGGAGCAGGACTGGGGAAGAGATCCTAAAATAGATCTAGGAAACAGCAGAAGTCTGAAGGAGCAGATAATTGTTTTGGTGCTGGTTTGGGTTGTACAGCCAGCAGTTTCACTGTTCAGTTGAAATGAAACTGCTATGGTCTGCAGAAGAAAGCAAGCAACACTAGAGCCACAGCCTGAGAGACCACCTACCTCTCAGACTATGTTACCTCTTTTCTTCCCCTGCTGCTTAAAGTCTGATTCATGCAACACCAGAAAATACAAAAGAGCATTTGTGCTGTGCACCAGTGAATGATGTTAAATATTTTGAAAAGCAATCAAAAGCTTTCAAAAATTGTGGATTCTTTCCCTGTGTTTTAATCCCTATCCTTAGAATAAGGACAATGCCAGTTGTTGCCTTGGACTCATGGACATGCTGAGAAATTAACTTTTACACAAAACTTAAGTGATTTGTAGTAAGCACTGCAAAAAACATCCAAGAGGAACAGTAATGATTTGTTGAGCAGCAGTTAAGCACAATTTAACACCGTAACTTTGCTGCTCTAACAAAACATTCCCTGTGTCTCAAACCAGACAGTGAGAACTGTCTGTTTTGATAAAAAAACAGGAAATATTTGTAATTTATATCATAATTTATAGGTACGAAGATGACTAAGATTATCTAAGTAATTTTCATTTTCATTGAACTTTACTAAGTTTAATGCTCCAACCTTTAAAGAATTCAATTTTCAACCTCTGTCCTTTTAAAAATGTTTGTCTATTTATCCTTGTACAGATATTAGGATTGCTTTGTAGTGTATTTGGTAGTGAACAGAAATTTTCTCAACATATTGCACCCAATATTCCCCTCTAAAAGTCCTTCTGGTCTGTCTGGATCTTCTGTCATTTGCCTGTCACCATTCTATTGTTCTTTTTCCCCTTGCAGGGTCCTTCCTGCTTTCTGCCCTCCTCTACTACAAGCATCATATCTCTCTTAACTTCTACTAATACAGCTGTGATGAAGCTTAGTATGACCTGCTGCCCTATTTGTAATTCTCCCACAAACAACTGAAGCACTACATCAGAAGGGCAGCAAAAGGAAACAAGTGGATCAGGATTTAATAATCCAAGTTTTCTGTTGCTGGTCATAAACTGTGAAGCAATACCTAAGTCTGTGCAAGTTATTTTTACCCAGTCTCATTCTGGGCTACACTCCACATGACTTTCAGATGGTCATCTTAACAGGACTGGACCTTCATTAATCTTCACTGGCTCAGGCCTATGAGCCCCTGCTTTCACTGTCTTCAGGTTGTCTCACCTGGTTTCAAGGTCTAAAAAATATGAAGGAGTAAAGACAAGGTAGATTTAGATACCTCATTGTAGCCTGAGATCTAATAATGTTGGCACTAGATAGCAAAACCCTGTTAGTTGACTTCCACTGTGAATTTAACAATGGCAGTTTATGGCTGAGTTATACGCGTGTGAGAAAGCTTTAAGAGCCACCCACATTGACAGATCATTCAGAGTTACAGCTGAGGCCATGGAAGAGAGCTAGCAAACAGGTTTAACCAACTGCAAGAACAAAACTGTGTTCTGTGAGTCAATCATCCCAACCATCCCATAAGCATGGGCTGTGCTTAGCTGGTATTTATCAGAGAACCTCCCATAGTGGGCAGGAGGAGAAAGTCTGAGAGGATCACTACCAGTGCAGCCTCCACCATGCCATCATGGTGCTGTACAAACAGCAGCTGGAGCACTGACAGCTATTTATACTTCATTTCCTATTGAAAGTTACTACTTCTAAAAACCACCTCACACTCATGGTTTAAATACCAGAATCTGCTAATCGAAGTATTTAGTTCAAACAAGGA
Source organism: Pseudopodoces humilis (assembly GCF_049639895.1). Taxonomy (NCBI): domain Eukaryota; kingdom Metazoa; phylum Chordata; class Aves; order Passeriformes; family Paridae; genus Pseudopodoces; species Pseudopodoces humilis. The sequence goes on along the minus strand of NC_142203.1, from coordinate 60,182,698 downwards.
ACTTTTTTGTTTGTTTTGGTTTTATTTGTTTTTAAAAGTGCCACTTGGAGTAATCCAGTCTTCTCTTAAATTCTGGGCAGGATGAACACAGTTCAAGGCATAACACTCAAGTAAGCTGCAGGGAGTGCACATATGAGGAATATGTACAGTCTACACGGAAAGATGAGAACTTCAGCACAGGACAGCAAAGTTCCTCAGTTCTGGAGTGAATCCTCCATCAGAAGGATGCTACACTGGTCATGAAAGCAGCAGCATACATTAAGAGGTCCTCCAAACAGGGACAGCATGCCACCTCTTGGGGCACCTTATAGACACCTTAGCTTGTCCATACTCTCCTACAACTGTATTAATTAAAGGCAAATAAAACTGTATAAGCAACATAAGTTAGCAACTTTTTGAGGAAAACAAGACTTTCTAATATACAAGCTGAACCTCTGCTGAGCTTTCATGTAGCTCTGACTGAATGAACAGGTACATGGTCAATGTCAAATGATAAATCTAAGTAAAATTAAAAAGAAATGGCATGGTCAACTAGATTTGTCTTCAACTGATAAAGCTTGTATAGTTTATATATTTGTAGGCACTGTAGATAAATACTTACAGAAACGAAACACTATCACCTTAGGCTAACTTAGTTTAAACACGATTTTTGTTTTTAACTTAAGGGGTCCTCCCCTCAGGCCCGTGAAAACAGATGTAAACATTTCCCTCCTTCACGGACCGCCCGAAAGGGTTCCACGCTGTTCCTGTACCTCCGCCCCCGCTCTGACGATCTGCCCGTGCCCCCACGAGCACGGCGTGGCCGGTCCGTACCCTGCTGGTAGTGACCTCCTGGTCAGTGCCTCGGCGCCTCCCCGGCCCCTCCGCCCCGCAGGTCGCGCCCCCGAGCGGGATGGGCGGCGGAGGGCACGGGGGGGGACACGGCGGCGCCGCCTCCCCGCGCTCCGGAGGCGCCCAGCACCCCGAGACCCCCGCGGCCGCTCCCGCCGGGCAGCTCCCCCCGGGCGCTCCCCCCCCCGCCCCGCCCGACGCAGCCCCTCTACCTGCGGCTCGGCCCCGCCGGCGCCCCGCTCCCGCCGCGGCCACAGGAAGCACGGCGGCGGCTCCGGGCGTGCCGGGCCGCGTAGTTCCTGGGGCAACTGCGCCGAGGAAGCCGCCAGGGTGTTGTGGAGCGTAGAACTACGATTCCCAGGAAGCGGCGGGGCGGTGTACCCGGGCTGCCAGGCGAGGGCCTTGTGCCGCGAAGAGAAGATTTGCACTTGCTGGTGCTGGCTGATGAGATGCCGCTAGTTAAAAAAAAAAAAAGAAAAAAATAGAAAAAAAAAACAAATAGAAGAGGATCACTTATTTTCTTGCACGTTTTTGCGGTCAGTATGGTGACAAAAGGCATACATGACCCGTGCCAAAACAAACAGTGCTGGTCTTCACGTGACTGGCTGGGCAGTGATGTATCGTGGGCCTCCTGACGCGCTCAGCGAGGTATGAAACGCTGAGCAGCGCACACTAAGCATACTAAACATCAGGGACAATGTGCCAGGCAATACGTTTTAGAAATGCACTATTTTTAATCCTGAGGGTGGGGGGGATGGGGGGGTTGGTGTTTTGGTTTGGTTGTTTCTGAGTTTGTTTTACTTGACACTTAGTACTTTAGTACTACTTAAATCAAACTCAGGTAATCCTTTTCATAGCTGAAACCATGGTGAATCTAGGGGTATTTATAGCTCATGCGTGGAAAAACTGCTTAATTGCAAGGAAGACAGAAGAGAGAGGTTCCCCATCTTAAAAACGAGATTCACTTAATAAATTATAAAAAGAATTTAATATAAATAAAAGACAATTAGGAGACATAAGAAATAAAGCAAAGGGTTAAAACGGCCGGGTGCCTTGGTGCGCTGCCAAGAGCACACCTGGTATCCCAGGGATCCCCTTTTTATCCCCTCCTTGCTGTGAGGGGTTAATGCATATTCAAGCATGTCCCCTCCCTGGTTCCACCTTCTTGGATCATGCTCTTCACAGTTTTATTTTCTGCTGGTCAACATATATTTTTTGCTGGTCATCATTATTCTTGCTGGTCAGCATTATTCTGGAGTTTGGTTTCCTTTCTTTTTGCAAATGGTTAGGGCAGATAACAGTCCGGGCCCGTCATCCTTCCCCTGAGGACAGCTGGGCTTCATATCTTCCGCTGATAACAGTTTGGCCTCTATTGTTCTCTTGATAAGAGCTTGGGCCCCACTGTCCTTGCCCTTTGGGGTTTCCTTGCCTTGTACCTAGGAAATTCTTTTAAGCTTAAGACTTGTTAGCAAGAAAAAAAGTACATACATAGCTAAAAAGTATTTAACATATAATATTCATCTGCGAAAGCCAATATCACAATACAAATTTATAACACCCATGTGACAATATCACAAAGCAGGCTTCACACAAATCACCCTCTGTACGTTGTGTTCAAGTAAAGCCCAAAACAGAATGTGCGGCTAGCAGCAGAACTGCAGGACTGTTCTGCAAGAAAACTGCTGTGTAATTCAATTTCAGACTGCTGACGGAAATGAGGCAGTGAGACTTAACACTTCTCAACATCCTGAAATGCAGCTGCACTCAAGCTCATTGTGTATGTCTTGCTTCTGTACCCAGGAAATTCACCATCATCTTTCACCTCTGAGTCACTCTTAGAATCCAAGTGTACATGGTAGGTTTTGACCATTAGAAGACTTTGGTCCATGAGTCAAGATGTCTGTCCAGCTGCTATCACAGGAACTTGCAATGCTAGGGATGGTGTTATGAAAGTAAATTAAACTGAAACCCACAAAAGTAGATGTGTGTGAAGAACTGTTTTTTTCACCTTAGAAGCTTCTAGTCTCACTCTTGCAGGCCTGTCTTCTGTGTCCCATGCTGTGAATGATTTGCATAAATTACTACTATAGCAGGATTTGTATTTCATTGCATTCTTGGTCACCCACTACAGTTCTTGAGTTATGCCTAGGAAAAATGTTTTATTGTAAGAACTATAAACCTAGCAGAAATAGATTCCTCCTGCTCCCTCACAAAATCTGCTGCCACAGCTGACTTCACAAAAGGCTGTTCAGTCTCTACCCTGCAGTGTTTGTGTTCTGGCTTTCTGTTCTGGTGACACTTTACCTCCTGGGCAAAGAGTGTCTCTTCCTACATGCTTGGACAGTGTCTAGAAAAATGGGAACCTAAACTAATTTTGCAACTCTTTGTCTGTAAAACAAAGGGAGTATTCAATCCAGCTCTAAGAAATTTCCATCTCATGCTATTTTGAATCTTCTTTTTACTGCCTCAAGGCCTACTTTACTCTGTACTTGCAGTTATAATTGCAATAGGCACAAATTCATAAAATTCAGGCATTATAGAACATTATAGTGGATGAATTAATAACCTTCCCCATTGATACAAACGGAGTATGGTCACATAGCTAATAATCTTGGAGGGGTGTTGCATTTTGTTAGAGAAAACTCCAGGTTTCTTTCTGACAGGATAGCATTTGAGATATAGAAACTATATTATGCTCAAAATCTTGTTTGTTGGCAAAGAGAAAGTATACCTCTTATTTAACTATGGCAGTAATTTGTTAAAAGTGTAACCAAAATTCTATGTGTCAGATCGCTATTAGTCCAGCAGTGTTGCACAAAAAGAAAGAATAATGGGTTTTATGCACATATTTGTTTCCTTCCCCTGTTCTTGGTGCTATGCTCACCTTTCTACAGCTGCTCTGGATTGTGAGGTTGCTGGTTTCAGTCTTGGGCAGTGGTGAGAGGAAAGGACATTACAGCAGATTGTCAGCATCTGGAGCCCATCTCTGAGAGGAATATGATGTTTATATTGCTGGTTTCTTCTTCCTTTCTTTAAGGGGTTGCACTCACACTTGGGGGTAAATTCTTATAAGCTTTTGTAAAATACTTTTGTATGATTTTCTGGTTAGTTGCAACTCCATATTATGTTTGAGTGTACTACATAAGATGCACACATACATAAGTTGGATAATACTTTGTTCTGGTTTTGTTCTAGGTGACTCTGCTTGAATGGGGCTGGTTGGCTAAAATTACCTCAAGGGTAGTGTGTAAACATCTTGTGCAATTTGTACGCTGCCACCATGGTTTACATTGAATTGTTAGCAGCCTTAGGGGGGAAAATTATGTAGCTCTCCAAAGAATCCTCTGAGTTGAAGAAATTAGTTACCATTACCATGTAATTTCTTGCCATTCACAAAATTTCATAGATTAGCTTCTCCTAGTGTAGTGGAAAGTAATCTGGAGGCAGTACAAAGTGTCCTACAAAGGACACAAAGGAGTCAAAGGAATAAGGAAAGAAAATAACCCTCCAAGTTTATTTACTAGTTAGAGGCTGTGACATCTGATTGTAGTTAAAATTATCTGAGATCACTCACCAGGGATTACAGATCTGTTACTGAATACAGACTGCATTCATAGTAGCTCTGCATCTCTACCATTAAAAGTATTAAACTGTACAGAGTGCTGAACATGAAGTTACACTGGCAAAGCCGAGGGAGTGGTAACCTGTTCCTGGAAAGTAGGACAAACAGTTTGAACGCTTTCAGTTCGGCTTCGATGCGTCAAGAGTAGCACATCTGCCACTAGCCATACATTTCTCACAAGAACAGACACACTGCTCTTTTTCTTTATGACCATCTAAAACAGAGCTCCAGTGCAACGCTAACAGAAGCCATTTTGCCATTAGGCAAAAAGTAAAATACTTAGTGCAGTGGGTGAAATTTAGCCTCTGTGCTAGTTTCAGATGCTGCTTTGGGAACTTGTGAACAGCGTAACACACTTCCCACAGAGATGCTCCCACTGCAGATTCTTCATCCTTGGACAGTATGTGTCTGGCTGAGTACTTATTGAAAGCTCCCAGCACTATGCACATTGTACACATACACATATAAAATCCAGTGGTGCAGATTTAACCTCACTGTGAGACAGAGAAGCTGGTTGTGTCTCTTACCCACTTTGCACTCTAACCTGACTCTTGTCTCGATGATCCTGAAAAACTAGCAGCTGCAAAGGGTAGGACTTAACAGATGATGGCTAATGAGAAAATAACAAAAGCATTAGTTCAAAGACCACTTTCCAAAATTTCCCAACTGCTGCAGGAATTTGCCTTGATCCTTAAAGCCCCTGCTAGACATTCAGATGTTAAATGTGGTTAAATGTGATGGCAGAAATACAGCTCTGGTGTCACCTCTCTGCAACATAAGGCATTAAAGTAATTGAACAGACACACATTTTTTCAAATTGTTTTTCTCATGAGGAAAATCTGTTGAACATGGTGAAGGAGGTTTTAATGAGTTTTACTGTGTTTATGAGATGACATAGGACATTCCTTAAGGTTTTTATGAATAAGCATTGCTATGTTATTTCACAGCATGAAAAGAGGTACAGAGAAGACAGACACTGCATTGGTAGCTTGGAAACCCAAGCTGGAGTGCCAGACTACTTGCTACTAATTTTAGTAGATTAATTGAACTGATAGGAGTGCAATCTATATTCTCCTCTACTCCGGCATCACATTCCTGAGCCAGGAATTCAGCCACCTTTCTTATCTTTGACAAGTCTGTTATAACAACAGCGGGAAAAAAGGTGTTGTTCTTAATTTTGAGTTGTTCAGAGATTTAATTTTGTTTCCTTTCGTTTTTAAAACATGTAACCACTATAACACTTTTTTTTTTTTTTTTTTTTTTAATTCCAGAGAAAGCACACGTCCCGTTGGGTATTACCGTAATGCTCGGGAAAGGTGTGCGCAGTTAAATGGTTCCTGCGCCAGGTGCGGCTCGGCGGCTCCCGGCCCGCCGTGCCTCGGCAGCGCCGTTCCCGCCGCAGCGCCACGTGGGGGGGCCGGGGCGGGCCCGCGGAGCCCGGCCGCGCCCCGCGCCCATTGGCTGCCGGGAGCGACACGAGCGGCACGTGCGACCTCATTGCGGTCTGTCGGCGGTAGCCGCCATCTTCTTTCGGTGCGCAGTTTTGTGGACTGTAGGAACGAGGTAGGAGAGGGCCTCCGCGTTGCCCTTAGGGAAGCGGGCTGCTTTTCCGCGGGAGGACCTCCATCCCCACCAGCGCAGCGCGCGGGTAGGGCGCGCTCACCCGCGCCCTCAGGTATCGGCGGCGCCCCTGTCAGCGAGCCTCGGTGTGGGGCGCCATCTTCTCTTTGGCGGTAGCCTCCGGAGCCTGGCGGGTGCTGGTGTGTTCTGACTCCTGCAAGCAGGTCTGGCAGAGCGCAGCATGATTGAAGAAGACTGGAATGCGGAGATAGGGGACGAGGCGTTGCTCAGATCCCTTGAGAAGGTATGAGTGGGAGGGGCAGCTATGGCGATGGAGTGTGTTTGCTGCTTTTCCCTTTCTTTTCTCCAACCCGTGTCCCTGCAGCCTGAATGACTGCTGGGCAGTAGTGTCCCCTGTTCCCGTGATTTTTGGAAATATGGTAGGCAGCCGTAGGAGTTCACTGGTGCTGAACAGAGTTCTTTTTCTGTGCTAGCAATTTACTTGCTGCTGTTTTTTTTAGTGATTGTTGTAAATTTAAGTGTTCTTGACGTGACAGCTGTGTATAATGTGATTTTTGGTAACATTCAGCTGCAAACAGTATGCCAGTTAATATACTGAAATGCGATAAACTGAAGCAGACAGAAGAGCATGAGAGTTTGTATTTCAGAAGATGTAGAAGGCAACTTCTTTCAGTGCATGACTTAGTAGCTGTTTTTGTATTTATGTACTTGGCTATGCCTAAAGTCATCATGATGTGTCTTTTTTCTTTCTGCAGGTTAGCTTGCTTGAGAGACCAAATGACCCCTCATCTGTTTTCAGTCCAAGTGTAGACTCCTTTGGTATGTGAAAGGCATTTTTGACTTTACTGATGTTTGGAAGAGTTGATCCCTTGAGCATTGTACAAGGAAAATAGAGTATTATTGTGGTATGTTCATTGGACCTCCATGGAATAGCAGCATCAAGTTATATAAAGAACACGAGGAGTAGGCTTTGCTTTTAACTATCAAAGCTTCCTTATTTACTGCAATTCCATAGTAACATATAATTAGTAGTGAGTTAAAGAGAGCTTTGAATTTTAACTTAATTCTTTTTTTTAATTTAATTACAGATACTGATGAATTTGTGAATACCCAGCATCAGCCAGTGAGTAGTTTTGGTAGAGGAAGGAATTTTGCAGCCAAAGGTAACGTCCAGTAGTGGTTGTATTTCTAACAGCTAGTTGTATATCATGTATAAAATTTTGGTGTTCACCACTTTCAATCAGCAGGCAGGTTCAGCTCCATGGAAGTAGAGCTCCGTCATGCGCGACCATGGCTTGGGAAGTCAAACGCCATCATGCCTTCTCTTTGTCCTGCTTTCCCTGGCTTTATATGCTGAACTTGATGTTGCATGGGATGGGATCAGCTTTCCTGGCTCTGTCCCATCCCATCTTGTGCTCCCTCATCCCCCTTGCTGGTGTGGTCAGGAGTGGAAATGGCCCCAATTCAGTGTGAGTTCTGCTCAGCACTAACTAAAAATATCCCTGTATTATCAGTACTTTTCCAACAAATCCAATGCACAGCCCCATGCCAGCTGCTGTGAAGGAAATTTTCCCTACCCCAGTCAAACACAGCACAGTTTATTCTTTGAAAAAATTCTATACCATTTCTTCATCCTTTTTGTTGAGCCCTGTTATCCTGGGTGAATATTTTGTGCAGGTCACTAATGACAGGCAGTTCTGCTGTAGACTCTCCAGCAGCAATTATGAACTTGCAAGATGTATTTATGGATACTTAGGATATTGTATATGTACATCATATCATTTTATGTGTATATCATTTATACATGAGCCCTTAAGATACAATTTTTATGTCTCTAACTGATGTGGAAAAACCAAACTGACTGACATTCCACACCAGGCTTTGTGGAGAGGAAACCACAGGTGCTATGCTAGGAGAACTTGATGGTGTCCTGTACCAGATGATGCTTGTTACAATATGATAGAACAGGTGTTGTGCTGAAGAATAAGGACTAAGGAGTAAATTATGATCTAAGCTGATTGTTTGGGCCGTAGATGAATTGTGAAACTTAAGTCTAAAATGAGGAATACCTGTATTTTATGCATATGATTCAAATCTATGCATATGCATATGTTTATTTCCTTTCTCTTCCCGTCAGGAGAGTGACTAAGGAAGGGGATTAGAAATAAAAATGCACTACATAATTCTCACTGCCAGCTGAATAATTGTTCTGAGTAATGAAAAAATACAGCTGGGTAGATCTGAAAGACATGTTTTCACATCCTCACTACATACCATGCAGCAGCTGGCATTGCCACCGTCCTCTGTAGTACCAGTTAAGAAAACTGAAGGGCCAAATCCTATCAGTTGCCCTTGAACCGGAAGTCTGAACTGATGTGTGGACTTAATGAAGAGTTGAGGTTAGTGGCTTGATTAGCATACACAGATGTAAAGCCAAATACTTACAGACCCAATGTTTGATTTACTTCTTGAAATTGTACAGGAGAGCAGTTCTGTTTTCTGTCAGACTTCTTGTCAAAAAGTTCTTCTGTCTTGATCTTTTTCATGTGTTTAGGCAAAACACTCTGTTATATATTGAACTTCTTATGAAGTCACTAAATAAGGAATGAGAAGATCAAATACCAGATTTAAGGGGCTTGACTGGCACATCAAAATTAGGCAAACTTCACTGATTGTGTGCTGTGCTGTACTGCAGGTTTCCAAGAAGGAAATGGAGAAGATGCCCTTACACAAAACAGAGGGTTTAAAGGATTTGGACAAGGTGAGAGTAAGTTCTTGTATTGACTGCTTTGTATGATGGCAGGATGTACTGGTCATTCTTTTCTGGCTTTGCCCATTCCCTGAGAACTAGCAGTCAAGAGTGATAGCTTTGAAATGACCTCTGTTCTTCAGCCAGATAAAAAGCACTTGGTCTGCTCATGCAGAAGTGGGCAAATTTGAGTGTGTGCTATGCTGTATTATTGCAGGTTTTCATGAACGAAACGCTGTAGATGGTGCTAGTACACAGAACAGAGGGTTTAAAGGATTTCGCAGTGGCTTTGGACAAGGTGAGAGTAAGTTGGATGGTTTGGGCCTCTTTTTCCTCTTTGGTATGGGGTATGGCTTGTTTGATCTTACTGGATTTGCTTGCTCCCTGAGAACTACCATTACAAGGGTGAAAGCAGTGAAATGACTTTTTAAGTCATATAAGTAATGTTAGATCTGTACATTAAAATTGAGCAAACTACATTATTTTGTGCTATGCTGTACTGCAGGTGTTCAAGAAGGAAGTGGAGAAGATGCCCTTACACAAAACAGAGGGTTTAAAGGATTTCGTGGTGGCTTTGGACAAGGTGAGGGTAAGTTGGTTGTATTGACTGGTTCCTGTGATGCCAACATACGCTGGTCATTTCTTTCTGGCTTTGCCCATTCCTGAGAACTGTCAGTCAAGAGTGACAGCTTTGGAATGACTTCTCTTTTTCAGACGGGTAAAAGGCACTTGGTCTACTCATGTAGAAGTGGACAAATTGAGTTACTGTGTGCTATGCTGTATTGCTGCAGGTTTTCAAGAACGAAAAGCTGTAGATGGTGCTAGTACACAGAACAGAGGGTTTAAAGGATTTCGTGGTGGCTTTGGACAAGGTGAGAGTAAGTTAGATGGTTTGTTCTTCTTTTCATACAGAGTGGTTTGGTATGGGTACAGGATATGTTTGATGATCTTCCTGGATTTGTTTGCTTCCTGAGAATTACCGCACAGAACTGAGAATTCCTACTACTAGTTCTGTTCTTCAGCTGTGTTGTGGCATATGAATGGTCTCTTTTAAAAGCAAGTATTACTGGATATAGTACAGGATAGGTTGGATCTAATGAAGAAGTTGTTGGGACTGTTGCTCTGCCGATTTATTGGAGTCAATAGCTGGCTTTAGTTTGTAGTATTTCATGGTATTAATGTGCATGTGATTTAGAGGAGCTGATCAAGCAGCTCTCTCCTCCCCTCCCCCCACCCTATGCCAGCCATTCAGGTGAGCTAGGGGTAGTATTTGGGCTGTTTGCATACAATTGAAAACACTCTAGGGGTGCTAGTGACAAGGAGTGGGCAAACTGGGGTATAGCATGACAGGCAGTAGGAGTCCTGAAATGGGCAGGACAGTGAAGGTGTGGCACAACAGGGCACAACATAAATGTGCCCATTTATGTGGCAGTTTGCACAGGTGGGGTACAGCCATCCTCCTTATGATGGGTTGTGTGTTAATACATCAGTGTGGTATTTTGGCAGGTTTGTTGTTGTACTTGTTTGTTTTTTTGTCATTCCCCTTCTTCCCCCTCCACCCCCGCTTACTAGATCCAGTACTGATTTGCAAATGGTCGGAAGCAATTGCTGCTGTCAGCCAGGGTTTGCTAACCCAGACATAATTTCCCGAGAGGGAAATGGGTGTCCAGGCCATTGGCTTGGCCTGGTGTTAGTACCAGAAGATGGTACAAAAAAAAAAAATCTGCTTGTGGTGTAAGCAGGTGAGTGATTTCATCTGTCTAGGGGCAGAGCTTAAGAGATGGAATGACTGAGGAGTATTAGAGGTAGCAAAAGAGAAATAGACCAGGGGAGTTACACCCTTCCAACTCTTAAGAGAAGCTCAGCAGATGTCAGAGGAGCCCTGCCTAGATGGGGGGAATCAAGTCCCTTCTTGGAAATCAAAATATTCCCTTGCCATTGCCTTCCCAGGTATCCTTATAGAATAGGAATGAGACCCTAGATCCAGAAGGTCAGCCAGATGATACTCAAGAAAAAAATATCACTGGAGGGTCTTCCAGTTGCACTTTGTCAGATGGATCACAGCCTCAGGTATTTAGAAGAAAGGAAGGGTGATTGTAGTAGGTGGCTTGCTTATGAGGGGATTTGAGGGCCCAGTATGTTGACTGGACCTGGAACCACCTCACAGGAAAGTCTACTGCATCCCTGGGGCCCGCTACAGGATATCACCAGGAGACTCCCTGAACTAATTCGGCCCTCTGATTATTTCCCACTGCTGGCTGTCCAGGTTCACAATGATGAAGTTGACAAGAGGGGCACCAGTTCAGTTTAAAAGGACTTCAAGGCTCTAGGTCAGTTGGTTCATGGGATAAGAGCACAGGTGATACCCTGCTCAGTTCCTTCAGTAACAGGGATGAATGATGAACAGGATAACCCATATTATCAATAACTGACTTAAGGGCTGGTGCCATCAATGAATTTTGGTTTTTCTGATATGGTCCAGTTTTCACAGCCAGCAGCAGGCCTATTTGAACCAAGTAGGCTCTGTCTAGGCCAGAGTTGGCAGAGCTGATTGAGTGGGCTTTAAAGTAGGTTTGAAGGGGGAAGGGATGATCACCAGGCTTTCCAGAGGAGGAGGCTAAGGGTGGTAAGTCAGAGTCAGCTGTGAGAGCCCAGCTGAAGTATGTGTGCACAAATGCGTGCAGCGTGGGTAATGAGGAGCTGGAAGCCGTTGTACAGAGGGAAAACTGATGTAGTAGCTGTTGCAGAAATGTGGTGAAATGACTCATACAACTGGAGTGCTGGAGTGGATTTCTGCTTGCTCTTCGGAAGGGACAGGCAAGGGAGAAGAGGTGGTGGAGTCACTTTGTGTATTAGAGAGGTCTCACCACTACAGAACTTGGGATTAGTGATGTTGAGGTTGAGTGCCTAAGGGCAAGAATCAGTGGAGGGCCAACAAGGCTGACATCCTGATGGGTATCTTATAGACTACCTAACCAGGATGAAGAGATAAGTGAATTACTCTGTAAGTGGCTGGAGGATGTTTCAAGATCACCAGCCCTTGTTCCCGTAGGAGACTTTAACCTACCAAATAATCTGGTGGGAACTCAACACTGGAGAGTGTGCAGTCCAGGAGGTTCTTGGAGTATACGGAGAACAGCTTCTTACCGCATCTGGGGAAATACAGGCCTGTGAGCCTGCCTTTGGTGCCCAGCAAGATTATAGAACAGGTCATCTTGAGTGTGATCATGTGGCGCATCTAATGCAGCCAAGGGATCAGACCCAGCCAGCATGGATTTTGGAGGGGCATGTCATGCCTACTGAACTCGATCTCCTTTTATGGACAAGTGACCCACCTGATGGATGAGTGGAATGCTGTGGATGTTGTCTACCTGGACCCTAACAAAGCCTTTGACACTGTCTCCCATAGCATATGCCTGGAAAAGCTGTCAGCCTATGGCTTGGACTGCATGCCGGGTTAAGAACTGTCTGGACAGCTGGGCCCAGAGAGTCGTGAATGGTGCTGCATCCAGTGCATCCAATGGTGGTCACCAGTCACTCATCGTGTCCCCCAGGGATCTCTGTTTGGCCCAGTCCTGTTCAATACCTTTACTGATGATCTGGAAGAGGGGATTGAGTACCATTAGCAAATTTGCAGATGACACTAAGTTGTGTGTGTGTGTTCATATGCTGGATTGCAGAAAGGCTCTGTGGAGGGACCCAGACAGGCTGGATCATGGGTTGAATCCAGTGATACAAGGTCTGTTAAGTCCAAGTGCTGGCTCCTGCTCTTGGGTCACAACAATGCCCTGCAGTGCTACAGGCTGAGGCAAAGTGGCTGGACAGCAGACAGAAAGAAAAGAGACCTGGGGGTACTGAATGACAGGCAGCTGAACATGAACCAGTGGCCAGGAAGGCCAGTGTCATCCTGGTCTGGATCAGCAGTAGTGTGGCCAGCTGGGCCAGGAGAGTGATTGTGGTTGATTGGCACTGGTTAGGTTGTACCTTGACTGCTGTGTCCAGTTTTGGGTCCCTCAGTTGAGGAAGGATCTTGAGATGCTGGAACAAGTCCAGAGAAGAGCAGCAGGGCTAGTGAAGGGTCTGGAGCACAGGTCCTGTAGGGAGCGGTGGAGGGAGCTGGGGGTGTTTAGCCTGGAGAAAAGGAGGCTTAAGGAATACCTTACGTGCTGGTTTTGCACTTGGCACTCTCTACAACTGAATGGAGGCTGTAGCCAGGTGGGAATCAGCCTGTTTTCCCAGGCAGCTGTTGACAGGAGAAGAAGAAATAGTCTTAGGGTGCAGCAGGGGAGGTTTAGTCTGGACATCACAAAAAAGTTCCTCACAGAAAGGGTGATTAGTCATTGAAATGGGCTGCCCAGGGAGATAGCGGAGTTATTGTGCCTGGAGGTGTTTAGGAAGAGCCAGAACTTGGTACTCAGTGCCATGGTTTAATTGATGAGGTTGTGTTCACTCGTAGGTTAAACTTGGTGATCTCAAAGGTCTTTTCCAACCTAGTTGATTCTGTGATTTCTGTAATTTTATACCCTATATGCACTACACTGTTTGTTACAGGTACTAGAGATGGACAAAGGGATATACCTCAGTCTGGAGCTCTCAGGGAAAGAGGAACTCTCGCAGATGGTGCAGGTGAGACTTTTTAGTAGTGTGGATGAACTGTACAGATTTCCTCATTGGTGAGTTATGGCAATGTAGCTAATTGTTAGCTTGATTAGGACTTTGAGCAGCCTGATCTTGTGTGGAGCAACCCTGCTTATAGCAGGGAGGTTTTAACTATGGGACCTTTAAGGTCCCTTCCAACCCAAACCATTCTATCATTATGTTTTCAGAAGTGCTCCTTGATATCTGAAGAACAATTGATTTGACACTATATTTGGTTCAAGTAATGATTACAGTGGCATTATGCTAGTACTCATTGAGGACATAACAAGGTTATATAACATTATATATTACATATATTGCATACATTACATATGTATAATATTACATAATACATGGTAGCAGTTATTTTTTATTAAAAAAAAAGCTGCTTTTTTTACAAAGCCAGCACAGTTTTTATTCTTCCAAAAATATTAGGACCATTTTCCTACATTTTGGGCTAATCACATTATGGCGAGGGAGTGCTAGGCTTGTTAATCTAAGCAAGACTAAGCACCACTTAGATGCAGGGCAGTGGTGACAAGCAGTTTTGCTGTAGACTCTTGAGCAGCAATTGTGAGGTAACTTGGAAGCTGTATAGCTGTATTTAAAGACTGTTGTATTTATGGATACTTAGGATACTGTCTTTTGCAGTATCCTTTAAGATCTGGTTCTTATTTGTTGATGTGGAAAAACCAAACTGCCTGACATACTGGTATACACCAGGAATTGGAGGAGAGGCCACAGATGCTGTGCTAGGAGAACTTACTGGTGTCATCTACCAGATGATGCTCTTTGTTTTTACAGTATGATAGAGCAGCTGAATGCTTTTTGGCAAAAAAGTATTTTTTCATATATTTAGGAAAATCACTTTGTTATATTGTACTTTTCATATTAATAATAAGGACTGAGAAGAATAATTACCAGAAAAAAGGTGCTTGACCTGCACATCAAAATTGGGCAAACTTTACTGATTGTTTGCTATGCTGTACTGCAGGTGTTCAAGAAGGAAATGGAGAAGATGCCCTTACACAAAACAGAGGGTTTAAAGGATTTCGTGGTGGCTTTGGACAAGGTGAGGGTAAGTTGGTTGTATTGACTGGTTCCTGTGATGCCAACATACGCTGGTCATTCTTTCTGGCTTTGCCCATTCCCTGAGAACTGTCAGTCAAGAGTGACAGCTTTGGAATGACTTCTCTTTTTCAGACGGGTAAAAGGCACTTGGTCTACTCATGTAGAAGTGGACAAATTGAGTTACTGTGTGCTATGCTGTATTGCTGCAGGTTTTCAAGAACGAAAAGCTGTAGATGGTGCTAGTACACAGAACAGAGGGTTTAAAGGATTTCGTGGTGGCTTTGGACAAGGTGAGAGTAAGTTAGATGGTTTGTTCTTCTTTTCATACAGAGTGGTTTGGTATGGGTACAGGATATGTTTGATGATCTTCCTGGATTTGTTTGCTTCCTGAGAATTACCGCACAGAACTGAGAATTCCTACTACTAGTTCTGTTCTTCAGCTGTGTTGTGGCATATGAATGGTCTCTTTTAAAAGCAAGTATTACTGGATATAGTACAGGATAGGTTGGATCTAATGAAGAAGTTGTTGGGACTGTTGCTCTGCCGATTTATTGGAGTCAATAGCTGGCTTTAGTTGTAATATTTCACAGTACTAATTTTTTACCCTGTATCTGCTACTTACAGGTACAAAAGGTGGGCAGGGGGACATACCTCAGTCTGGAACTCCCAGTTCTAGAGAAAGAGGAACACTCACAGATGGTGCAGGTGAGATGTTTTAGTGGTGAACTGTATGAATTTCCTCATTGATGATTAATGACAAAGCAGTTCCTTTTTAATTCTGACAAATACTGTCACTAATTTTTCTCCCTATTAAGAACCTTCTGCAAATGCTAGGTATATTGTATGCTTGTAAAAGACTGTAATTTATTTGAATTTTAGTTACTAGATTTTCAAAACTGTTGTGTTACGTAGTATTTTTCCTTTGTCTTGCTGATGCTGGTCCAGTTAATGCACAGTGAAGTAGAGGCGCTAACCTCAGATTTGAAAGTAAGCCTTAAAGAACTTCTAAGTTTTGAAAGAGTTGATCTAGACTGTCACCCTTCTGTACAGGGAAATATTTTCAGTGCTGACAAGTAAGGTGTATAGCTCTGACAGGCTACTTACTCCTGATTTAACTTTATTTTAGTGTTGAGGGTTTTTGTTGTCTGCTAGGGATTTTCTCCCCACAGTTCTGCGGTATTTTGCCACTGATGCATTCTGTACCTGGCTACGTATGTTGTCCTACTTAAAGTGTAGTAATATGTTACTCACAGGAGTACTATAATTCACATTAGCAGTGGGATTAAACCACTGTGATGGCCACGTAAAACATTTTGTGTGATAATTGTAAAAAAGCTTCTCATCATAGAAAACATGGCTAAATGGCTCTATTCAGAGAGTGATTTGCAGTGAAGCACTGGAACAGGTTGACTGGAGAGCTTGTGGATCATCCCTTGAAGTGTTCAAGGCCACATCCAGTTGGGCTTTGAGCAGCATGGTCTAGTGGACAATGTCCATCCTGTGGCATGGGGGTTGGAAATGGATGATCTTTAAGGTTCCTTCCAACTCAAACCATTCTGTGATTCAGTGATTAGTATACATGTTCAGAAGTGATGCTTAATATCTGAAGAACAATTGATTTGCCTCCTGTTTGACTCAGTTCAACTCAACTTTTTCAAATTTTTGGTTCAAATAATGATTTTTAGGAATTCTTTACAGAGGCAATGTGTTAGTGCTTATAGTGGACATAACTGCATCTTTCCCACAGAATAGTAATTCCTTTTTCATGACTATAGTGTAAGGTAGTAGCATCTTAAAAACCAGTCTGGATTTTGGTATGCAACAATTGCATCTATCTGTATGGAATTTAATGAAGAAAGAGAATTCTAGAGAAAGAATAATTTGTTGCAAGGGAAGCATGTCCTTCCTTGTGCCATAAAAGCATGTTTCTGTCCAGATGATAAAGAAGAGCCTAATTTAATTTTTGAAAGTACCTCTGGAAAGTGGGGTCCTTGAGCGGGTGTGGACATGAATGCTTTATGAGTCTGACTTCATTTAGAGGTAAATTGTAGGTCTCATAGTATAAAATTAAGTTTTATAAAATTAAGTAGAATGAGTGTGTGGAATTTTTTGCTTTCCTGAAAAAAAGGAGGAGAATCCAGTTGACAGCTCACTGAATTTGACTTCAGTAGCTTCATACTTAGAATTTTATTTTAACTTCTCTTTATGTTGTTTATGAACTTAAGTGATTGTATTCTTAAGGTCCAAAGGTGACTTACGTACCCCCTCCTCCACCTGAGGATGAACAAGCCATCTTTGCACGTTATCAGACAGGAATGAATTTTGACAAATATGATGAAAACGTTGTTGAAGTGTCAGGACTGGACCCTCCAGCAGCGTTAATGGTTAGTGACCTGGTTATTCTCACAGTTCATGGTGAAGTATGATTTACAAGAATGTGTGGTGCGAATTTGCAGGGAATGAAAATACTAATAAAAAATACTGAATCTTGCAGGTAGTGTGATGTTGGAAGGAGGTGCTCCCCGTTTGAATGATAAAAACTTGAATTCAGAATAACTAACAAACTACATAAATAGTCCAGAGAAAGTAATACTGTATATATAGAAAGAACAGTCATTAAATTGTGGAAAAATAGAGATACTGAAAGAAAAAGGTCTTTGGGAACAGTTTCTGGGCAGGCTGCTATAGTTACCTTACTGAAGTCAGTTACTGGGGGATCTTAAAAATGTAAATGAAGACTTGTTGGGGTGGTATTTGGACACAGGAGTGTTTTAAAAAGCCCTGTTCTCTGTGGTTGCAATTCATTGTTTAACATAATAACTTAGTTTTTATCTATAATGAGTGGCCAGTGTTTTAAAAAGAAAAAAAGCTCTTTTTAGGGCAAATAATGAGAAGTGCAGCAGGGTTAGTAGAACCTGTGTTGGAAGAGTAGATCTAGAGGTGTTCTCCCCATCCGTCTTGTGAAAGGTGTTCTCACTGAAGTTAAACTGCTTTTTGTCACCTGTGTTGCTTTCTGGTCCTGGCTAGAAATGTTGTTTCAGCTACCCTTACTGATTTTAGCACAGAGACCACATATAACTCCCTTGTGAAATGAAGCTGAAGAGTTCCATAGCATGCTATGTTAATTTACTTGCTTGAGTCCAGGTATATGGCTTCCAAGCAGTTTTGTCTTAATACGAGTAAGATCAGCTGAAAGCATTCAAAGCATTCACTGTCCTGCAGACAATGTTATTTGAATGGCATGAGCTTATTTTAGAGACCCTTGGGGCTTTCACCTTTAGGAGCCTTGACAACCTGAATGACTGGTGAGACTGCCTCTAAAATTAATACTCTTTAGTATTTGGATGTCTGTATCCTACAGTAAACATTTTGGTTTTTAAACTTTTATCATCTGTGATTGTGTAATAACTGTTAATAATTTTTTTTCTTACAGAGTTTTGCAGACACTAACATGTGTCATACTTTAACTGTGAACATTGCTAAAGCTGGATACTCTAAACCTACTCCAGTACAGAAGTACAGCATTCCGATTATACTGGCAGGACGGGATTTAATGGCATGTGCCCAGACAGGATCAGGAAAAACTGTAAGCATTTTGTGCAGTATTTGATCTACTGAAAGTGTGTGACCGTGAGCTGTCAGGGAGATGCCTCACTCTTCCACATGTCAGCATCCTTAACTGCTTGTTTGTTGTCCAGTAATTTCACTTGCACTGCAGTGGCACCTGTGTGGCACAGATACAAATGATAACAGGGTTGTCACATTTTGGGCTTTAGTGTTTTGATACAGCAGGCCAGCCTTCGGAGATACAGCTGTGGATTCAGAAGTATAGGCAGGTAGTCTTAGAAACTGCTGATTAAAGGACCTCAGGAGTTGAAAGTAGGGACTTCTGTGTTGTGTGGGGTTTTGTCTTCCTTAGTGGGGTTTTTTAATTTGGGTGATTCGTTTTGTTGGTTGGTGGTTATTTTTGGTGGGTTGTTTTTTGTTTGTTTTTGTTTTTTCTGTTTGTTTCTTTATTTTTCTATGCTGTGTGTATGAGTTTTGTGTGTGTTTTGGTTTTGTTTTTCCTTTTCAAACTTACGCCGGAGTGTAACTGTGTTGTTTGTGCAGGTTTGTTGTACTTGGTTTGATGAAGTCTGATCTGCGCCAGTCTTGGTTTTAGGTGATTAGCTTGGCATGGAACTGTGTTGAGAGTTCATACTAAGTTGAAAATCGTTTCAACTTTTTTAAACTGTTTAATGTACCCAGACCTAACCACTGATAGCTGGTGAATGGGAATGTTTGGTTATGAAACGTAGCTTTTTGCTATTCAGTTTAGTGTGAAATCCTAGTTTTGCTTTAATGTAGCTTACTAGTTACTTATTTTGAAAGACCTCTTCTGTTTGCAGAAGGGAAAATATTCAAAGCCTGTGCTCTAAATAGTCTGAATGCTTTTGGGACTGCTGTACAGATGCAAGTTTGTGGGTATCTAGTCTTACGTGGAATTAAGTGTGCTGGTGTGGAGCAGCTGTGTTGCAAACTGACCTGAAATTCTAGCAGTCTGGAGAATGTTAGTACATAATTACTTTACAGACCTACTGATGATAACCTATAGCTTTTGAGTACACATTAAGGCTGGTTTTAGTCTTGGGTTACTTAATTACCAGGGTATGTCATCAGTGTATGGAACTGTATGGAGAGTTAGCCACTGCATGATTGTGCTTCTGTGTTACTAGAATGTTAAGGTACAGACATAACTTCCGTTGTGGTTAACAAGGATAAATAAGGTTAAGTGTTCTGTTGTGCATTCAGATCAATCCTTTTGCGGTCTGATATCCTTGATCATTGTGTGATCTGTTATTCAAGCTTTAAGATTGATACGCAGATTTTAATGTGATTGATGAAAGCTTTTAAGACTAAACAACCCAAATACTGCTGCGTTTTTTTCCCCCAGGCAGCCTTTCTTGTACCAGTTGTGGCCCAAATGATGAGGGATGGTGTAACTGCCAGTAGCTTTAAAGAGCAGCAAGAACCAGAATGTATTATTACTGCCCCAACTAGAGAACTGGTAAATCAGATCTTCCTAGAAGCAAGAAAATTTGTGTATGGGTAAGCTCTTGCACTGTTTCCTGGTATTGATGATTGATGATTACTTTGCTTGAATCAGCAGTGCTTTTTTTTTCATAAATACTTGAAAATTTTTTTGTGCCAATCAAATTACAAACACTTGAGTTCAGATTATAGCACTGGTTAGCAGGCTTCTTACTATATGACTGGGGATTTAAGTGCCTAATCTTTCTGATGCTGGAGTGTGTGAATGGAAAGCTTACTCCACTTCGAAGCAGAGATGAGTATTCAGCTTATCACTGGTGAGAAAAGTGAGAGTTCTTAAAAGATGTGTTATGAAAATTTTCCTGTCTGGAAGAATTTCTGACTGTCCAGGAGCCACTCCTGCAGTCACTTTGACACCACCAGGGACTTAAACTGCTGGGATCAAAGTCCCTTTGCAGCAGGTGGCTCTAGTGAGCTGTTGGCTGCTCTGCTTGACTTCATATACACACCACTCAGAGTCAGATGAGGTTTCCTCACTGACTTGACCGCAGGTTTCCCATAGCAGAATCTCAGACCTGATTTCTTGAAGTAATTTCATTGCTTTGAAGAAGCATGCAACAGCTCAAGCAGCATGTCTCCTGAAGGGATCCCTGAACAGCGGAATCACTGACTTTCATATGCTCACAGTTTATGTACCTAATACTTTGAGGTCTTTTTACTGAGTTATTTGCTCCTGCAGAGTCTGAGTGTCAGGTAACTTGGCTAGTGATGCAGGTCCTTGTGCCCTTTGTTAAGCAAAGGGTCAGCACCAGTTCATGGTCCCTTGCCTGGGCTCCAGCTATTTCTTGCCATCCAGAGGTCAGTCAGCAGCTTGCACTGCAGCTGCACACTGAGATACCTGCACTAGATATATTCAAATATGAAGAAACTTACTAGCTTGTCTTATGTAATTTATACTTGCTTTACTTTCATACTGGTAAAATGGAGGTGGGTGTTACTGGTTTTAGTTAGCTTCCAGTGAGGGTTTCTAATTACTCTTACTTCCCTGTGTTTCTGGTCTTAGACAGATGTGTCACAGCTCAGGGAAACTTTGAGCTCTCAAGACAGAAATAGATATCTAAACTTCTCATTAAGTGGTGTGTGAGAGTACATTTGTACTAGATTTGTCATTAATCTTTTTACTAATAGGTTTTACCAGTGTACAGAAGAGAAGTAAATCTATTGTATGTAGCAGTTAGTTACTGTTTGGAGGTGAAATGCAGAACATCATCACTGCAGAATCTGATGAGATAAATCATACTTGCCTTTGTTCAAGCAAACTTATACTTGGAGGCTCTCTGCCTTCAGGAAGAATGATCATGTTTGCATATCCACTTAATAAATGCGTTATTAAGAAGTTACAGCTTTGTAACTGATTCTGTTCATTATGCTATTTTAAACTAGGTACAGATGATTTCACCATAAAACAACATCAGAATCTAAAAAGTTTCTCTTACAGCTGGCCTGTAGGAAAAAATGAGAATGAGTTAAACAGTATCAGGATATGAACCTGTAGTGTCTAAAGAAGAGTGCATGCATATTGATCAGTTGAGATTTATCATCTTAGGCTCTTTGATTTAATTCACAAATGTGAATATGAAATACGTATGTCTATTAATAGTGGATAAATACTGAAATTGTATGATTCCAGAGGGAATTTCTGTTCTTCACTAGAACTTTCTGAAAAGTTTAGATTAGCTTTGGTAAAAATTCACCAGGTTTATCTGATCACCATTGTTGCATATGAAGTGGAATTAGTATCTTCAGTAAAAGACCGTTTGAATTTGGTGTGAAAATACTCACTGCATGTATGTAAAAACCTTAGCAGAAGGTGTTATAAAGATGAGCTTGTAACCATGATTCAGAGCTTCATAGGGTAGTTCTTAGAGAAGTGGTTTTCTACAGCACAGTATCTGATGTATCTCTAGTTGGCAGATAAAACCAAAAAGCTTGGTGGGAAGAACACTGAGTAGTCTTTGAGTGGATTTCCTGTCTAATCGTTGAGTCACACACTGTATGGCCAGTGTGATTAGCTGTTTTATAAAGATGCCATTTATGTATATATTATTTTGCCCTTTTAAGGTCTGCAAAAATTACTTCTGAAGTTCTAGAGGCATATGTAGTGATGCATCTACTTTTTCTGAGCATGCTGTATAAAAGGGGACAAAGTCTTAGCACTGTTTTGACTTGTTGAAGTTAGTAGGTCTCAGTTGAAGAGACGGAAGAATGTATGTGAAATTGTGTTTGTTCCTAGCAAGCCACTTGGGCAGCCCCTGTTTTATAGTGTGAGGGGGAGCTTTGAGCTTATTTTGAGTGAGTTTCTGATTTTGAGCATTGTTTTTGGACCGAGCTATATGGTGAAGGAGTTAAACCGCTCTTACACTGATTTGCGGTAGATCCGATTCTTTTTTATGAACTTTAATGAAACAATACCATTTGCATACTTACACAATTAATCCAAACCTTTTTCTATATCGTAGGACTTGCATAAGGCCTGTTGTGATCTATGGAGGTACACAAACAGACTATTCGATTCGTCAAGTAAAGCAAGGCTGTAATATACTGTGTGCCACTCCAGGAAGGCTTCTAGACATCATTGGAAGAGGAAAGGTAAGATCTTAACACTTCATCTGAATTCCCTAAATACTCTTACCTAAAAGATAAAATACTATTTTTCATTCTTTAAAATTAGTAGAAGCAGAGATTGGTTTACAGCACTGAAATACAAGTGAGGTTTTCTTAGACTGTCTGAATTCCATGAGGTTTTTGAAGGAGCAGCCTGAGTCTAGATCTCTTGACTTCCTTTCAGAGACAGCTGGATGATATCAGTCTAAATTAAAGTGGCTGCAGTGGTCGTGGCAATAAAATTTTATAGCTTAAATTCCTGGAACACCTTCACTTTGTTCTTCTGGCATATTCTATATTGGATCTTCATTTGGTGTCCTGTTTGTTTTGCTACAGTGGCTTTTTTATCTGTCTGGCACTATTATTTTCATGCTGATCCTGAGACACAAACTTTGAAGAATTTAGAATTTTAGAGAAGATTTTAACTAAGGATAAGCTTCACTGAAGCTAATTAAAAATAAATAGATGGGCCTTGCTAAAATTAGGAGTTAATAGTTAGCTATCCCGGATTTGAATAACTACTTGCCTGTCAACCTTATGTTTGCTCAGTTGAGCTTATAATGAGAAACAGAGAATCTACTAAGAGACTTCAAGAACACAGGACAGTTACATATCAGAAACTCATTGAAGACAGGAAACTGCGAGTGCAAGACAGGTTCATTTGTCACTTTGCATTGAAAAGGTAGAAAGGTCAGAATGAGGAAGAGCTGTATTCCTTCCTCCCTTCTGTGACCCCTCCCCATGAGAAGACTACTGACCCATTTCAGAGAACAAACTACACATGCTTAATTGCTTTTTGCTGATTAACATATGAAGCAGAGGGTGAGTGGTGACTGGATTATGAATATGTATTTGTATTCAATGCTTTTGTTAATAAAAGGCCTGTAATTGGTGCAGTGCGTATTAAGGGGGCTACTCCTGCATTAGCACGGTGCTGCATAAACATACCATTTCTGACTTCAAATGGTTAGACAGTCTTTGTCCATCACAGTTGGATATTGATAGTATCCATGTTTTAATAAAACAATATAACACACAAAAAACTCCAGGTTATATAGTACTATATTTGAATTGTTATTTTCCCCTGTCATTCTAAATTCATACTAAATTTTTTATATGTTAAGAGTGGTGACTCAGTGATGTTCACTGAACAAACTTAAGTTTGGAAAAACACTTGGTAGTAAGTTGGAGATCAGTTTTCTTCAGTTGTCAGGCTTTTAGTCAAAAGTGATAGTCTTGGTCAGCAACAGTGACGTTCTAATATTCTTAGTAATGCTTTCTAACATAATTTTTTGCAGGGAAAAAAAGGTTTTTTGAGAATGTTTGAGGGTTATGAGAGAATATTTCTAAAACTCGAGGCATAAGTCCAAAATAGATGGCCTGAATTATAATTGGCTTCCACGCTCTGTGTTTACATTGCTGAACCAAGTTCTGAAGCACTGTGGTGTGTGAATTTGTGCAGATTAAAGGTCTAAGTAGAGATTGAAATGTAAACAAATAGCACTTTCACTTTCTGTTAACTTGAGAGAAATAAGTAAAAGGTGGATTTTGGTGGTTAGGGTATTCTCTAAGTGTATACTGTCAGAGAATCAATAGTGTTTTTCTTTGACTGAATTACTTGCAGATTGGTTTGCATAATGTGAAATACTTGGTACTAGATGAAGCAGACCGCATGCTTGATATGGGTTTTGGTGCAGATATGAAGAAGCTGGTATCTTTCCCAGACATGCCACAGAAAGACAAACGCCAAACACTAATGTTTAGTGCCACTTTTCCTGAGGAAGTACAGAGGTGAGTAGAAAAAATAGAAATACATCTGAAGACGTACGTGTATTGAACTAAATATCTGAAGAGTTAAAATAACTTATTTTTAAAAGCTTGAAAATACCGAAAGCTGTAATAGTAATATTCATTGCTTAATATAAGCAGGGACTATAAAACATTAACTGCTTAATTTAGGTGGGGACTCCTAAGCAATTTAGAAAGTAGTCTGAAGGCTTTTAAACTGTGCTTCTGCAGAAGTCCTTGTGTTCCCTCTGTTGGTTTCTTGTTCCTCCCCTACCACATCTGTGCAAGCTCTAAACCAATGATGTTGCTATTAACACGGTCTTTGGCTGAGACATACCAGTTATTACTGCTCCACTTACCAGCATTTATGATAAACTATTCTTGCTTATATGGATAATTGGTATTTTTTATCAGTAGTTTTAAAGCTTCTACAGATAGGTTGATGACGTATCTTATATATTTACTACTCAATACTTCTAAAGTTCCTCTCACTTAAGGGAACAAGGCTTTCACAGATGGTAAGTATAGTTGCTTAGTAACAGAACAAAACAACTAATTCCCTGCAGGCAGATGGAAACTTTTTAGTATTTCTTCTGCTTTTTGAGACACCAGCATCTGTATACTCACTGTTAAATCAGAATAGTCTCTAAACTTCAGTTGGAGCAGTGCAAATAATTTTGATGATTTATGTGGTAGGGATACTGTTAGAGTGTTGGTAATTCAGTGAGTCAAATCCTGACAACATCCTTTGGTCCCAGAAAATCTGAAATAACTTTTTTGAGACAGGGAGAAAATACTTCTTAGTCATTCACTGTCCTGAATGAAAGAGGGGAATGGGCTGCTTTCTCCCATTCAGTCAGGTAGGGCTGACCACTTCCGTGGAAATACATCACCTTTCTTAAAGCAGGACTTGCCTGTTGTGGCTATGATTCTTTGTCAAGATGTTTTTCATAGGGTTCTTTGTATGGAAAAATAACCTTCTAGTAAACTAAAAATGCTCTTGTTTGCTCAGCTGTCACATCAGGCATTCAGATGATACCATACACAAGTATAATTTGTGTTCATTCCATGTGTTTACCTGTTAAGTTTTTGGGTTTGTGTTTGTTTGTTTGGGGGTTTTTTGGTTGGGTTTTTTTGTTTCAGCTTTTTTTTGTTGTTCTTGTAACCATCTGAAATTGAAATGACTAAAGGTACTGTTCACATTTTAGTGTGTGAAAACCTTTCTTTTTTGGAGTCAGTTCATTCCTGGATTTAATGCTTTTCTGCTGCTGAAGTGAGGAAATTATTTCCTCATACTCTGCTGCCAGGAGAGCTTTAAACAGTATACTGTCTTGGTAGTATTGGACACAAAGATGCTTTCTTTGGACCTGTTGGGTTCAGATTGTCCTGCACTTCAGTTCAGTGAGTATGATCAGATTTAGTTTTAGTGTAACATTTGGTTTTATGCCTGGACTTGTTTCTACTGTTACATAGACCTTTGATCTGATAGTTGAAACTTTCTGTACAAGTGAATTGGGAAAACCATGTGTTTTTCTAGTTGACTGGAGAGCTTCAGTTTAGCATTTGGGGTTTTACATCTGCCACTCACTGAAAGGCTGCGGTTTAATCTCAGCTGGCAGCTGAGTATTGAGCAGCTGTTCACCCTGAAAGGCTACTCCAGGGTCTCCTTGAAGTCTTGTCTTCCCTTAGAACAACCCCACCTCTTGTCAGTCTGTCTTCATAGCAGAGGTACTCCTGCTCTGTTATAAGGTTAGTGGCCTCCATGAACTCATTCCAGCAGGTCCACATCTTTGTTATACTGAGGACCCCAGAGCTGAACGCAGGTGGGGGTCTCACGATATCAGAGCAGAGGAGCAGCATTCCCTCCCTTGTCTTGCCGGCCACGCTGCTTTGGATGCAGTCCAGGGCACAGTGGGTTTTCTGGGCTGCAAGTGCACCTTGCTGGGTCATGTCCAGCCTCTCATCCAGCAGCACCACCATGTCTTTCCCTCCAGGTCTGGTCTGGATCCAATCTCTGTCCAGCCTGTACTTGTCCTGCCCTATCAGCCTGTGTGAAAGGTTTCTCTGTCTTTTTTGTAATGCCCCTTTAGGTACTGGAAGGCTGCAAAAAGGTCATTCCAGGCTTAATAATCCCCAGTCCTCAACTCTCTCAGCTTGTCTTCAGAGGAGAGGAGTTCCAGCCCTCTGATTGTCATTGTGGCCTTTCTGGATCTTAATCAACGTGTCTGTCTTCTGGCTGAGGATGCCACAGCTGGATGCAGTACTCCATCTGAGGTCTTACAGAGGCAGAAGTCCCTTGACCTGCTGGTCACACTTCATGCAGCCCAGGATGTGGTTTGTGTGCTGGACCCAAACTGCAGGCTCTTCTGGTTTTTAAAAAAATGTATATGAGACTACTTGTATTGTTCCTCACAAAACGGAGGATAAAAGTATTTAAGTGTTGTTTAAACATAAGTCAAAGTACATGCTTTTAAGGCAAAAATAATTGCATAATACGTTTCATGTTGCTCTGTTATGTCTCTTTTTCAGGCTAGCTGGTGAATTTTTGAAAACTGACTTTTTATTTGTTGTTGTTGGACATGTGGGTGGAGCATGCAGTGATGTTCAGCAGAATATTCTTCAAGTTTCTCAGTATTTCAAGAGGGATAAACTGATAGAAATTCTACACAGCATAGGTAACTTTGCTTACTGCCAGTTGTTCACCAGGGAAGTCAAAATTTCTTGTTTTTAAACTTGTGTTTAAAAGGTCATGGCTGTATGATTTTATTATGTGTTGCATGCTTTACAACACTGTTGATGAAGCTTCAAGCAGAACTTGGGAAGCAGTCGGTTTTTAGGCTTATTTGTGTAGGCATTTCATAGAGTCATAGGATAGTTTGGGTTGGAAGGGACTTGTAAATGTCATTGAATCTTGTCTAATGCCCAGTATTTGTTAATGATTCATCTCTATTAGTACTAGCAGACAACCTTCCTAGATGGGTTTCTACATTATATGATCAGTTACAATATTTCAGCGTTTGGGGGTATTATCCCAAGATTACAGATATGTTAAGATTGTGTGAATGTTTGGGCCTGTATTTTAGTAGTATCTGGGATTTTTCAGTGTTTGTTCTGTATGTCTTAAGTTTTAATGCTGAAGACTGAATGTGAGTTTGGAATTAAAAAATAGTCTGTGGAATCTTGCTGTTCAGCACTCAGGATAATGTGCTGCTTTGAGCCACATGCTGTAGAAGGGGAATGCATGCCTGTCACAGGGAACAGTGTTTGTTTCCTCCTTTTATTGAGTAGAAAAACAATGTATGTTTCTTCACTCAGTTTCTGTATTGATACAGAAATTGACGGATTGAATATAATTAGCTCAGAATAGGCAAGAAATTACAGTCATATTTCAAAGACTGTTCAAAATGTATGCCTGTATGAGATGCTAATACAGATAAGTGCCACACTAAACAGTGAAAATGCATCATGTTTCAAACTGCAGTGACTTTAAACTTCTGTTCAACATAGGTAATGAACGAACTCTGGTCTTTGTGGACACAAAGAAAAAAGCAGACTTCATTGCATGCTTTCTTTGTCAAGAAAACATACCAGCTACTAGTATCCATGGGTAAGTATTTTTAAAGTGAAAGTCACGTGTGTTCTGTAAGAAGCTTTTATTGAGAACTCACATTTGGCCGTATCTGCATAGTTTAGCTTGCCATGTGTTCTGATAGAGGCAAGAATATCAAGGTTTAAGAAAGGCTAAAATGGTCTTAGCATGATGCAGGATGTTTGTGCATATATCCTGTGGCTGTTGGATTTGTAGGTGTGTGAAAGCCACACAGCTTTTGAGAAGATCTGGCCTTCTGATCATAGCGAGCCTAAATTGCAGCCCCCCTGTGTGGTAGGAGGTTCTTAATACATTTATGTAGAAATATTATACTGTGAATTGAAGTATACATAGAATAACTGGTTCAATGAAAGCTGTTAAACTGTCATGAATGTTACTGGTTTCTGATTAATTTTACCTTTTTGAGTTGAAGTTAGGATAGTTACTCTTCTCTGGAGTAGTGGTTATACCAGGCTTCACTAAATATTCCGTGTTAAGATCCTAAAGAGCGCTAGTTAGCTTTCTAATTTGTTTTCTTATTTGGACAATGAAGAACACAAGTGAAATCCTGAACCATTGTAACTCAGTCATGATAAACAGAAGACAAGTTCTGTACTGTTGACTGCCCACAGTTTTTTACTATATCTGAAAAATGGCCTGTGCAGGAGTCTGTGTAGACTCTGTCTTTGCTGTTCTGTCTCCCTGCTACAAAGCTGTAGGAAAAGCACTTGTAATCAATTAAGCAAGTGCATTTTCTTAGAGAGACAGTGAGTTTGATGCATAATTATCTCCAGTTCTTTTAAAAAAATCTCAATTTCCCTACAGACTTAAGTTCAAACAGTTGCTCTGTCTTGCTGCTCCTCAGTTAAAAATTCAGAAAACCTAAACTGGGCAGTGTATGAGTTGTTTGGGTCTTTTTATGTTTTGAATTAATTTCCCACCCCCCCAGAGCTTCTTCACATGAAACATGGCATTTAAATTGTATCTTAAATAACACTGTAGCTTTTAGAGACATCCATTCTAACCCTTGCTTTCTTTATAGAGATAGAGAACAGAGAGAGAGAGAAATAGCTCTTCGGGATTTTCGTTCTGGAAAATGTCCGGTTCTTGTGGCAACCTCAGTGGCAGCAAGAGGTCTAGACATTGAAAGTGTTCAGCACGTTATTAATTTTGATCTTCCTTCCACCATTGAAGAGTATGTACACCGAATTGGACGAACTGGTCGTTGCGGAAATACAGGGAAAGCGGTTGGCTTCTTTGATAACAATTCAGATGGTCATCTTGCACAGCCTCTAATTAAAGTGCTTTCAGATGTAAGTTTCAAATCTTGGTGCTTAACTTTTTCTGTTAAGATTTCACTTAAATGTACTGAGCAACTTCGGTACAGTTATGGAAATCTTAATCTGAATTGGTAAAGCAGTCAGAGTCTCTGAATGGATATTCCTAATTGCATAGGCTCAGCAGGAAGTTCCTGTTTGGTTGACGGAAATTGCGTTTGAGTCTGAAGGAGGACGACTCCCAGTTCATAACCAGAAGGTAGGTCTGGAAATTAACTGAAAGTCTTGGCTATTGGAACTTCGTCTTGATTTAAAACTGTGTTTAGTGGAATGTGACCAGAGTAATGCCATTGAAACTGGTCTGACTGTATTTGCATCCCTTTTCTTAGTTGTGCATCATCAAAGAATTCAGTATTACTGAAACTAGTTTCAGACAAGTGCTTGACTTGGGTTTTTACAGTGTGGCCCCTTACTAGCTGCCATAGTCTTGACTATAAAGTCAGGATTCCTCTGGAAGAAAACATTCATGCAAACATACATGGAAGCTGTAGTTCAGAAATTTCTCTGCTTCACATGGAGGATGGGAGCAAATAGTTGCTGATAATACAGTTGCTGCTAGTTATGAATCACCCAGTCAAGCAACTCATTTGACTGAAAACTTCAGCTAATTATAATTACATAAATGTCCTAGTCTGGTCCATGTCAACATCCTTAATGTCGGTGATTGGGACAAGCCTTCTAGTCTAACTGTTACTAATTTTAGGATTTAAATTCTATGCTTATGACTGTTTGAAAGACTTTCCTTTATGTCTTGATTCCATAAGAACTTCATCACATCTCAGTTGCTTCCAACAACAAATGTTCTTTCTTTGAGACCATAGTAGAAATAATTGTTCTCAGTGCCTAAACAATGTCTGAAGCTTCAGTTCAAGCTCAGACCTTCCTTTCACTATCTTTTCCCGTACCATAGTTGTTGAAAGCATTGGGTGGTTGGGTGTTTTTACCTGGCTGGCTAGTCCACTTAGTAAATCTGAGTAATTTTTCTAGGGGGCCTTCATGAGGTCTGTTACACAAATGTCACTTCCTTCTCAAACTTTCACCCTCACATTACAGCTGTTGTGTACGTTTGTGTACACATACATTTTCTTGCAGAGTAATTCTTGATGAGTGGATCTTTTTTGTATATTCTAGTTCAAGGACACTTTATTTTTGCTTTTTTACTGAATTGCTTTCAGAGGTGGATCTCACTAGATGGTTTCCAAATGCAAGTCTTCAGCCTTTGTGTCTCCCAGCATTTCATGAAATCCATCATTTCTAGGTCCAAGTCTGTCCATGTCCTTTATGACCTCTGAGTTACCAAATCTGACTGTGACTCTTGGTCCATAATAGAATAGATTTTTTTGTGAAATCTGTCTTAATTATTAAGACATAATAGAACAGATTTTTATGTGAAATCTGTCTTAATATTAAGGGAATATTGCCCTTAATATCACATATACATACAGTGCACCAACTCCTTGAGTTGTAGATTATGAGGTTTTAATTATTATGAGACCTTCTCATGTCAGTCTGACAGAAACTCTTTAATTTGTAATTGGCTCAATTTTTCAAGAAAAGTCCATTTGATAATCAAATGATGACTTTGAAAGAGGAATCTTTGGAAGTTCTTACGTGATTATTTTGAGGAGTCTTAGAGATAACTGAGCTTTATTCTTTTTCCAAAGGAAAATAATTTTATTGGGAAGTAATGCAGACAGTCATTCTTAAGTATATAGTGGAGAAGGAAGTTTTTTTCCTCACAATTTTATGAACTGATTTGTTTGGTAAGAAAAGAAGTTGGGATGTAAACTGTGGGAAGTGTTATTCCCACATGTGATAAAATCTGAGGTTGATTAAACTGCGGTAATTTCACACCAGGGTCAAAAAACCTTGTATAAAGGAGATTAATAGTGAAAACCTTGAGTGTTCAGATTATCTTGCGATAGATGCATGCAGAAAGCTAAAATTGTTTTGTGGTGACTTGCCATTAAATGATTGAAAGAATTAATAATTCTAAACTAAGACTTGTTGTGTTTCCTAGAATTACAGAGGCAGAGGCAGTGTGAATGCAGGAGAAGTAAGGATGGAGTGTTCTGCAAGAGAAATCGAGTCATGGGATTAAACGTTCATACCAAACTAGTTTGTACTCTGTTGTGCTGTAAGTGAAATGTTGCATGAGAAAGTAATCTTGTGAAGACCTAGTTTGGGAAGGAGCTTTATGTAAGGGTTCACCTAAACTTTGTTCCTTTTTTTGTAACATGGCAGTTAAAAAGTTTGAATCTTGTGTTATGATGATGTAAGGATTTGTTAAACAGCTCTTAAGCAGTTAATAAAAGTTTGAGACATGCACTTTGATTGTTGTCTCTGTATTAGCTATATGTCGTTGCAGTTTCATGAACTTTGACGTGTGGAACATTTGCATCTGCATGTAGAACTAAAGGTCAGTGGCAACACCCACAACTTAGTGAAAATACAGGTTTTTTACAGAGATGTCTTCAGAGGGGGATGGAGCCCTGTGTTGCATCTATTAGAATGCTTTTAGCTTTGACTGACATAATATATCTGCTATCCGTTATGGAAAAGTTTGCTTTAGAGCAAACTTGGTGCCTTATATCCAAAAATTTTCCCACGCTTGCAGAAGCTATAGGAGGTAAGCAGTCACTAACAGTCACAGATTTCTGTAAAGCTGCTTTTTCATTGAATTTTTTTTTTCCTTACCAATCCAGTATGCTACAAAGATGGATTTTCGTTGGGTCCCCAAGGAAAAGGGCAAGGTGATGACATTTTGTAGTATCTTGCACGGCTGAGTACGCTTACAGGCTTCTCATGGCTTGCTATTTAGTACACAGTGCTGAACACTGTGTCTTGTACAGTCTTTCCACTAAATCCAGGGAAATAATACTTCTGACGTCTGCTTACAGGACTGGAGTCTTAGTGCCCAAGTTAGTGGGAATCGGAACTGACAGGGCAATACTAGGGGATCTCTCAATGTGAAGAAGTAGGCTGTCAAAGATACTTGCATGAATATCTTTGCAAAACTATTTGCTTAAATATCTACTCAGAGAAATACAATTATTTTTGTAGGCCGTAATTTTACTGCTATATATTATGCAAAAAGAATGAAGTCTTTATTGTGTACTTGGAAGTGAGCTGAAAGGACAGTATACTTAAATTGGAAATCATAAATAGTGGATGTATTTAAGTGTGATGTTAATAACTCAGAGCAAAATATTCTGGGCAGTATGACTAATTTTCCTGAGAAATATCTTTTAAGATCTTTGCATACATTCTGAATTTCACATAAATTGAGGGTGCTTTTGGATGTCTGTCTGCAGTAAATGCAGGTGAACTGTTAGTGTTGGAAGAAGCTGTAAGCTGATAAAACTTGCCCGTTTCTGTGAAGAGAAGTTGAAGAGTCACTTGTAACCTAAACATTTAAAGGGAACCTGGCTTGGCATTGTTTAAAGGACCTCTGAGTGTTTTTTGCTTTGTCTCCCATCGTATGACTTGAGAGTTGTGGTCAGGCAACAGAGGGAGTTCTGCAATGGTTACATTTTCTGTAAAACAACTGTTCTGGCCCCATTCTTTGTAATAATTCACAGAGAAAGGAGATAAATGATGGCTGTTCTAGCATAGAACTGCAAACTATTATGAAAAAATGGAGCCAACCAGTCTGTAGAATGGTATTGAAATAACTCGATGAAAAGTCAGGTTTACTACTTTTTATGAGAGGATGAGTGTTGGAAGGACCAAGTCTGCTGTAAAGGAAGAATAAAATTAGGAGGAACAAAAAATTGGAGAGCAATATTTGCAGAAAGATACAATATTCAATTTTGGTTTAAACTTTGTGATTAAATATCTGCGTGAAAATATTTCGGTGTGATTTTCAGCTGGAGGAAAATGCTGACAAGGGATGTTGGGGTGGGGAATGAAGTGCAGCCAGCTGCCAGTGTATTTTATTTTTGCACTCAAGTAATCTTACATGGAGAACCTGTTGAAAAGTCGTCTTCATTCAAGAGAATCCTGTTGTCCTGGTGGCAAGTCAGGGTAAATGTTTTTAAAAGTTCTTTGCTGAACTGATTTTTAGCCTGAGAACAATGTAACCATGAATCTGAGATTCCATTTAGGTGATTCTACAACCTGTAGTTTGTGCTAAACTGGGGTCACAGTTTTTTTCTTATCTTCTACCTCCAGGGTCATGTAAAGATGCTATTTGTATTGGAACTTAGTTCAAGATTGTCGAAAGTTCTTCACAGACTAGTATTAAGAAATTACGTTAAACCTTTCATTGAACAAACATGGACTTTTTTCAAGCTAAATTCAAGTTTTATGTGATACCTAAACATTGAAAACATGTGTTTTCTTTTAATGCCAGTTTGAGCACAAACTATGCCCAATTCTTGTCACTAAAGGAAAATAAAATTCAGTGTGTTGGTTTTGCATGGCCTAGTTTTCAGTAGTGGGGGAGCAACAGAGGTGGCTTCTGTGAGAAGCTGTGGGAAGCTTCCACCATACCCAGCAGAGCCAATCCCTGATGGCTCTGAAGGTGGACATGCTGCTGGCCAAGGCTGGGCACATTAGAGGTGATGGTAATGCCTCTGTGATGACAGAATTAAGAAGAAAATCAAAACAAAGTTGGAAACAACATGCAGACACCAAGGTCAGTGGAGAAGGAGGGGGAAGAGGTGCTCCAGGTGCACAGATTCTTCTGCAGGCCATGGTGAAGAAGACCATGGTGAAGCAGCGAGCTGTGCCCCTGTAGTGCATGGGGATCCACAGGGAATGCAGAGATCTGCCTGCAGCCCATGGGAGGTGCCAGAACAGGCAGATGCCTGGAGGAGGCTGTGATCCAGTGGGAGACCCAGTGAAGAGAGTGGCCCTGCTTCCAGGCTGGAGCAGCCTGTCCTTGGAGGACTGCACCCTGTGGAAGAGTGACCCATGCTGCAGCAGTTTCAGGAGCACTGTGTGCCCATGGGAGTGACTCCTAGTGCAGCAGTTCTGGGAGGACTGCTCTCATGAGAGTGTATTCACACTGGAGAAGTTGACGGAGAACTCCCCCATGGGAGGGACCCCCTCGGTGTAGTAGGGGAAGGAAAAGACTCTTCTCCCACAGCAGCAGAAGAAAATCCTTGGGTGATGAACTGACCAAAACCCCCATGCCCTGTCCCTTGCACTGTTTGTGGGAGGGAGGGGTCATGGGAAGGTATTCCTATGGGCTTGCTTCCCACTGTCTTCTGATTTTGTTAGTAGTAAATTCACTTTGTACCTTTAAGCCAAGCCTGTTTCACGCTTGGAGTGTTTTCTCCAGGTTCTTAACTCATGAAGCCTTTGTTAATTTTTCTCTCTTATCTGCCCAGCCATGGTGGAGTAGGTGAATGAGCAACTTTCTTGGGTGCCTGGCGTTTGGCAAGCATCAAACTGTAACAGTTAGTAATTTACAGCCTTTGATCTGGATCTGTCCATGTGCTATGGACAAGTTGTAAAGAATCTGGAGGTAGTTGCTTTATTCCGCTAAGTTTTCACAGTATGCTTAACTTTACTGATTAGGGTCAGCATCACAATTCAAAAATTACAGCCATAAGAATTGAAGGACTGTAAAAAAAGAGTTCTGAAAAACAAAGAAAATAGAATGTCTGCAAAACTAATACTAGGCCCTGGGTATTTTGGTAGATAGGAAAGCAGACCATCGTCTGCTGAAGACATAATAAACAGTCTATTCTGAAAACGTCTTTCATTGTTGATTATACTTACAGGAATTTACATTCACCTACAGATTAGCTTTAAAAATACCAAAGAATGGGCCCCCCTCTCTTCACTGACCTCAGTTAAAGAGCTGGGAACAAAAAGCAAGCTTGTGGAGTATTTTCAGTGTGATAGTCGGCTTTATGCAAAATCTATTCCTCTAAAATAAAGTGTAAGGCTTCGATGTTAGGTACTTGTGGATGCTAGCTCTGGAGCAGGCTGCAGGGAGGCTGCAGAAACTGCAGGCCGCATAGCTTTCTCAAGTCCAGCCTGAGAAAGTAGCCTGGGAAGTTTTAAGGAGGAATCAAAACAATTCTTAGAGACAGAAAACAGCCATGCCAGGTGCTGTTTGTCTGTCCCTTGTTTTCTTTGCGAGAGAAAGTCAGAGGGTGTTGTACACCACTGACCAATGATGGTGATGTAGTGGTTTACTAGCCAATAAGAGTTTCCTTTCTGTGCTTGCCACGTATCAGTCTATGGAGAGACCTGAAGCAATAAACTAGAGAATTTCTCTTGTTCTGACAAGAGAGAGTCTGTGTCGTCTCTACCCAGCTGTTCCTAATAGAGCGACAGGTACTAACAAGGTTTTTTTCTGTTAGCCAAGTTTAGTAATTTGAATGTGCTGTCCAGCAGTTCTAGGAATTCCCTGGTGACTCAAGAGGAGGATATTTGACATCTGTCACAACTTCAGTGACACCATAAATGGACGTGTTTTGGTCAGATATGGATGTCTGTACATTGTCCTGTACTTCAGAAACTGTGAAAATACTACTCTGTTGTTGCAAATTTTACTTTTTTATGTGACTTGTATTGTGTGTGGTTACTGTCAGTCTTTGGTAATAACATTTCTTATAAACCCTCAGTTATTTGAGGGTTTTATGGTATGGTGGTTTCTATGTCTTAACTCCACTAATAAGCAACAGCAGATGAAATCATTTGACTATGGAGTATGGAACAAGGACCTGGGGAATCTTGTATGTTAGCACATTCTCTTCAAATTTATCAGACACTTGTATTTTTTCTAGATAGCTTAAGGAAAATGTTGAAATCAGTAGAACTAATTCCGGACAATAATTCAGTAGTGCTTGAAATATAAACATTAAATGTTTTTTATTTTATGCTGTTTATTTCAAAGTAACTATGGTACAGTTTTTGGTACTTCTAAAGGCAATGAGTTTGGCTTTTATTTCTTTTTATGAAGCAGAAAAAATGATCTTGTGGAAGGACACTTAGAGGAGCTACTTTGTATTCAAGACTGGGGGGGTAATCTCTTTGTTCAGAGTTGACTAGACAAATTATTTGAGAGCCAAACTGCTGAAAATGTCTTCCTCTTTATGTTTCTAAATAAACCTGACTTACCTGTCTGAAGAACCTGATACCCTTATATAAGTAAGAATGATAATTTGCTTTCTCACTGTAAATGTACATGTTGCCTGCTGATACTGTCTTAAAAAACTGTGGACAGTTGCCAGAGCGGTCAGGATGGCAGGAGTGCCGTGACCTTCCTGAAGAAGTGTCCTCAGAAGGACGGCTTTCAGAGGCACAGGCATGTCCCTTTCCCAGCCAGGCAAGCAGTGTCCGGCTTGGCAGCAGCTTCTCCCAAGCAACACAGGGAAGAAAGGATTGGAGCTCTGGCTAGTGATTCCACAGAGAAATCGGCCTTTATTAGACCAGGTCCCTCCACAAAGGGAGCCAGCACATAAGCTCGCTCAACTGGGAAAAACTGGGGTAGATATAGGGAAGGTGAGGGGTGGGGAGAAACCAGTAACCAATCAGAAGCAGGCACAGGGGCGGAAAGTAAAGGGAAGAGCCAATGGTGGACCAGGGATTAACATAGGGTTGCAAAGGTCTCTGGGGGAGAAATTTTGCTCTCCATAGAAACAGGGTCTGTGGATCATGGCTGAGCTCTCCAAGGGGGTACAGCAAAGTCCCTGTTGGCCTCCACAGACAGTGGCTGTAGTCAGCTAATTTCAGTGTTATATGAACTTGTCATTCTTTCTGCAGTGCAGTATGATCAAGCAGGATTTCCTTGCACTGTTTCTTTTTCCTCCTTCTTTAACCAAGTCAGCTTTTAAAATAGTTTTCAATACCCAATCCTTAAATATCTCCCAACTTTAAAGAATGCTGTGCTTTGCTCATCCTTCACTCTTCAAAATGAAATATGCATGGTCATAGGAAATGGGATGGTTGTTGACAAAGACTTTGTGTCCTGGAAAGATTAATGATGTTTATGCTGGAAGAAGTTGACTCAACTTTGGCCTCTTACTGCTTTTCCCTTTACTACTAGTAGCAGGGAGATGAAAACAGGCCGATGATTTCTCAATAATTCTTTCTCAATAATTCTTTGTCATCATCAACTCTGCCCCTCCATTCCTGCTGCTTAAAAATACTGGGGTGTCTTCCTTTAGGATCATTATCATGTATCAGTTGAAACTGAATCTGTTCCTGTAGCAGTATTTTGTGGGCTTCTTGGTCTAAATATGCCAGTCAAATTAAATTATATTGAATACCTGTGTTTCCTTAAGAGGTTCTGTAATTCAGTAATTCAGTAAAACATATAAGGTCATATGCAGCATACACAAATGTACTAAGCAAAGAAACATTCTTCACCAGAAGAAACTAATTTCTGAGCTTGCAATATAAACTTTTTCTAGTAGTTGATTAGCTCATTTAGAGATCACTTCTAGAAATTAAAATACTTGCTTTATTCACATTTCCTCTCTAGAGTGGTGTAATCCACCCTCTCTAAACCACTTCAGGAATTTTTGTGCATGTAGACTACAAGTACAATATATATGATTTAGGAATACAAAGCAGTGGTTTATTAGAAGGTGTAGATAACTGGCAGCATGTTAGTCTTGACTAAATGCTAGTGTACACTTCATAAATAATCTGACAATTTATGAGGAAAAACATGATCTCAGACCACAGCAAAAAAATGCCCAGATTAACCAAGTGAAGACATGGTGTCCTGACTCCTTGGAAGGTACAATTGTGGGTAGCCAGGTAGGAAAGAGAGGAGCTCAAATCATTCTATGAATCCTTTATAGGAATTTTAGAGACTTAAAAGCAAGTAATGTGTCTAAAACATTTTCTAAGCTGTTTTTCCTGTTCCAGATATGTGGTGCCCTAGTCAGTACCTGCAGTGTCTCAAATTCAAGTTGGTCAAGCTTTGTACTGTAACTCCTCTCCAAGCTATGGATATTTCATTTTATAAAAAATAGTTGTACTTCCATATTGTATTCTTCAGTCACCAAGATTTACCTCAGATTTGCAGGTTAAAGATTCATTAGTGAAATGTTTTACCTCTCACTATTTTCAACTCTGAAAAGTTTCACCAAGCACTTAGTGTTGCCTACCTGTAATAAAACCTTTGGCATAGTTTCCCACAGCATTCTCATGGAAGACCTGGCAGCAGGATTTGGATTGAGCAGGTGGGTAAAAACTTTCAGGATGTCCAGGCCTTGAGAGTGGTGGTGAGTGGAGTAAATATCCAGCTGGTGGCTGGTCTTGGGTGGGCTTCCCCTGGGCTCAGTACTGGGAGCACCTCTGTTTAATATATTTATTAATGACCTGGATGAGGGAATGGAGTGGACCCCCAGTCTGTTCATAGGTGGAACCAAACCATATGGGAATGTTAATCTGCTGGAGGTCAGGAAGTCCCTGCAGAGGGCTCAGGACAGGCTGGATCAATGGGCTGAGGCTAATGGTGTGAGGTTCAACAAGACCAAGTGCTGGGTCCTGCCCTTGGGTCACAACAACCTCAGGCTGGGGCAGAGTGGCTGGAAAGGAGCTGGGGGTGCTGGTGACGGCAGCTGAACATGAGCCAGGCTGTGCCCAGGTGGCCAAGAAGGCCAATGGCATCCTGGCCTGGCTCAGCAATAGTGTGGCCAGCAGGAGCAGGGCAGGGATTGTCCCCCTGTCCTGGGCACTGGTGAGGCCACACCTGGAGTGCTGTGTCCAGTTCTGGGCCCTGACTGCAGGAAAGACACTGAGGGGCTGGAGTGAGTCCAGAGAAGGGCAGGGGAGCTGGGGCAGGGTCTGGAGCACAAGTGCTGTGAGGAGCACCTGAGGGAGCTGGGGGTGTTTAGCCTGGAGAAAAGGAGGCTCAGGGGTCACCTTATCATTCTCCACAACTGCCTGAAAGGAGGCGGTGGCCAGGTGGGGGTCAGTGTCTTCTACAAGGCAGCCAGTGACAGGACGAAAAGAAATGGCCTTAATACCAGGAGACGTTGAGGTTGAGTATCAGGGAGAAGTTCTTCATGGAAAGGGTGATTAGGCATTGGAATAGGCTGGCCAGGGAGATGATGGAGTCAGTATGCTTGGAAGATGTCAAAAAACTCCTGGACATGGCCCTTAGTGCTGTGGTTTAACTGACAGAGTGGTGTTTGATCAAAAGTTGGACTCAGTGTTGGGACGTCTTTTCCAATGTTAATAATTCTGTGGTTCTATGACAAGTTAAAAAGGCCTTAGATTGCATCAGGGGAGGTTTTCCTTTGTTTAAGGAAAAACTTAAGAAATTAGTCCTTGAGCATTGGATCTGGCTCCTCAGGTTGGTGGTGGAGTTGCAGTACCTGGCATTGCTTGAAAATGAATCAGCATGGCATTTCGTGATGTGATTTAGTAGGGAGTGGTAGGTGTAAGAGAAGAATATCTGTATGATAAGCTGTTCTCATCTACATAGCCTCTTTCTGTGTTCTTTGTTAAAGTGTATGTGAGAAAGTTGCTTGATTGCAGGTCCTTACTGCAAACTTCTGCAGCTCTCCCTTCATAGTGACTCTCTGCCAAGACTAACTCATGCTGATTGAAGTTGTCATAAAGAGTCTGCTCACTGTGGTCTTGTGGTGGAAAATTACAATAAAATGCACTTTGTAGTCCTGCTATTAAAGCCACACGGGATTTTCAGCAATTCCTTTAGCCTGTTTGTACTAATGGGTTTAAATAGGTTTTGCTGCTTTTGCAATTGTAGTAAAAGGCTTGGGAATCTTAAATTACCATAGGATGAAAACATATTACAGATTGCAATTACAGCTGTTGTGATGTTGCAATGCTGTGAAGGAAGATGTGACAGG
The DNA here is from genome assembly GCF_049639895.1 of Pseudopodoces humilis. Classification (NCBI taxonomy): domain Eukaryota; kingdom Metazoa; phylum Chordata; class Aves; order Passeriformes; family Paridae; genus Pseudopodoces; species Pseudopodoces humilis. The sequence goes on along the minus strand of NC_142203.1, from coordinate 60,143,004 downwards.
AAGGAAGTATTGCATAGTTCTCTATTCTGAAATTGATAACAGCCTTGTGGCCTTCTTAGCAAAACACCTGATTCTTTTCTTGAGGAGTAAATCTTCTCTAGAGTATGGATGAAGAAGGTTCACAAATAATTGCACTTGGGCATTAAAACATTTCTGTGTGTACTAAATGTTGGTAGTTGCACACTGTACAACATCATAATTTGTACATTTCTTACGTGTTTTCTTAAGTTTGAGCAGTTTGTAGAGCCTGCCTCTGGCTAATTTGACATAGTTTTATACGTGCCCACTGTAGGGACGCTGACTTTAGGCACACATTGGATTATGGTGGTCCTTTCTCTCTTCACCCATGCCTTTATCAAAAATCCACTGCTCTGTGCTTATACAGTAGGTCAGGGAGTAACATTAATTTCCATGCCAAATGTGTAATTTCTTAAAACTTTCTGACTGATTTTGGACCATTTGACTCATTGTTCCTTTTGAGTGAGCACTTAAGTGCTTCCTGCCCCTTAACTGTGGGTTGTCACACCCATTATTGTTGCTTCTTCAGTGATATGTTACATAAGTGTGGACATTGCGTTGCATTTAAACTAAGGCTTTAGTCATAAACCAGTAATTTAAGAGCATGGTTTTGAGGGTACTGCTATTGTTTAATTTTTATGTTACACTAAAGTGAAATTTAAGAATGGCATAGTTAATTTTTTACCTGTTAAATGCAGCCTTGCATGGAGATTGATGCTAGATTTCTAATGACAAGCTACTCATTGAAAAATGGAGTTATGCATATTTGGAAATTGATATCAAAATCAGACTGGTTTCACTGGATTTTTCTTCCCCATGAGTAAAATCACTAGGGACTAGAAGGACACTCATGGTTTTTGTGTTTTGCAGTACCGTAAGTCATTGAAAGTCTATTGTCATGCCCTCCTCTTTACATTTAGAGGACTGAAGTGGTTCAAGTCATTGGCACAGGTGGAAATCAGCCTAATGAGTTTCTTGGTTAAAACCAACTCTGCAACTTCCTGATATAAAATTCAGTATATGTTTTCCATCAAAACAGCTTTTGCTAAGACTGCACAATTAAACAATCTGCAGACTGGTCAATGAAAATGCACCTGTTTTTTTCCACTGAACTACAAAATTCTATGTTCTGTGCCACTATTATTACAGGCTCACTGTAATTATACAGTGGTCAGTAAACTTTATAGGGTGTGGTCATACATAATATAGAAAATAAATGTTTCTTGAAACTGAACAACTAAGAGTAACAAATCAGTTTGCAATGAGGGTCAGGTTTTTAGCAGTAGTTCTGAAGTCTCCTGTCTCATCCTGCCAACAGAGACAGTGGAAATGCTTCTCTTTGGGATCAACTGATCACTGGAGCAGTTACCCCTGAATCACCAGTCCAAACAATACTGATAGAGAGGCATCAGCAATGAAAACAGTTGAGTCCTTCCACAGAAGGCACTTCCTTCCTTGTGTTTTAGGAACAGTAGTAGCTTCACTTTGCTCTCACCCTAAGGATGGAGGAGTTAGTTCTTCTAGAGCAAAGTGAATAAAAAGTTCTTCATGGGCAAAGTGGATAAAAGTGTCTATGTGTCTGCGTGTGGCTATGGAACAATTCTTTGGCAGGATTTCTATTGTACTCTAAAGGTTTCCTGTCTTCTGTGCCAATCACTTTTCGTAAATGACATCACTTTAATATGATGTTTTTCTCTTTACTATTCACTTGCTACTAATGGTAGTAGCTGAAACAGTTACTGATGCTATCATTAAGTGCCCTCTGCATCCTGGAATCTCCTAAGTGCTACTGTCCAGTCCACAACCAAACATTTAAGTCTGTGGAGGCCTTAATGTAAACATGTACATCACCATGAGGCAGGCAGACAGATGACTCAAGGTTTTTAAAAGTTAAGCAGATGTCTAATTAGTCTGTTAGGTCTGGTGCAGCTTTTAATGATTTTGAAAGATTGGGCAGTCAACTTTCAATGTGTCAGTGAACTCGATGTATTAATCTGTAAGAACAGGCAACTAATCAGACCTAGTATAGAATAGAGGTTCAATAATTAAACATAATTAAGGGTCAGGTCCTGCCCTTTCTTATATTCTTACTAAAGGAAAAAAAATGTGGTATACCAAAGAGCACTTAGGTTACAGTTTACGTCTGATTCTTTTGAACTGCGTTTGTTTCGTCTGTTACCTCATAGTAAAACAAATGCAAGTTTTCAAAAATATCACTATGCATGCTAATACATACTTATTAAATAGCAAGGGGAATTAAAAATTGTGAAAAACAGAGTTCACTCCTTAGAATTTTAAAAATTTTAGTAAAGGATAAAAGAAGGACAAACAACTAATCCTGCACTGGGGTGCTTTTGGCGAACAACCAAAAAGCATGGAGGTAGCTTAAAATTATGTTCGCTATATACAGTAACATTGCTGCATATTCATTAGCTTATACATTATTTAAACATTCCGTTGAGTTTTTCATGTTCTAGGAACTCTTGTTTGGTTTTAATTTCTGACTTGTCTGCAGGACATTCTGTAAATTAGTATTTTATTTCTTCCTGTAGTTTTATCCTATTGGTTCACACTCCCTGATAGCACTGATCAGAGTTGGTAGATCTTTCTCAGATTCCTTGCTCTGTTTTTTGTCACTGTTATCACTTGAAGAGGCCAGTCTGCAGATGTAAGAAACAGAATAATTGCTTTACATTATTCTCTGAGTTAGTTATTTGGAAGTATTTTAGTCTCTATTTTAACATTTTGTTAAAGCCCATGATATAATCTATTTATCACACTTCTATTTGTAAGAACTATACAATGCATACTTAAACCGTCAGATTATACAAAGCAGTTAAAAGTATGTAGAAGTTGTAATATATCAAAATACTTCTGATGCAAAAAGCTAATCTGTTAATGTGAAAGCCAATATTATTTTATCATCTATAACAAAAACCATTAAAGCAGTTTGCAGTGCAGCCTCACACCAAGGTTATGGTTGATGGGGAGATGGCATTTTGAATGAACATCATTCAAAAATAAAAAGGTAAGCAAATGGGCTACCTGGCTGAATCTGATGACTAGCTCTAAATAGGGTGAAGGCTAATGAATGATCTGGAAGCTGGAGGGGATGTTGAGCTTGCGTGTTAAAACAGTCTGAAAGAACCTGAGCTGCACAAGCCATGGAAGTTGAAATGAGTCAATCTGTAGCTTCTCTTGTGTGTGACACTAGTGCAGGATAAACAATTTGCTGTCTGTAATGGATCTCTTCCTGAATTAGGGCCAACTGGTGTTACTGATTTCATTATTAAAATTCAGTATCTGTTCTCGGAGAGTGTCTGCTTAGAGAGAGGCCTCTCAGTGCTTAATAGGAGACCTGTAACTAGGGACTTTGGATTTCCATTTACTAACTTCACAGCATCTTAATTGCAAAGTTCCTTCTGATTTTCAGTCCCGTTATTCCTTATTATGTTCGTGATGACCGCAGTCTTCTTCCAAGCCATTAAGTGGAATACATTTGTTAGTTTTAAAGGGGATCACACTTGATTTATTCCCCTGCCCGTGCTCTAAATGATGCATGAGGTGCTTACTCGCCGGTGGCTGTTCCCCAACGCGTTTGTTTCTCTGCGCGTGTTTCAGCCATTTGAAGACGCTCTGGACCTCATTCCCCCTCACCACGGCCGCCCGCCTGATTACCGCCCTTGGGGAGAGCGGCGTCCCCGCCCCGCCCGGCCCGGGAGGAGCGGGGGGGCGGGGCGCTGCGGGGGGGCGGCGGGGCGGGTCCGGGCACGGGCGGCTGTCGGGGTTCCGGCAGGGCCGAGATCTGCCCGCGGGGCCGTGCGGGGCGGCAGCCCGAGCCCGGCACCGCTAGTCCCAGCGCCGGGCCTGGGGGTCCTGCCCTGAAGAATTGCAGGAAGAAGCGTTCCTTGTGCTCAGCCGGCAACTTCCTATTTTGTCCGTCCCTTGGCCGTCGCGGGGAGGCAAAGGCCCCTGTTAAACCAAACGCCCGTTCTTGCAATTGAGGTAAGTGAAAAAGACGTTTTCAGAAGAGGTCTCTCTGCTCATTTTCATTTATATGAAACGTGGCAGAGTGTGAAACTCTTCCCCGGACTGTTACTTGCGTGGATCTCTAGCAGTGAAGCTCGCTTGCATTCGCGTCTGTCCATGCGTTCATCCCAGACTTGGGGCAGGAGGATATGCTTCTGTGTCTCTTCGGGCCAAAGAGATCCTTTTGGTTTCTTTCTTTCAAGTCCATGAGATAGTAAGAATCGAAACTTTCTGTTTAGCTCGTTGCATTCGTCTCATTTTGTAAAGAACGTGATACAGCTGCTTGGCAGTGGTTTTCCTTGTGTGTGTGTAATGGTTAAGAGTAAGCTCTCAAAATGTTTGCATTGTATGCAATTATCAAAGGAAGGAAAAACTCTTACTTAATTTTTCTCTGCTTATTTTGTATACACTCAGATTTTCTCAGAGTGACGTATCAGACTTAAATGCGTGGGTCCCAGGTTTCTTCAATGCTTGCAATTTTTGCCTTTTGGGGAAAAATATTTTTGTAATGTTTTTGTCTCCATATCCATCATGAGTACCATCTTCATGCACTCATGCTTAAATTGGGCAAGTGTCACTTGCCTTCTCACCTGTAATGGATTGCTTGACTTGTCTTTTGGGAGTGGAGGGTCTGTGAGGAGCAGCTGAGGGAGCTGGGGGTGTTTAGCCTGGGGGAAAGCAGACTTGGGGAGACCTTATCACCCTCTACAACTGCCTGAAAGGAGGTGGTGAGATGAGGGTCTGTGTCTTCTCCCAAGTTATAAGCAGTGGATAAGGAAATTGCTGCAAGTTGCACACAAAAGGTTTAGATTAGGTATTAGGAAAACTTTCTTGCCAGAAAAAATTGTCAAGCACTGGAACAGGCTGCCTGGGAAAATGGTGGAGTCATCGTCCCTGGGGGTATTTAAAAGGCATGTCGATGTGGCATTTGGGAACATGGGTTAGCAGTGGACTTGGCAGTGCTGGGTTAATGGTTGCACTTGATGGTCTTGAACCAAAATTATTCTGTTTAAAATAGTTGAAATCCAACTTCTAGACTCCATCTGTGAATTAAGAGATTGAGCAAGAAAAAGTTTTCATGCATGAAGGAAGCTTTGTGTATTGGGCAAAAGAATGGAGTGGTCAGATTTTTCTGTCAGAGGCTAGTCAGTAGCTAAACAAGTTTCAAAAGGGATAAAAAGGGAGAAAATATAAGCTTTGGGCTTATATTATAGAGGTTGCAGTATTGAAGATTAAAGATACTGATTTTTCTATAATTATTTAAACCTGGGGAAATTTTGCATTTTTTGTGTTTTGGTGTTTGTAGGGGGCATTTTCCATTCAAAAATTACCTACTAAGAGATGTCAGAACATAAATGTGTTTAGTAGTGTTTGGAGCCTGATTTCTCACTACCATGCCATGTTCTGCCTCGCAGTTTTGATTAAGATCCAGAAGTATTGTTAGTAAAGTTTGCAGCATAGATGGTAAAGAACAGCAGGATATATAACCTTTATGAGTTGATCTGAAGCAGCAGGGTTATGGTGCTGCAATGAGTCTGAGTTCATAATGTTTTCTAAAATACGTGATTAAATATCTTTTTCAGTTATTTAATATATTACATGTACAGATAAGTTTCGGGGTCGTGATAATCTTTCTTGAATGTAAAGAAAGTATGCAAGTGAAGTTTTGTGCTTATTTTATTGTCTGTGGAGCATGGTATTACCTGCACTGTGGAGCATGGTATTACCTGCACTGTGTTCCATGTTCTTCCACTTGCAGCACTGGGTAATACAGGGATTATAACTATATTCTGCATTTTGGGGCTGTAGCTGATTCCATAACAGTCCAGAAACGTATTTGCTTTCTTCCAAAACAAGTTTTTTTAACATTATTTAAGTAGATGTGTGTTGTACGTCTAGTTCCAGTCTTAGTTTGAAAGGCAAGACTGGAGAAGGTGAACTAGTGCTCCGAAATAGTAGAGAGAATCTTCCTTTTGATTTTCTGACAGATGTGTATTCTGTACAATACAGATTGAAGGCACTTAAGATTGGAGCCACTTTAATCTGACAAATGTGAAAGATTTTGATCTGGCTTTTCAGTGAGAGCTGCAAGTTTCTTTAGGGTTCAGTGTATGGATCCTCCTACCCTGCCCATCCATTTTGCCCACCTAGTTGCTTGCCACACCAAAGACAGCTTGTTCTCCATCAACACAAAAGGGCACAAAGGCAGACGTTGTCTAATAATGTCTTACTTGCTGAATCATCTGGTGCAAAGTCATCTCTCAAAGTAGACCTGTGCAGCCCAGGTAGACTTTGTAGTCACTCAGACAATGAGCCAAAGAAGGAGGCTTGCTCCAGCAAGAGACCTGTACAGGAACTCTCTTTAAACCATAGCTTGTCTGCTTTTCCTTTGTCAGTGAAAAAAGAACATGGAAGGACAGTGCCTGAAAGCAGCATTTTGTCTGGTAATACACCCAAAATTTAGTTCTAGTGATAATGATGACCTGACCTTTCCTTTAGTGAGCATTAGCAAATTGGATGTCACTGTGTGACCCATATGTAAAGATAAAGTAAATCTTGTTTTGCATTTGTAACTTTAAGCTTTTTCTGTAAAAATACTGTTTCTTTTATGAGGTACAATACATGAATTAGTAAAAGAATATCTGTTTTGCAGCTTTTTTTATCTATCTGAGCATTTTGTACTTTAAGATTTCTATAGAGACTTATTTGTTATGCTTGTTCAGAGAAGAATGACTTATATTCTTTTTTTTTCCTATTAGTATCAAGCTTATGTGGTTAAAAATTTGATTTAAATTCCAATGTAGCAGCATTTTATATTATAATTTACAAATATTTAGTGTACTGCTTTATGAGAAAAAAAAAAGACTTTCCAAAACATGTTTTGCATCTGTAACTCAAGCGTATACTAAGCAGAATAACTGTTATCAGCAGTTATTAGCAGAACTGACTTTTCCTGGTCCCTGTGTCCTTCATAATTTTAGAACAAAAGTATCTTATCCTTTTGTGACTAGATTTGCTATTTAGAGACTGAAAGAGGAAAAAATGCCTTTCCTGCTTTTTCAGTTTCCAGTTGGTTTGAAATTTTTAAATTAACAAGTTGTTTGACATGATGTGAGGGGTTTGTTTTTTGTTTTTGTTTTTTTTGGTGTGGTTTTTTAGTTTTGGGGTTTTTTTTACATTATGGTGCTCTTAGAACAAGTTTCTGTGGTCAACAGTTGATGCAGCATTTTGAGAGCCTCACCATGTGGCTCCTTCAGATATGTCTGTAAGCTTAGTAGTTTTCTGAATAGATATGCATTGTTTGAATTAATTTACTTTAAGTGGTGTTAGTAGATTATGATATCATTAAGTTTTCTGGTAGGCCATCATAATTTAAAATACATACAGGTTTATTTTATAGAAAAAAATGCACGTAACACCTATTTAAAGGTGTTTCAAGTCCCATGCATCCTGCTCTGAGGTTCAACTGAGTATTTTAAGCTCAGTTAAAGACTGTGAGTTGTGAAATCACTGTGCCCAGCATCTTTGATCACAGTGTCTGTCATTTTTCCCATGGATGGGCATAAGTCATCAGGGTTAAAGAGCTGAAAAAAACATTATCTGTCCCTCAAATTTACTGCTTCTTCCGTTAAGTTTACTTGTTATTGTCTTCTCTTGACCAATGTAGAAAACCCTCCATTTTCCTCTTAGGATGCTCACTGATACTCACCTTTGATGCAACTGATCATGAATCTGGTGCACCCTATTACCAAAAAGTAAATATTTGAATAATTTTCCTGAAATGTCCTCTTTCCCTCTAGGATTTCCCTAAGTGCAAATGGATTTGAATCTTTGAGTTCTGAAAACAGATGGTTATTCCTTTTCCAGGTGCATTTTGCAGAACATCGTGGTTGGGTGGCCCAAGGGGTAAGAGTGGAGGCTTAGGCTTCTGGCTTTCAGTGTTTGCTGGCTGTGGATAGGACAAGGTCTGTCTCTCCATGTAAAGCCATCATGGGAGAGCTGTAGCAATGGATAGTAAAGACTAAATGAAAAGAGGGTCTATTCAGCTTCTTTCTTCCTTCATAGTTGTTTAGTAGAGTGTCAGACTTCATAGGAAAGACTTTCTTGTCATGTTCCAGCAAAAATGTTAAAAATTGTTGAAGATGACAAGAACTTCTCTCTCTAGTCTCTCTCCCCAGTTCTCTCCTCTATTTCACCAATGCAGATGCTTGTCTGATCATGTAGCAAGTTGCTTACATTTGCTAATGTAGTACAAATACTTTCCTTCGTTTTCTGCTGTTTTGGCAAGTAGGAGTAACTTACTGTGTGGCTAGAGAAGCACTAGAAGAGAGGAAAAAAGTACAGGATGAGGAGCACCAACTGTGTGTGTATGGAATCTTTGACTATTTAAGGTTTCTGGTGTGCGTGTGAAACTAGCATTTTTCAAAGGCTTCTAACTTGGCATTGCAGCCACTTTGGTTATGCCTGTTCTTGTAGTGCTGTGCTCCACTGTGGTGGGATATGTCATGGTATGTGGTATTTTCAGCTTAAGCATTCAAAAATATTTTCATGATTTGCCAATACTTCTGAGTTCAAATTAGTTCCTAAAAAAGTATGGGATTACTGGAACTAGTTAAAGGAATATGATAAAAAATTTGGAAAAAATTGGAAACAGCTAAACTGTTTTGGTTGAAACGCAGCCTCTTCTGTCTCATATCCCTCAAAAATAGCAAATCCACATGTGCAGGATATCAGCAGAAGCTTTATCTCTTATTATGGGGAATAAGCTAGGAGTTAGAGATACACATGTGCCTGCAAAGCTGTGGTCTTGGCATAGTGGAGATGTGGTGGGATGGTTCCTATGGCAGGAGTGCTGGAATGGAAGGATACAGGTTCTTTATGAAGGACAGGCAGGGGAGATGAGGAGATGGTGTTGTCTTTTATCCAGTGACCACTGGGGAGCACAGAGCTCTGCCTGGGGGCAGGTGAGGAGCTGACAGACCAGTAATGGGGCAGGGACAGGGGCAGGGACAAGGGGACATCATAGTGGAGGTCTGCTACAGGCTACCTGACCAGGAAGGCTGAGCAGATGAGACTCTCTACAGACAGATTTGGGGAGCCTTTTGTTCATAAACCCTGGTGTTCATGGGGGTCTTCAACTTCCCCATCTGTCTGAAGGACAGCACAGCTAGACATGTGCAATCTAAGAGGTTTTTGAAATGTGTTGGTGGTTACTTCCATCTCCAGGTGGCAGTGGAGTCGATGAGGAGAACTGCTGTGGTGGACTGTGTTGTCCCCAACGTGGAGGGGCTGGTGGGAAGATGAAGCTCAGGGGCAATCTTGACTTCCATGACTGTGAAATGCTGGAATTTGATCAAGATCCTTAGGGCAGCAAGGACAGTAGGCTCATTATCCTGGATTCAGAGGAGCAGACTTCAGCCTCTTCAAGAACCTGCTTGGTAGAATATGATGGGATAAAAGCCTGGAGGGAAGAGGGGCCCAAGAGAGCTGGATGATACTCAAGATAAAAATCTTTCTCAAGCTAAGGATTGATGCATTCCAACAAAGAGGAAGTTGGTCAAAAACACTGGGAGGGCTATTTGGACGAGCTCAAACACAAAAAGGAAGTTATACCGAGTAGAAGCAGGAACAGGTAGCCTGGGAGGAGTACAAAGAGCAGCCAGGGATCAAGTTAGGAAAACTAAGAGTCTTGATAGAATAAAATCTGGAGAGGGCCATTAAATGAAGGGCAATGAGAAAAGCTTCTGGTGTTGTGCTGGTACAGAATACTTGGAACAAGTACTTTTTTTTATTGCCATCAATAGTGTAATCCATCTTTACTTCTTTGAGAGCAAAAACATACATCCTATATGAATAAGTGGTAATACATTTTCTTTATGTACTGGCTTTGTTTCTTGATGGAACACATCTTGCTACTGCTGTATTCTAGGAGTATGTCACTGGACAAACAACACCCTGATTTTTCTTTGTATCCCACATGTTCTTTTCATTTTTTTTCTCCTGTTTTTTTTTTACTGTCATAGCCTCAAAATTTATAAAATGCTTCTCAAGACAAACTTAAAATAATATTTTAATTGATTTCTGACAGAAACTGAGCTCAAAGCATTGTTTTTATCATGTTTTTCTCTTTTAGATTACTGTAAAGTTTAATTTTTTAAGAAAATCCAATAAGGTTTTGTGGAAAAAAAACATAGTGTGGAGTATAATCTGTACTGCCTATATCCCACTTAGATCTCTGTCCAGTAGCCTGGTGCACACCTGCTTCCTGGCATTATCTGAACCTGTGGGAGCAGGAGATACTTTATTGGGGCTGAAAGCTACTGGTGTGCCTGTTTTAGGGAGATAGTACTTGTCTCCCACCTGGAGCCATCCTGAGACACAGGTTCAATGGGGAGCTGAAATTCCAGGAAAATCTGAAAACCTAATGTGAAACATGGACCCTAGCAACCTGCAAAGTAGTAATGCCCCTGTGTTGCTTATGAGTATAGTAACTAGAGCTGCATGTCCAGGAAGTAGGAATAGTGGGCTCTAGCCCCTCATGTGGTGAGGGCATCTGACACCTCTGTTTTCTACAGGCTGATCTCTACTTACTAGCCAAAGGAGTAGTATGGGTTGCCATTCATGCTGGAATTGGACCACTTTACAGGGGTTCTTACAGACAAGCTGAGGAAGCAGGGGCTGCATGAGCAGTAAGATGAATTGAAAACTGGCTTAATGGAGGCCAACCACTGGTGGTGTATCCCAGTGGGCAATACTGGATCCGGTCCTGTTCAACATTTTCATTAATGTTCTGGATTAGAACGCTCTGGCAGAGACTGTCTGCAGTGAGTTTGCTGATGACACGAAACTGGAAGGGGTGGCTAATGAACCAGAGGGTTGAGCTGCTGTCCACAGCGACCTTGGCTGGAGAAACGGGCTGGCAGGAATTTCATGAAGTTCAATAAGGAGAAGTGCCAAATCCTTCATCTGGGAGGTGCAACCCCAGACAGCCGTACAGGGACCTGGCCAGGTGGAGGGCAGCTTTGCAGACAATGTTCTGGTTGTCCCTGACACCCAGTAGAACGTGAGCCAGCAGTGTGCCCTTGTGAAAAGAATACTGGTTTCCTGGGCTGTGTTAGGACTGCATCTAGTAGGTCAAGGGAAATGATCCTGTCCCTCTGTTCTGCTGACACATGCTTGGAGTATTTAGTCCAGTTCTGGACTCCTGATAGCAAGAGAGACATGGACAGAGTTCAGGGAATATCCACAATGACAGTGAATGTACTGGAGCATCTGCCGTGTGGGAGCTGGAGCTATTCAGCCTGGAGAAGAGAAAGCTTCTCATCAGTAAGAGAAAGATCTCATCAGTACCTGAGGGGAAGGTTCAAAGAGGGTTCACATAGTGATCTTTCCAGTGATAGGACCAGAGGCAGTGGGCACAAGCTGAAACAGAGTAGGATCCTTCTGAACATCAGGAGATACTTTTTTTTTACTGTGAGAATGGGTGAATACTGGAGTAGGTTACCAGAGAGTTTGTGGACTCTCTGTCAAGGGACATCTTCAGAAGCTGTCTGGACATGGTCCTGGGGAGCTGGCTGTAAGAGGCCCTGTGTAAGCAGGGAGTTTGGATGGTCTGTAGGGGTCCCTTCCAAACAAACATTCTGTGATTCTGTAAGTGCTGACAGCAGCACTCAAGGCAAGAAGAGTGTTTGATTTTTGTAATTTTTTCTTACAGAACACTAGATTCATCTGTCCTCCTAGAAGAAATCAGTCTACTACTTTGCTTTCCTCCTTCTTAACCTAGAGTCTGAGGTTTTTTTGGCTGGACAGTAGTTAAGTAGTTCTTTTCAAAAAGAAAGGCAAAGAGAGGTGCCTTCCTTTGTCTTCGCAGAGTGCACTCAGGGGTGTTCCAAGGGATACTTAACCAGGGAAAAACCAATACAAATTCACCCTCCTTTGGGTGAAAGGTGACCTGGACTGTTGTCCACATCCTGAACATTTCTTGACTATGTGGTGGTGATGAACATGATAGGCAGATAATTCCTTCTCTTACAGCAGCCTTCATTTTCAAAAGAATTTGCTAGATGAATCTGCTTAGAAAAGACTAGGCAGGCTGAATGTCAAGTGAATGGAGATACATTTCTTACCAGTTATTTAAATGATCCTTGGAAGGTAAAACTCTTGTGTGGATTGGATTTCCCACAGTGTTATAGTTACACTTGTCTTTCTCTTTGTTATAGGAAATGTACACAACTTGTCTTAGTAAAATTGCATCAAATTTCTCCATTGTTCAGGTAAGTAACACTTAGACAAAGCAATACTTCACTTGAATACAAATGGGAAAAGCTATTAACATTATTAACTCTTGCACAAATCCTAACAAAGTACTAAAAGGGCATCTTCACTTTACTTTAAAAATAAACATTTTTATTTTTATTTTATGATAGCATTTTCTGCCCACACTTATTTGAGAAGGAAATGTTCAGCAATTTGGTTTGGATGTTTGTCCTACTCTGCAGCTCTGTAGCAGGTATGTTTCTGGATTATTAGCACCTGTCTTGCCATAAGAAATTTTTCCAAAAGGTAAAATTTGCCAAATGAAATTTTGAAGAGTTCTGAAATATATTGCAGCTTTGTTGTAAATTTTAGCCTTACTGATTTAATGTATTTTTGGATATTGTAAGTAATAATGATAAATGCATGTAAGTTACATGCATATCTTTTATATATAGGAATGTTTTGTAAAAACAGACTTGAAGTACAAGCTTTTTTTTTCTTCCTTTAAGTCTATTAATAAAGTATATGAGTGGAAACTTCCTCATTATTTCTGTGAAGTTGTTGAAATACCACTCTAATGTAAACACCTATTGTAATACAGTAATTAATGTGAACTTCATTTTCAATCAGCAGTGTCTGATTTCAGTGACTAACTGGGCATTTTATTTGATTTCTAAATGAAAAAGAAAATTAAATTATCTTTAGACAACAAAACAACTTACCATTTTTCCACTAGTATTTTAAGAGGAATATGGCTATGTGATGTCTTTGATTTTTTTTTTTTTAGATGAAAACTCCATCAGAGATGCTGACATTTTTCCTTCATCTCCTGAAATTGAAAGAGGATCCTCCCTGGAACTATCTTGCGTTCTTAGAAAGAGTGACACACCTCAGAGAAATGCAAACCACATCATCTGGAAACTGAATGATGCATTGATTTCTCCAGAAGAATATAACATTGTGAATGAGACTGTATCTAATATAACCATCCATAATTTCACTTACAGCACAGCTTATGTGGAATGTCTCATGAAGTACTTGGACAAGGAACTACCTTTGGTTCACACAGTAGTTAAATCTGGCTGTAAGTAGAAAGGCAGAAAGAATAATCTTAACACTTTTTAATAACTTAATATAATAATATTACTTCTAAAACAGCTACTTTTGGTTGTTGCATTTTAAAACACATGTATTCAAGTATATATATATTTATATACGTATTATTTTTTTTCTGAAATAAAGCATGAAATTACCAGCATTTCTTACTGACACAGGTCTGTAACCACTCAGACCCTTTTGCCCAGATGAAGTTTTCTGTCGAGTTCCAAAGATAGTGGGTCTGTCCCTTTGGTTATATCTTCTTTCTAGACTAGCCAACTTAAGCTTTCTCCAGAGATGATTTCCTCTCTAATCCTCTCTTCTGAAGAAATTATATTTACACTCTCTTACAGAGAATGTTAAAATATGTGTATGAATTCTCTAATTCATTGAACAGATTAAGTCAAGATGATACTAGCAGGTGACTGGGCCTCCCATTCTAATAAAGAAGCAATAAAAGCAAAACATCTGTAGGAAAAAATCCAGCAAAAGCCTTGCTTGTCTGCAAAGCTTAGTGTGCTGTAAGCTTGTTGATAAAAGCAAGATCTTTTGACGATTCTATTAGATGGGACAGAAAAATGCTGTTTTGAAAAGAGGGCTTTTTCAAAAGTTTTTTTAGTTTATTTCACTGGGCACTGTTCTTTTCTACTCCACTTTCTTCTAAGCGAAATTGAAGTGAAGAAATTGAACTGTAACAAAAAAGTCTTTCAGGGTGTTCGGGTGTTACATTTTTATGGATGACTTCAGACTGTAGAGATTGCAGAAGATTGTTTCCTTTGTGCTGTCTTGCTTTTAAGATAATGAGAGTCCAGAATTAGTGATCTCTTTGAGGTCACATAGATCTGTTTCCCAGGAACTTCGGCACTCTTGAGGCTGGGCAGGTGTCTCAGATTCAGGTCTTTCATAGGGTAAATGATTAGGTATTTAGAGAGAGAACCAAAAGGAGTTCTGTCTGTCACAGAATGCCTTTTTGTTGGTGCTTTTGCTGTTTGTTTTCCTCTTACTTTCTGGACTCACCTTAAACTACAGATGTGTTTCAGGGGATAGACGGGGTATGTATATGCTTAGATGTTGAAGATAGTGTATGAAGTGGTTTGATATGTGATAGTTAAAGAGTTACTGCCTTTAGACACACTTAGTAAGGTATTTCTGAGAAGTAGTTGGAGAAAATCTCACTGTCTCCTCAGGGTAAGATTGAGTGGTTTTGATTTTGGCTTTGTGAAGAGTTCTGGGGGCAGTGAGGGATGATAAAATGAAGCACTATGAAGACACTGAATGAAGTTTGCCGTAATTGCTTTTTGACCAACAAAATCAGGTGTACATAAAGTTACTTCTGCTGTTTTGTTTGTTTTTTTTTAACCTCGCTAATTGTAGTTCGTCCAGACATGCCAGAAAATATTTCCTGCATTTACTTCTATGATGTTAACCTTACCTGTACCTGGAGTGCAGGAAGAGAAACAAGTTTTACAACAAACTATACTCTTTACCGAAAACTGTAAGTACTAGAGATACTGGGCATTGGGCTGCTGGGGTGTGACAACCAGTTCTCTTCCTCTCTCATCCTGACTTCTGTTTAAAGAAAATTTGAAATCATCATGGAGATTGGAGTATTGGCATTTCTCAGTAATTCAAATTGGTTAATTCAGGGTTGGTAGTTGTTGAAAATACTTGCAGTCTGATACCTTTTTAGTGTGCTTTATAAAGGAAATAAGCATTCTCAATGAATATTCAGTAGAGAAATATATATATCAGAGTTGATGCTCACTTGTTCTTTGAAGTAACATTACTAGTGAGATTGAAAGTTGAGTGCCCATACACACAAATGGAGAATGGAGGCATTTATGGGAGAGTTTCCCAAAAACTTTCTATGTAATGAATTATCCTCATTTTGGGTGTGTAAAAAAGTTTGCTTTCTCATCTGCTTTAAAAAATTCCCATCAAAATTCATTAAACCACTGCTTTACTGCAGTATTCTGCTTGACTCCAGTAGTGTTTGACCTAGTGACCCTTGGAGTCATAAGGTTTCAGTGAAAAAATCCAGAGCTGTCCTTTTGGATTGCTTGGGGATTTCTTTTTACAAATACAAATTATGTGGTCTCATGCTTTCCAGTGTAAAAGCATAGATACTTGGTTCTTTCCATTTCTATTAGATTTTAAATGTTGGTTAGGAGCTTGCTTTTTCATAAGTAACTGTGAAAATAGTGAAATCAGTGATGTTCCAAGGCAGATCTCAGAAAGGATTTTGAAGGTGATAGCACAGATCTATCCCAGATGAACTTGTCGATCTGACCTTCATAGTGCTGCTTCTGTAGTAGTAGTAGTAGTAGTAGTGCTTTTTTTCTGCCTAACCAAGACTCCAGGTAATACTGTTTCATGAAGATATTTCTAAAATGGCTGAAGTTATTCTTGAGAATAGGAAGGAATTCAGACTCTGAATGGTACTTTTTCCATCTGGATGGTACTAGCACTATTGTGCTAGTGTATACTATCTTTTTAATTTAAATTGTGAGGTAGGGAAACCTCTTTATTTTTATCTCCATTTTAGCTTTGATGTTTTAGTCTTCTACCCTTTTAATGTGTAACTTTCTTACTACTTCTGGTGTTTCTGTATTTTATAACTTAGCTGCATTTGTGAAGCCAGAAGCTAAAACAGCCTTTGAAAGCACATTTCAATATTATTCCTTCCTGTATAAGCACAGACTTTTTATTAGCCACAGAGTCAATTGGACTGCAGAACTATTTCCAGCCAAATCTAAACATTAGTTTTAATCCTGGTATCTCCCTAGATGAGTTAGCATGTGACTGCAAAAGCACTGGTACAAGGGGGCAGGGAAATTAGGAAAGGGTATTCATTTGCACAAACATGTTGTCTAAAGATGTTCACTGGTAAAAAAGTCTTGCAACCTCAAAGATATAAATGATAAGCTAAGAATTTGTTTGAATTATTCTAAGAATGTCCTCTAGTTTCTAACTATTTTTTTTGTTCTCTTTTATAGGATGAGTTCTCCGTATACAGTCAGATCCTGTCAGAATACAACAGAGTCATGTTCATTTTTTTATCCATACAATGATTATAGTAATGATTTTTGTTTTCAAGTGGAAGCTAAAAATGTTTTGGGTGAATCCTTAACAGAGTGTGTTTCTATACCTTTGCAAAAAATAGGTAATTAAAAAAGAATTAATAAAGATTTAATTTATCACCTTTCCATGTAAAATTCTTCAAATTGGTTGGTGTTTCAGGAGTAATTTTCAGCAGTTTCTTGATCTTACTGTGAAGTGGTGAGAAATGACAGGGTGTTGTTTTCATGCTATGCAACATCTAACTGCAACAATACTTCTTTAAGCTAATATCTGATATATCCATTATAAATTTTTAATATTTGAGAAGTGAAGGCCTTATATTAAAACTTTTTGTCATCCTAATTGGTACTCAGATGCTAATATTTCTGAGTGGCACCAAATACCATTGCAACATGTGGCTGTAATGAATAGTGATATTGCAGTTTCTCAAGGACCATCCATTATTTGCTCTGCTATTCTATTTTCTGGTTAGGAATGTTAAAAAAACCCACCTGTTCTATGTGAGGTAATGATTGCACAAAAGAATATTATTTTGTCTATCCCTTCTCCTTCTGTCCCGTGCTTCTCCTCTGTTCATTTTGGTGTTGTTAATCAGTAACTCTTGTAACTGACTACTTTTTGCTGCAGCACTCAACATCAGTCATATCCTTTATTCCTGTGTTCAGACCTGCTGTGACTCCTCAGTACTCTTCACATATGACTCTCATTACTCTCCACATTCTCCATGCCAGACTTGTCTTTTCTCATTGCTAGGCCATTCTTTTCCCATCATCTCCTTTACACTTCTCTCCCCCTCAGATCCTTTGCAGCTGAATTCTTTTCTCATCTGCAGTTCAGTCTTGTCTTTGGCATCCCAGCTCTGTTTCATTTGTTTTCCCTGCTGTTATCTCTGGGTAATATTTTTCAGTGCTGATTCAAATGAAAGACATCTGCACATCTATTTGAGAGCAGGTTTGTGAGTAGAATCACAGAATCATAAAAAGGCTTGGGTGGGCAGGGACACCTTCCACTAGACCATATTGTTCAAAGTCCCAAGTAATTAAATCAGTTATGTGTGCAATTTCTCTTACAGTTTACTTTTTATATGTAGGATTATGTCTATAAAATAAACCATCACATGAATACTCCAATAGGATGTGTGTTACTGGGATAAGGATTTAACTTCTTGGAACACACAGAGAAATTTTCAACTTTTATAGAAGCATTTTCCTCTCTTAATGTTTTTGTTTCTTCTTTCTAGAGAAATTTGCCTCTCCTGAAATACTTTCAGTAAAAAAAATCCCTGGTATTAAGCAGTTACTTATGGTAACCTGGAAAATGCCTGAGAAAATTATCCCTTTAAAACATATAATTTGCCAGGTTCAATACAGAAACTTGTATTCAAACTTTACCGTAAGTTACATAATTTTTCTTTTGCATGCCAGTTTCTTTGTGACTAACATCTTAATATTATAAAAATTATAGAAGAAAGAAAAGCAACAGGTTTTTTGATATAATGATAATAACCTTGCTATTGTAGTAGAATGTTATCAGGGGTGCGTGATCTTAAACAGTGCGTGAGCACTGTTTGGTTTTCTAGGGTTAATTGTCCTTTCTCTTTTGTTCATTATCTGTTTTGTTACATATCGTGCTTCTCAGTATTATTCTGTGGAAGGATGAGGGATGACCCTAGGCCAAGGGATTATACATGCAATCAGTCACAATATTTTATTTTTCTCTTGCATTCTGGTGTTGAAAACAGCAGTTGCTCAGAACCACATTATTTGAATCTGATTAAGATGGAATGATGTTAAATTTATTTGAAAGTGAATGCAAGTACAAATTTTGCAAGATGCAAAATAAGGGAATTTATTTTCTTAGTTTGTCTTCCTGATAGTTAAGGAGAATGGTTGTAAAAAAAACCCAGTATTTGCATATTTCAGCCGATCTATTCCTGTGGTTCTCAATATGGAAGGGGTCGTGTTTGTAGTTTTACTATTTCTTCTTTCAAATTAAAGAAGTGGGCAAGTTTCTTGGATTGTTTTTTTTAATTTCATTGAACTGTCTGTCTACTGTTTTATGCACTAGCACTACATGTAAAATTTTGGGAGAAAAAAATACATCAAGGTAGTCATCAGAGCTTTAAAAAAGTTTCTAATGTTAAAGATGTTTCTAACTAGCATCTTTCTCACGTTCTCGAGCATCATTACTGTAAATATGGCATACTATTTCTTGGATTCAGGATATAATATTCAGAATGATTGGATGGGCAGGAGGGCTCAGGTCCAGTTGGGGTACTGGAAATGGAACTAATGATTGTTTAAAAGATGTGTTTGAGATGTTTATCCCTTTGGAGCCAAGGCTCTGGTCCCCTTGTGACACTTACTGCTCTGAGGTCCTTGGAGGGCTACAGCGTTATTGTTTATCCTGGCTATTTTTCAGCACTTGCGTTAGAAATCACCTGGTTTTTTTAGCTATCAAGTACAGTCTGTCCATTTGCTTCCTCAGCTCACACCTCTGGATTTTCACACAGACATTCCAGAAGAAGCAGTAGATATCCATGACTAGTAAAGACATAGGAGCTGTTTCTCTGTCAGCACATATATGCAAAAACCCCCCAACGAACCAAAACCACCCCCCCAAAAAACCAACTAGAAAATATTTGAGCAAATGACAGATACTTTCTTGGCGTTTAAAGTCATCAGAGAAAACCAGTCTAAATAGTTTGGTGTGAAGTGTTTTTACTGAGTGAAAAACATGTGACCTGTTTTTGTACTTGCATATACTAAATTTCTAAGTTTCTAATTATAATGCAATACCAGTGACAGCCTTTTGGCAAGTAACTAAAACCTGCTATGAGGTGTCTCCAGTTCTGTGTCAGGTTCTGCCAGAGGCTGATAATAGTTTTGGAGCAATCTTTTTATTGTAGATTTGTTGCAGAGTCTGTCACCTACAGTGGTTTGGAGAGCCCTGAATTCGTTCTTGTAGAGGCAGGTATTTTTTGACAGTGAGTTTCTTGAAATCAGAACAGACTAAAATCTGCAGTTACATTAGGCCCCACTTCCTATGACTGGATGTCTGCATTTGTTGTAGTTGTTATAGGTTGTTATAGCACAGTCTGCATTGTTATAAACTAATTCACTTTCCATTGGAAGGTTCAACTCATGGAAGCCAGGAATTTTTTCACTGTGTTTTAGCCCTGTTGTGTGTGTTGGAGTGAGTGAGGTTCCTTTTAAGACAAAGAAATTACTCACATTGTCATTACTTTTCTGAAAAGATCCCACACCATTTATTTCTCACATTCCCATCTTCCTTCATCACTTACAGGCTTCATCTAATTTTTTGCCTCTTGGTATCTGAATTTTTTGTCTTTTCATTTGCCTTTTCATTTTAATCCTATGCTGATAATCTTTGGGGTAGCCCACGGCCACACTGTTGTATGGCTGAGCTAGAAGGTCTTGTAACTCAAACAAGACCGGAAACAAGTATCCAGCTGACTCACAAACTGTGGTGGGGGGAATCACTGCTTCCTCCAGGATGCTGTTGTGGAACATTGTTATAGTAATGGCTTTAGCAATAACCACTTGGCTTCCCTCCAGTGGGACATGCATTCCTCCAGCAGCTTCTGTGCACAGCTGCTGTAGAATCACATGTGGGCTGCACACTGTTCAAGCCACAGGTCAGACAGTAGAGACCTAGTTTGGGATCAAGTTTTTCAAACTCTGGAATTTTACAGGAAGAGCAAAGGTGCTACACAAAAACTGCATCTTTTTTTTTTTTTTTTTTTAAAGAAAATAAGTCATATATCTTCATGCAATTTTATATCAAATAACTTTTGTTCATATATGTATTTCCAGGAATTTGTCAACGTGTCTCTGAATTCTAAAAAAGGTATAGTGTCATGTAATCTCACAGGTCTGTGGGACTCCACAGACTATTCTGTTGCCATTCGGTGTATGAATAATGAGTCAGCATTTTGGAGTGGATGGAGTGGAGAGAAAAACGGAAGTACAGAAGAAAAAGGTAAGCTGCCTACCTGTGAAAGCTTTCTTCTGCTATACTTCGAGGCATTAGGGTTTAGCAGGGAAAAATTGTGTTTCAGAGTTCAATTCCGATATTGAATTTAGAATCCTGTTACTTAAACAGAATATGTGTATTTTGTTTAAAGATAGAAAACTGAAAAACAGCAAGTATTGGGGATTTGAAAGGTGATTCAAACAGCATAGGCCTAAGAAGAAAACAAATGAGTAGACAGTGAAGAGAAGAAAACTTAAGAGTGTAGATGGAAGATTTAACAATGCAAAGTAAGATAGTAGCAGAAAAGTAGTGCAGCATGTATATTCAATGAAATAAATTTTAAGTAGAGAAATCAAAGTG
Source organism: Pseudopodoces humilis (assembly GCF_049639895.1). Classification (NCBI taxonomy): domain Eukaryota; kingdom Metazoa; phylum Chordata; class Aves; order Passeriformes; family Paridae; genus Pseudopodoces; species Pseudopodoces humilis. The sequence continues at coordinate 60,122,166 of NC_142203.1, read as the reverse complement.
CCAGTTATAAAACAAGACTAGAAAGTCTCTTCTAGGACGCTCTAGAACTTAACAAATAGAAGCGATCAGGAGGAAACTTATGGAAAGAAGGAAGTACCTAATTAAGGGAAAAAAGGCTACTACAGAAGAGAAAACTTACTTTTAGTAAGTTTCTCTTAGACTCTATGTTTGAAACCTTTTGATTGTTTTCACCATATTAGAGAAACCTTTTGCTTGTTTTCACCATGTTAAACTGTCTCTTTAACATAGCTACAAATTGCAAGTTTGTTTTTTTTTTTTGTCTTTAAATAGCTCCTCCCCGAAAAGTGGATTTGTGGAGGGTAATTGAGTCTTCACACTCATCTAGAAACAGATCTGTACATCTTATGTGGAAGGTATATACTTTTTTTGTGAATTGATAAGCATATTGGTATCCTGTAGCTGATGTTGTCTTTAAGTATTTTAGTGCTGTAGTGCATAAAATTTCCAGAGGTATTTGCTGTTATCAGAAAAAAAAACCTCACTGAACTAAATTAGAATTGAAAAGGCTTTTGTTTACTGAATGGTAGATGAATGGAGTTTTGTAATCTCTGTGAAAAGGGAGCATTTAATTGTGTTTGGATCATTCATTGAAAGTCCTTAAACTGCATTTAAATAATCCAGTTTACCAAACTGTGTTTAAATTCACTTTAATCTTCTAGTAAATTGTCCAGAGGCTCCTTGTATTTCAAATCTCAGCATTTGACTTTTGAAGTACATCAAGGAAATTGTCATGGCTGTCTGTTCTGAAGATGGGCCTAAAGAAAATACCTTGCTTTTCTAAATAAAGTATAACAGTTTTGTAATTTGATCTTTAATGTAGCATATATTTTTGCTTGTGCAAATAACACCGCAAAACACTTACTACTGTATATTTTTTTGTAACAGTCATTAAAAAGCTTTCCGCCTTCTGGGAGAATTCTAGGCTACAAAATACAGTATTTTCCAGAAAACAAGACTGCATGTAAAAGGACAAACAACTCTACTGATGAGAAAATCACCATATTTTTAAATGAAGAGGCACATATAATATCTGTCACTGCCTATAACTCTGCTGGAAAGTCTCCTGAAGCTATTTTGAGGATTCCATCCACTGATGAAAAATGTAAGATTTCTCAATGTTATATTTTTCTCATTAATGAAAAAGTGATTTTCATATCTGTTTAAGTTCTGATACAGTGAAAGCAAAATTGTGCTAAGGACTCCTGTCACATGTATATCTTGTCATATTTTGCCATAATGAATCATATTTCTGCTATAGATAATTATTATAGGGATTTAGTTTTGAGATACAGTTGTTAAGATATGAATACTTTGGAATGTCATATTGAATTTCTGCTGTATTACTTTCTGAGGGTTTTTTGGTTGGTTTAGGTTTTTTCCTAACTTTGCAGCTCCAAAATAAATTTATGGAGTGCTACCCAGTTCTTTTGCATCCTTTTGTTAGCTCATAAGATTGGTTACCACAGGGCCCTATTGCAGAGTATTCAACAACATCATTCAAAGATATGATAAATAGAAGTCTCTAAGTTGTGTTAGTGGAAGGAGGGAGAGAAGCCTTGTGTTTATTCTCATTTCGTAAGCATTCACAGAGTTCCCATCCCACCCACTGCCAGCGGTGGAAAGCTAGTCTGCTCTAGCACAAGAGTTGCTCTTTGGCTCTTATGTTTAATTCTGATACTGCTTTGAGCCTTGTGTTGCAACATCCTGCTGCCAGCCATGATCTGACAGAGAGATTGTATTTGACACACTTGAATCACTTCTAACATCAGTTGTTCATGATGCAAGTGCAAGTGTCCGCCTGGAACTGCTCAATCAATTTCCATGTCTAATCAGAAAACTGGATATGTAGATTAAATGTAGTTTTGTCCTAGAGGTTGCTGACTACCTCCCTATCCACTTTTGCATCCCACCACAAAGGTTCTTCCGCCTTTTCCACTCTGTGGTGTGGTTTCCCCCCTACCAAATACATCTCTTTTTTTCTCTGCTTCATCAGGTCATTTTTGCCTCTGCTTTGCCAGGCTGGATTTTTTTCTCCAACTTTGATTACCTCTGTTCTGCAGACTGATGGTTCACCTTTGCTACAGTATCATTCCTGACCTTGCTGACTTGTTTTCCTATTCTATTGCCTTTGTCATCTTGATCAAAATTGCTTATGAGCTACTTCCAAAATTGGTAGTAACTTGGTTTATAAGGTTTTGCACACTGCAAAATTTGGGTTCTGAAAGAGAGACTTGCTCTTGACTTCTATATGTGTTTTTCAAGCTTTTGTGAAGACAGAATTGATGATATTTTCTGTTAAATTTTTAGCCTCTCAGATGATTGAAACAATGATAACCTCTACATTAAATGAAGAAGTGGTGGTGCAATGGAAGACCTCTGACCCAGAAACAACCACATATGTGGTTGAGTGGTATGAGGAATTGGAGACGGACCCTTTTGTTAGATCATGGCAATATGTGTCAAATTCTACGGAGTGGAAAAATAACAGAAGTATGTTTATCAGTTACAGCTGTAACAATGTACAGATGTACATGTATTTATAGGTAGATTGGAAAGAACAAACACAGATGAACTCATGCATCTTTCCTTGACCACTTTTAAACATAACAGTATTATTACACACTTTATTGAAATCTCTGCAGATAATGTAATAGCGTTTTTTAGTCTTACAAATGTTCATGCAACATGCAAGATAGTGTTTGCTCCTGTATAAGATTAGGCTACAGAACTGGTGTTAAAGCAGTTCTGTGGCTCTTGATCTTGTACCAGTAGGGAGGCCTGTGACTGATGTCACTGATGTGACTCATCTAGCAGAGAAATCTAGAACTATAAAAAAAAAAAAAAAAAAAAAAAAGGGGAAAGGTCATGCTCCTCTATGTTTTAAAGGGAGAACATCATAGCATCATAGTCCTCCATGGGCTGCAGGGGGACAGTGTGCTTCACCATGATCTTCACTACAGGCTGCAAAGGAATCTTTACATTCCCTGTTCCAGTGTGGATTCCCACCTATGGGAGACAGTCCTTGTTGAACTTCTCCAACTGTAGTTGGAGTTATTCAACTCCAGCGTGGCTGTAGTTATTCACAAACTGCTCCAGCATGGCTCCCCTGTGAGGTCACATTGTCCTTCAGGCATCTACCTGCTCCAGTGTGGAGTCCTCCACAAGTGGCAGGTGAATGGTCCACTTTATACACTGAGTACGATGTCACATGGTCTGAAATATCCCTCTGGTCACCTGTCCTGGCTGTGTCTGCTCCCAACCTCCCAGGCACCCCCAGCCCCCTCAGCACCATGGCAGTACGTGAAGCAGAAAAGGCCTTGGCTCTGTGTGAGCTCTGCTCAGCAATAACAAAAACATCTCTGTATTGTCAACCCTGTGTTCAGCATAAATCCAAAACACAGCCCCCTGCCAGCCACTGGGAAGAAAATGAACTCTACCCCAGCAAAACCCAGCTGGATTAATGTATGTACAATGGCCATTACAAAAGGTGTAAGGGACTGAAAGAGCAGAAGAAAGCTGATATAATGCAGGGATCTGTTGATAGCCATTATTCTTGTTGACCAAGCTGCAGAGCTTGAGAGGAATGATTTAGGAAACTCTTTACACTGGTTTCATTCCAGGGAACATAAAGCTACAGATATGTCCTCTTGGAGTTGATGGGAGTAGTTGTAAGTAGTGGGTGCACCCTGTTGATTACTTGGCTCCTGGATTGTTCAGAGTTCAAAACTTCATTTCCAGAAACTGGAACTATGTCTTGAAACATAAAATTTTACTGGAGAGATGTCACTTGGGACAATTGTACCCTTGAGTCAGGCTGGTTAGAAGCAGATCTGCAGTTGGTATGACTAGAACATCAGCTCAGAAATAATACAATAATAGAATATTCTGAGTTCTAGGTGGCCCAGAAGAATCACTGAAGTCCAACTCCATGCACAGGACACTTCAAAAATCACACTATGTGTCACTATGTTTTGTCCAAATACTACTTGAACTTTACCAGGCTTGGTGCTGTAACCACTTCCCTGGGGAGCCTGTTCCAGTGCCCAGCCACACTCTGGGTGAAGAACCTTTTCCTGATACCCAACCTAAGCCTCCCTGAAACAGTTACTTGCCATTCCCTCAAGTCCTGTGTGTTAAGAGTGAGGGACCCCACTGCTTTTTGATCTGATGCATGAGACAAAGTTGTCTCCCACAGAGCAGTAAACATAAAGCTATGTGAAATCAAAAATACTACCTTCAAGTGTTTATACTGCTTATTTGAAAATAGAGACTTTCTCTAAAACTGTAGAGATTTTCAAGATGAATAAGTGGATTCATATTGAGTTGTATAATGCTGAAGTGTAATTACCCATTGAAACTATTTCTAGTGGAAAATGAGTCACAAACCATGTGCTCTTACAAGTACTACAATGAAAAAAGGTGTGTTAAAGCCAGTAATGAACATTCAAATCGTTAATTTCATACTGCACTTGCTAGAGAGTTGAAGAAAAAAGTCGGTAACGGTATATTTAGAATTCCCTTGTGATTTAGTGTATTTTCATTGTATTGACATCAGATAGAGATTGTGTGTAAATATTCTTTTCTTTCATTTACAGAAAACTTCAAACCTTTTTTATGCTATAACATCTTAGTGTATCCTCTTTATGGAAATAACATAGCAGCTCCATCTTATGCACAAATCTATGCTCAAGAAAAAAGTAGGTATTTTAAAGTAACGTGTTGTGAAAGATGTCTTGTGTCTGTTTCTCAGGATGTATTATCTTTGAGTGATTTGGTACTATCGTTATTTGAAAAAGAGATTAAGATGGTGGAAAACTCCCCAGGTTTCTGGGTTCCTGATTTCTCTTCTGTTCAGTGACAAAATTGGTCTATAAGAAAGTATTTATCTTGTGATACGGGTACATTGCTGCTTGCACCCACTAATTTTTTCTGAAGTTTAAATATTGTACACAAAGCATTTGGAAAGAGTATAGCTACAAACAGGAAAAAAATTTTTAAACTAGCTATCCCTTCAATATTACAGCTCATTTAGATATACAATTATACTTGATTTTAATGCTTGATTACATTTGTCAGTCTTAATATATTGGGAAATTCTACTCATAAAATGGCTGGTTTGAAAAATCCACTTTTTGTTAAATTTTATAACAAAATATTTGCGGTCTTGTGCATAAGAAATGGTAAGAAGACAAGATGTTTATAATTAGATAGAAATTGTGGATGAAGTAGTGCTTTGTAGGGGAAGGGGTAAAGTTTCTTTATTTGTAGAAGTTTATTGTGAATTCAGTGATTTATACAACCAGCTAGAAGAATGTAGTTTACCAGTAATTTTAAGATTCCATGTGAAAATGTTGATTGGTGTGTGTGTATGTGCATAAGTACGTCCATGCAAATGTTCATGCACACATACTACAATGCACCACTAGAGAGTATTAATTACTGGGGGGAGGCAATGGAGTATTTTATGTTTGAGTAGTAATTACTAGCCCAGTCAGAACTGTGTTTTGAGTGCTTTCCTGTTTATAGGTAGCTATGACAACACTCAAGGTTGTTAGAGAACGGGAGGGAAGTTGAATTGTTTTAGAACTTCAACACAGAGAACTCTTTTTTCAAAGTTATGAACTATGTGTGTGATGTGGTATTGTGTAAGTAGAAGGGCTTTGTTTAGTGTGATGGGCAAGGCTGAGGATGCTGGGGGTGCTGGAGATGACACTTGAATCCCAGCTCAGCCAGAGACCTTCTGCAAAGGCAGTGGCTCTGCACCTGAGTCCACTCCCAAGTGCACAAACTATAATTTTCTCATGATCTCTCCCTGATGTTGTAACAATAGAGCCTTTTAATGATCACAAAATATTTAAATACAGTAACACCTAGAACTATGCAAATGCCAGAATAGATGAGAGGAAGTTTTATCAGAAGAATTCCTACCCTAAAAAAGAGAGTGAGAAAAGTTAAGGACTGTGTCAGAGCACTGAGGTTACGTACTTTCTCATGCCTATGTTTCCCCTAATGTTATTGGTATGTGTGAAATAACAGAGCTGGATAGCACTGTGGCACATTGACTATTTTACTACTTTTGCTTTTTACAATGCTTCTCTCTAGAGCCATCAGAAGGACCTGTGGCTGATACAGACATTCTGGGGAAAAATGAAGTTACAATAAAGTGGAATGAGATTTCAAAGGCTAAAAGAAATGGATTTATCACTAACTATACAATATTTTATAAACCTGAAGATGGAAAGGAATTGAGTAAGTATACATCAAACAATACTTCTAACAGGGTTACAGAATTTTCAATCTCTCTTCCATCTTGATGCACCTTTGAAGTCAATGGAAGAAGTCATGACAGGAGAAGAGGCACTAAAATATATTAGAGAACCATAGATTCTGTGTAAATTCCTAGATCAGGAGTGTTCAGTGAATTTATAAGTTTCATGCATGTCCTTGGAACGACATGCCTTCAGTTTCTGGAAAAGTATGGTGAAAATATTTTTATTGTCAGTTTTATATTAAAAGCAAATTTGGAAATAACAGTAAAGTAAGCTGCCAAGAAATAGTTTCTTTGGACATTATTTTAGATCATTTTCTTCAGATGTGTTTAATTTTCTATGCTTGCCATTGCTTTCCTGGTCTAGAGGCTGATAGCATAAATTTGAGCATACTCCGCTGCCTCAGGAATAGTGTCCATACAATCTGGTAGTGTAATGGTATCTGTTCAAAACTTCTTTAGTTTAAATCTCAGCAGAAGCTTTCATGAGAAGTGTTTGGGTGACCTAAACTTTTCTTCCTATATAGCTTGTGAAGAAAGCTGTTGGGTCAGTCAGTGCTTCAGAATTGGTTTTTTCCCTCCCTTTTTTAGACATCATTGTTATAAGGCACCTAACACAATCTCTTTTGCCAAGTTTGCAGACTTACAAATCTTGTGATGGTTGTTTCTTATGGCTTTCCAGTTCAGACCCAGGGTGTCGCTCTATTAGGAACGGCTGGGAATGAACGACACAGACTCTCTAGGGAATCAATCAGGAGAATGTCTCTAGTTTATTACTTCAGGTTTGTTTTATAGACTGGTATGTGGAAAGTACAGAAAGGAAACTCCCATTGGTTAGCAAATCACTACATTACCATCATTGGTCAGTGGTGCACACTACCCCCTGACTTTCTCCTGCAAAGAAAACAAGAGACAGACAACAACACCTGCAAGGCTGTTCCCTGTCTCTGAGGATTGTTTGGAATCCTCCCATGAATTTCTCAGGCTAGCTTCTCAGGCAGGACTGAGAGCTATGCAGCCTGTAATTTCTACAGGCTCTCTCTTTCATAGTTAGACAGAGTCCACAACTCATCTTTTTTGTTTAGGAAAAAAAAAAATAAAAAGGCACGGTGTTTGTGATCTCCTGCTGGGCTCTTGCAGGAAAGAGAACAAACACAGCACAAGAGGTTTCTTTTACCAGAATGGATGCTGATTTAGAATTTTGGTTTATGTTTTGGTGTTTAAGAATTGCTTTCTTTGCAAGGACTTGATGGTTGATTTTAATACAACTAATTTAGTGAACTAACACACACACCATATAAAACACTGTTAGTCTGTTCAAACTGACAGTCTAACTTGTCGATAGAGAAGTTTTAAAGAACACTAAAGTGACAAGTTTACTTTACTTATATCTAGACTTAGTGAAACTCTACTTAATTCTACTATGCAAAATCTATAAATTTTTTACAGATCAATTAACAGTGTTGGGAAGCTGTTTGCATAGTAGAGATGGTAGTTTTGTCAGGATCAGACTGCTGTTGTTGTTAACTGGTTTGAAGTTTGCATGTTCGGTAGAAAGTTGGTTTAGTTGTTGGCTGCTGTTCGCTGGGGTTTTTTTGATTGGATTGTGTTGAATGTGTCAGTATTGAGTCTAAGGGCTACTTTGGGGGCCCGTCAGCAAACTTGAAAGTAGCTTGGGAACTCAGGGAGGTCCAGGGAGCCCGAAGCTACTATCTCCTCGCAGCTGGTTCTCAGCTCTGCGAACATAAGACTCAAAAGGCAGAAGGTGAAACTTGGGTTCGCAGGAGAGGAATTTGGTAGCACGGGGACGCCTGCAGCACTCGTTTCTACGCTTCACGAATCTGGCGCGGGGGTGGCGAGGTTCGCACGTGCGCGGGTGAGCGTGGGGGAGTGCGGGTTCGCGCATGCGCGGGTCGCGTGGGTGAGCGCGGGGGCGCTTGCCGCTCCCCCCCTGCCGCTTCTCTGCCAGCACTTCGGATGGGCGCGGGGTGGCGATTTCCCCCCCGCGGCGCTGGCAGGCCCCGCGGGTGGCTGTGAGGGCACTGCCCCCCCGCCGCGTATGCGGCGGGGTTTGCTGGTTTTGCTGCAGGCCCGGCTCCGGCTCCAGAGCTAGGTTCGGGCTCGGCTTTCACGGGGTTCTCGCGGCCGGCGGTGGCGGGCAGTGGCGCCCCAGACTCACTTCTTCCTCTCTCTTTTCCATCTCCTTTCTCGTTTTCTTCTCGCCGCTGCTGCCGCCGCCGCTGTGGCTCTGCGGGCGGTGGCAGCGCGTCTGTGTGCTCGGGTTTTTTGGCGGGGCCCCGCGCGCTGGGCGCGGGGGGGCCGAGCGCTGACTCTCTCCCCCCCCGCTGCGCTGGCGGGCTGCAGAGGGGGCGTCCGCGCCTCCGCCCGCGGCACAGAAGAAAGAAGCTCGGAGAGCGCGGAGGGGCTGGAGAAAGGAGGTTCTGCAGCCGCCCGCGGTGACGCTCTTGGCGCCGGCGGAGGCTCTGCGAAGGGCACAGGCGGAGACAGCTCTCTCGGCGCCAGTGGCGGCAGTGCCCGCGGCACCGGTGAAGGTGCTATAGAGGGTGCAGGCGGAGCCGCGCGATCTCTGCTCTTCCGCCACTTTTCCGTTGGCAAAGCCCACGCACCCAGCTCTGCGGGTGACGGGCACCCAAACTTTTCTGGAGAGGGAGATCTCTGGCGCACAGACTGCTCCTGCCTGCGGCTAAAGTCTTCTAAGGGTCCGGGCAGAGCCGAGGGAGCGCTACGCTGCTCATTCACGGTCTCATTTCCCAGTTTCTCATCTTGTACAAAGGAGGCACTCCTGGCATCTAAGTCTTCTATCCTGGCCTCACTGTTCTCAGACTGGCACCGTTCCAGTGCTTTAAAAATCACGCTCCAGGTTGTTGCTAAGCTGCACGCAGTGGTATTTTCCGCAGCTAGCTCAGTCCATAAGTGGTCTCCTACTGATAGCCAAATCTCAAGGTTAAATGCATTATCTGCAGTCATAGTAAGACCTTGCGCTTTTACCCACTGGAACAAAGTGCGCATAGCTTCTTCAGGAATACTGAGTCCCATGCGCGGCAGGGCGTCCTGCCACGCAGAGTAGATAAGCTGTTCATTAGCTGAAATACAGTTCCCCATTATGAGAACTGTTTATCTTGACGGCTTCGCAAATGCAATGATGCGGACACTATCGGCTTAAACCCGGGATTTTGAGCTCTGCTTCACTAAGATAAGCCGTTCCAAGCCCACTCACTGGCAGGTCTCCACTAGCCCATTGGTTAAATACCAACTCTCTCTAGGAGAGCCCGGGAGAATTTCACTGACCCGTCTAGGGGGAAGGGCTGGCCCGCTGTCTGCACTCCCTCAGAGGTTCAGCAGATGCACATCACGTCAGGGTCACCAGATGTTGCTCTATTAGGAACGGCTGGGAATGAACGACACAGACTCTCTAGGGAGTCGATCAGGAGAATGTCTCTAGTTTATTACTTCAGGTTTGTTTTATAGACTGGTATGTGGAAAGTACAGAAAGGAAACTCCCATTGGTTAGCAAATCACTACATTACCATCATTGGTCAGTGGTGCACACTACCCCTGACTTTCTCCTGCAAAGAAAACAAGAGACAGACAACAACACCTGCAAGGCTGTTCCCTGTCTCTGAGAATTGTTTGGAATCCTCCCATGAATTTTTCAGGCTAGCTTCTCAGGCAGGACTGAGAGAGCTATGCAGCCTGTAATTTCTACAGGCTCTCTCTTTCAGAGTTAGACACAGAGTCTACACCAGGGCAAGAATATTCCTGGTAATTTTTAAGTGTGAGAGAGAAAGCTAATTATTTCTGTCAGATTTAGTCACCTGCACACAGTTTTTTCTACTGTGTTGGTTTCTGAGTAATTTAATCCTGACTGCTTTGTGCAGGGTCATCTGTGAGATAAGGGGGTCTCATGTTACAGAGCTTTATTTCTCCTTATTACTTTAATGTAAAGCAGGCTGTGTCCTTTTTAGGATTTTTTTAGGATTTTCTTTAGAATACTAATATACTAAAATACTAATGCAAGGGAGTTAAATTTAAATAGCAAAAAGTGCTGTACTGATGTTTTTTGACACTTCTCTGATGTCACGTGTTCTTGATAATAGTAGAATGTGGGGATGTGTGCCAAGGTGACTTCACTGATGGCCTTTTAACATTAGAACTTCACTTTCCCACCCTTAAGTGAAACTCAGTTTATTTAACTTTGGACATATTGCAGCGTAACTATTTCCTGGGTGTTTCTTTATAGAACTGACTGAGGAAATGGGTTTCCTTTGACTTTGTGCACCAGAAAGTGTTTTAGTGACTGTAATTTCTTACATGAAGATGCATTTGGTACTGTTAGACATAGGATGACAGGATACATGCCCTGCTTAAAAAAAATCTACAGGTGAAGCACATTACATTAATTTCAGTACAAACTGCAGTATTGGAAATACTGAGTTCTATTCATAAAAGCATTTTGAAACTTGGAAAAACATTCTTGTTTATTTTGGCTTTCCTTTGATTTATTGGGGTGGTATCCCAGTGCTGATAAATGACATTTTTTTTGATGATCAGTTTCTAACTGTGTGTAGTCGAAATATAGTTAAATTTCACAAGCTACATAAACTATTTGAAGTTCTTAATTTCAGAGCCAACTATTTTGAGGAAATAAAGTTCTCAAAGTGCTAATTTCAGTGATAAACTGCAGGAGATCATCATTCACCTATCTTTAATAGTATCAAAAATATTTGTATTTATTTTTAAAAGCAAATAGGTAATGGTTCAGGTTTTTGCCTCAAACTTTTAAGTGGTGCTGATAAATATCGTTTAGTAATTTAAGGTTTGTCTTTTAAAGGACTGGTAAGGTTGCTTTGTATTTCAAATCACCTTTAAAATAGTTTGTGATCTGTAATTGTAGAAGTTGCTGAATAAGTGTATAGTTCCCTGATGTAGCACTACTTTTGTGTATTTACTGACATAAGTCTTCTCCTAAAAAGATGAAACGGTGAACTCTGACACTCTGCAATACAGACTGAAGTCCTTACAGGCTAATACACAATATACTGTTCGGATCATGGCAAGCAACAAAGCTGGTGGGACCATTGGAGAGCCAAGAGCTTTCAAGACTTTGAAATTGGGTGAGTAATAAGCCAGGTTAATTATTACTGTTTTTAAGAATGGGCTTGGAAGTAAGAAATACAGGACATTGTTTTTTAGGCATTTGTTAACTTCTGTTTGTTTTTTAAGTAGTGTTGAGTGAAACAAGGAAGAATTGGCAGCTGTAGTTGAATTTAACTTAATTTCAGTGACAATCTCACAGACTAAAAAACCCCTCAGAATGAGAAGTCAACCCCAAAAGTCTTTATTTACTTGTCAGGAAAGCTGTGGAGTACTGTGGTTGTTTGTGGAAGCAGCAATGTATATGCTATTAACTATGGGATGGGATGTCTAACAGTTGATTAAAAAGTAGACTTTTTCATCTGAGAGATTTACAATAACCATACATTGTGTTGCACCTATTCTGGTATATAAATTTAACTGATAAATGGGTGCAGAGGTGTTGTGGCCAGTGGGTGTGTAGGGAAATACCTTTTCCTATCCCTTACTATTTGTCTAAGCCAGATTTGACAGGGAGGTTGGTATAATGGCAGTGGATCAGAAGTTCAGACATTTCCTCATTTCAGCTTCTCAGTTGAAGAATATTTTCAGCACATTCCTAAATGCCTCTGGTGCTCTGGTTCTTGGAAACTAGCTCAGAAATCTGAGCAGTGTTTCAGTCAGAGTAACTAATTTTTTTTTTTTTTTGTGATTTATATCTATTTCCTGCACCTAATTTGCAATTTATCTTTTTGTAGCTGGTAAGCTGGTAGAAGTAGCACTGCCTGGCAGATTTAGGTGAGCATAAAATAACAGGTGACCAAGAGGTAGTGGAGTCTTCATCCTAGATTGCTTTCAAAGGTTGGCATGGTATGACCTTAAGCGGCCTGATCTAGTTTTAAAGTTGCATAAAGTGATCTACAGATATCCTTTCCAATCTAAATTACTGTGTGATTCTGTTAAAAAAAAAGAAATTTTAAAATGTGATAAATCTGTTCCTAGAGCATCTTGGAAAGTCTCATCATGACCTGGTTTTCTGGCTCAGTAGCTGTGGCTTGTTGGATTCTAAATACTCATATTTTGACTCAACTAGAATGGGTATCCTACAGTATTCTGAGTAATTTTGGCTAGTTTTGACAGAGCTCTTTAGAATTGTGCTAATTAAGTGACTTGGCTATTAAAAACTGTCTTAAGGGAATACCTGAAGAAATGACAATGTGTACTGATTGGTTTTTTTCTTTTATTTCTTTGCTTTTGTCTAAAGATAAAGATGATGTCATTTTTATTGCCATACCTGTTGGGATAAGCATGTTGTGTCTGATAGGCCTTTGGATAACATGTGTTTTGAAAAAACATGCGTGAGTATATTTTCTGCTGTCTAAAACTGAATGCAGCCACTTAAAATTAACTTGTAAAATGGAAATGTTTATTTCTTTTTTTAAATGCCTTTGTTGTTTTCAAAACCAATGTCAAAATAGAAAACAAGCAATTGAAGTAACAAATAAATAAGTGGTCAGGTTATACTTTGACTGCAGTTTATGTGCTAAGTTAAAAAATAAGGATTAATTTTAGAAAGTTTAGTCAATTGAAACAAAATAAATGAGAGAAACAGATTAACATATCACCTACATCAGTTAATGGAAAATGCTACATACATACCATTTGCAGTTCTGTGTTTATTTAAATGAGGGGAGCAAACTTTAACTCAGTTTCTGAAAAAATTAATAATGCCAAGAAATAAAGCTTTCTAGATACTTTTAATATGCTAAGATGGTACTAGAATATATTTCATATAGCCCCTATTGCTTATGTTACTTATACCAATATGACTTTTATTAGTTTGTGATGCCTCCCTTGAGCAGCAAAGGAGTAAGGAAAAAAAACCTAGAAACTACATTGTGTAAAGATATTGGGATGCTTGATCCTTGATTATGGATCTGAATCTGTACATGATTCATAATCCTTTCATCTGCTATCATGGATGTCCCCATGGATTTTAAATTTTTTTCTCGGAGCATGGGGATCCAGTAACATTCAAAAGATGACTGTGAGGTTTTTTAAAATCAGCTAATAAGTAGAACTGAAGCAATAATTTCCCTTTTACATTTTCATCTGTGTTGAGTATACTGAATTTTTACAATCATAAAACCTGATTTTTTTTATTCTGAAGAATACTTTGAGATGCAGTAGAATGTTTACATTCTTGTGAAGATAAAATTGCCATGTGAAAAGTCAAGCTAAGGACTGGTTTTCATTCCCTTACCTTTCTACCCAGTGTCAATGAGTGATTCAACAACTGAGTATCATTCATGTGCTGTTGATTTAGGAACTGAGTGCAGCTCTAATATGGTGTAGTGCTAGGGACACTTTTCACCTGAAGTGGCTTTTCACTGAGGAAACACTCTGAAAAATGATCACAACAAAATTTGTATACTGTCTTATTTTGGCATGGTCTTATTTTATATACTATTTAATTGAGTGACATAATAATATATATAATTATACATATATACATAATATGTAGAATAATAAAAAATGGCTTTTGTAAATTAATAGATTTTTTGCAGTTTCTGTGTAACCTCTGAGGTCTTGTTGGGATCTTTTGTAATAAAAATGGGAAAACAATTTTATTGAAAAGCATTGTGTTGATATAGAAAAGACTTCCTTTGTGAAAGTTTGATACTTTAGCAGTAATTGGAATTTCTGGTAACTTGCTTATTTTATTTTTAATAATATATTTCTTTCATAATATGGCTAAAATTACTTTCTCAATTATAGGTTTAAAAAAGTTTGCTGGCCTGATATACCAAATCCTGAAGAGAGCCTTGCAGTTGAATGGCCTCTTGCTTCATCTATGGTAATAGTTGGAATTTTATGTATTAAAGAAGGGATCAAATGGAGATAAAATAAATCCTTTTCTGGCAGTCATTTTATGAATCAAACCCCCCTCTCACCTTTATTAAATTCCATTCTTCTTTTCAAGTGCTACAGAATGCTCTTTGTAGTATTCCAAAACAAGAGAGAATATACATCTTGATGAAGTATGTTCATCTGATTCTTACAGGATATTTAGAAATAATGTTTTGAAGTGACAGTATGGTTGTGGACATTGTTCATTTAATAAAGTAAATTAAATTTGCATGGGCTGATGAGTCTACTAAGTCAGGTTTCCACATCTGCATACCTCCTCCCTTGTCCTCAAAAATGTATTGCAACATATAGTAAGATTTGGTATATGGTTGTATTAACAGTTATTTTTATTTTTTGAATATTAATTCCTTATTAAAATTTTGATGTTTATTTGAATGGAGTGGAGTTGATCAGGTATATACAGAAAGTGTAATTTGTGGATAATGGGATTTAAATTTTTTTCTCAAAAATGTCTGGTTAGACTAGAAAAGATGGACACAATCCAAACCTGATTCTGAGCCTTCAGTGAAATTCATTATTTCATTAAGCACAGAAAACCTAATATGAAATTGTTTAGCAAATGGACAGAATAACATTGCCTTTTTTAGTACTCATTCACACATGTAACTGCATCCCATCTGAAATGCACGTGAGCTCTTTACTAGTGCAAGTCTGAAATTTCAAGTGAAACAGAGCCCAAATAGCAATAATTTATTTATTAAAAAATGACCTGATGCATTATCTATCCGTTTATAACTCTCCAATTTATCTCTTTGTACTGACAGAATAATTCATTTTTGAAGAGAGTGTCGTCTCAGACTAAAACTGTAGACTACGAAGACATAAATGTTTTGGAATATTGTTTTCCTGAAGAAGGTCAGGAAGAATCACTACTAATAAATTATGAAAGCCATGTTTCTGAATTTACTGATATTAATACAAAAGGCATAACTAACAGAGATGAAAAGATACTTCATAATGAAGAGGATGAAGCTGCTAATTGTTTTTCCCCATCTATGCCTTACGTAATTGCTGATCAATTTACCAGAAGTCAAATGCATTCAGCTTTGATACCAGTGAAGGAAGTCCAACCCATAGAAATGGTGGCAAATGATTTGTGTGGATCCCAACAGAATCCAATTAAAAATGAAGAAAATGATGTTGAAGAAGTTTTAAAGCTGGAAGATTTCAGTGAAAAAGCACTATTCAATCCATACCTTAAAAATTCAGTTAAAGCAAGGGAATTTCTTGTTTCTGAGAGCTTGCCAGAGCACAGTATGGATGAATGCAAAAGCCAGTCAAGTGTCTTACCTCCTTTTCAACCAAAAGTTCCAGGACAGTCCTACATAACGCTGGACATGTTCAGGCTGGCCAAAGCTCAGTAGCGTGAGAAAACTCCATTGTAAAATCATCCTGTGAGATATCCCTTGGCACTCCTGCTCATAGGCATTAATATCTAACGTGGCTGATCTCAATTGATTTGGATGGTAACACCCTTTTCCTTCAAATAGCTGTGAAGTAGTTTTTTAGACTGTGTGTGTACACATCAGAGTTCCCTTTCAAATTGGATTTTTGGGGGTTTTGTTGGTTTTTTGTTTTGGTTTGTGTGTTTGTTTTTTTTTTTTTACCAGGCATGCCAGTAGTGAGGCACAAGAAATAGCTTTTGTTATTTCTTGGTAGTTCTCCTGTATCAGCGTGCTAAAGCAAACTGCAGGAGCATCCATCATTACAAGCAGCTCATCTCTTTCTCACAACACAACCAGTTCCCAAGGCTCAGCTCTGATGGGGAAGCACGGGCGGAATTGAACAGTGTCAGAATCTGCCAAATCCTTCCTTCGGTTACATGGAGCAGAACTACTTTCCTTTTCTTATTTTCCTTGTTTGTTTTTTATCTGATTTTATATATCATGTTTCTCTTGCTTTACAAATATTTTCTAGATTTCAGTAGTTGTCTTTTTTCATCATGACTCTTGAATTAATAGTTTGGCCTTTCTTGTCTTTAATGAGAGTATATTTGCTATGTTATCTGCATTTTGGAAAATGTGTTATGTTGCCTCCTTTCCTTTCTCATGTTTTTAATAGTCCTCAGCATTTTGTGCTGTTTTTGTGTCTCCTGTTTGTTTCCTGCTTTCTAAAACTGCTTACTGAAGGATAACTTCTTATCTTCTTGTTCCTTTGCTTCTGTTTCAATTTAAAACTGCATTTCCCAGTTGAGGTTTTGATATTTTGAACTGAAAAAAAAAGTCAACTAAATATGTCATCTTGTGTTAAAATAAGCACTGAGTTAGGAAGTTGTTCTTCAAGGAGGTAATGAAAAGACACTAAGTCTATAAAATCTTCCCAGATTTAGGATTAAATCAATTACCATGTATTTACATTTACCGTGTTGCATCCACAAGGTATTTCTACATGAGGATATAACTTTTGTCATTTGTTTTATGATTTTGTTAAGCCATAAATGGAATTGTAGTTTCCATTTTACAAATCAGCAATTAAGTAGTAAAACACTCAATCACACTAATTTTTTAACAAGAAGGAGGCTATTATTGTAAAACTCTTACTGAAATACTCTGCTAAATAACAGGTTTAAAAAGGTGGCGAGTCCAAATAAATTGTATTTGAAAAGAGTGTTCAGTATGTCACATATGGGAGATATAGTAATTTTAAGACTTTGAATTATTTTTACAGTATTTAGGGGCTTGATGTCTTTAGTCTTGTTTGCACAAGATTGTTGTTTGCGCATCTACAGGTTTCTTCTGGAGTAAAAAAGATACAGGAGTTATGGGGATAGAAAAATGAGAGACAAATGTGAATAGGATTAGAAAGCCTTTCCTTTCTGTGCAGGAGGAGGAGCAGAAGAATGGAAAATATATTGTAAACATGAATGAGGAGGCTGAGCCTTTCCCTGGATACAGTGGCTATTACTTGCATTGTTTTGGGGAAAACAGTATAAAGTTTTGCATTTATGATCTTTTTCTATAGTATGGAAGCTGCTTTAACTTAGAACAATATTCCTCTAGTTGCCAAGAAAGGATGGGGAAACAATTTCTGCAAATGTTTCTTATCCAGCAGCATTGATTTCCACCTCTCATGTTTGTTGGATCACTTTCTGAACCATGGTGCTCCAAGATGAAATACATATATGTTTGCTTTTGTAAACCCTTGCTTACTTAGGTAAGTCAAACTCTGGAGTTAGGACAAAGCTTTGGTTAGGTCAGTGCTTTTTCTGCTGCTTCAGTTGTTTCTATACTTCTCACTCACAGCTACCTTGTTGTATCCCTGGGCCCAGAACTCACCAATTCTATCACAGCATTTTTTTCCCTTAAATCTCAGTGTTTGTTTTAATATCACAATATATAAAAATAAACACATGCAGAGATATTTTTGACCTTTCTAGGAAGTGTTTAGCAGTTGTATGAAATTCTGCATATTCTGAATCGCATGTTTTAAACAGGTAAAATGTGAAAATAATGCAACCTTTATTGCTGGGTGGCTTGGGTAGGTTATCCTTGTAACAGTTCTTAGGTTCTGGAGGGTGAGTATATCCTTCTTTTTTACCCTACTTTATTTCCTTCCCTATTGATACATTGTGCTTTCCTCTCCTCATTTTTCTGCTTCCCCTCCCCATTATTTCTTCAGAAAAAACAAAATGCTAGAAGTGGGCTCAATACATTCCAGAAAGCAAGGTTGTCTTTTGCGCATGCTTTGAAATGAAAGCTTTGTGCACTTGGTTTGTTTTGCACTGGGAATTTTACTCTTTCTGACATTTTGCAATTTGTCTTTCAAACTAACACTGTGAAGCATTAAAAAATTAAAACTGAGAAAACGTGTAAAATTTTTTTTATTGATTTATCCTAAATGCACCATTTAGACATTTTAGATTTTCTTATTCACATAGAGTAAGTCTCACTTTGGGCTGCTGTTTATAGGGTCACAAGAGTGGGCTTTAGTCCTAGTAATTTTTTACAGCTGCAATTTGCGCTGGTAACTTTCTTTGAATGTTCAACAACAAAAATATTATTCCATTTGGGTTGTTATTCAGGCAAGAAAAGTAAGTTTCCAGATCAGCTTGTTAATGAAACATGTACTTATTAGACAGCACTAATTCCTGTGAGCAGACAGTGGTCTGAAAAAATCAAGAGGAGCTCAGCCCAGGCACTGTTTGTCAAGGACTAATGAGCATTTCTCAGATTATGGTGGTGCTGGTGCGGGAGTGTGGGATGCACCACCACAATCCACCCCATGACTAAAGTCAGCTTCTCTGGGCATGCTGCCCCAGGCAGCTCTACAGCTTTGGGACAGAATGGCTGGAACGCTGCCCTGTGAAAAAGGACCTGGGGGTACTGGTGACACAGCTGAACATGAGCCAGGCTGTGCCCAGGTGGCCAAGAAGGCCAATGGCATCCTGGCCTGGCTCAGCAATAGTGTGGCCAGCAGGAGCAGGGCAGGGATTGTCCCCCTGTCCTGGGCACTGGTGAGGCCACACCTGGAGTGCTGTGTCCAGTTCTGGGCCCTGACTGCAGGAAAGACACTGAGGGGCTGGAGTGAGTCCAGAGAAGGGCAGGGGAGCTGGGGCAGGGTCTGGAGCACAAGTGCTGTGAGGAGCAGCTGAGGGAGCTGGGGGTGTTTAGTGTGGAGAAAAGGAGGCTCAGGGGTGACCTTATCACTCTCCACAACTGCCTGAAAGGAGAGAGTGGCCAGGTGGGGTTGGCCTCTTCTTCCAAGTAACTAGTGTTAGGATAAGAGGAAATGGCCTCAAGTTGTGATAGCTAGGGTTTAGACTGGATGTTAGGAAAAACTTCACCAAAAGGCTTGTCAAGCACGGGGCCAGGCTGCCCAGGGAAGTGTTGAAGTCACCAGCCTGGGGGTATTTAAAAGATATGTGGATGTGGCTCTTGGGTGCACAGTTAAGTGGTGAACTTGGCAGCGCTGGTTAACAGTTGGACTCTATGATCTTACAGGTATCTTCCTTCCAACCTAAAGAAATCTGTGATTATACAGGGCACATTTAAAGACATAATCCACTTTATTGATACATTTTCCCCCAGGGCAGAAAGGAGCTGAAATCTGATCAGACTTTTTGTAGGTGCACCCATGCATACCATTCCTAAACAAAAAGAATGTTAGAATTACCTCTGTGCTTTTCTAACCTACCCAACACACTAATTTCTTGCTTGTTCAGAGCTTCTTTACAGCTAGTTGTCCATTACTTGTATTAGTATTTGATCTCCCCTCCAACTTCTTGTCTCCCTCAATGGTTGTTAGACCTTACATGAGGAGCTGTTGAGCTGCCATGTATTATTCATCCTTCCTGTGAGAAGAATATGTTACACATGCACAGTTAAGGTAAGTTGAAATGCACTCTCTTTCTCTAGTGTTTGCAGAAGCAGAATACCTCCAGGTGTAGACTTTTACCAAAAGGAGATGGCTTGGCCCTGTCACTGCTGCAAGGTGATATAGCTTCATCAGAAGTGATGCAGTTGTGCAGAAATAAACATATATCATGTGCATATATGCATCTATGTAACTACAGATTCCTTTGGGAAATGCCTGTTGAAGTGCTTGTGTATACCTGAGCATATGCATCTGTGCACATGCCTGAACTCAGACACATGCATACATGGGGTGTCTTTATTAATGTAGTTTGTGCAAGAGTACCCACAGAGAAGGAAGTTGTTTATGTGATTTATATTGTTGCATAGTGTCATTCACCAGCACAGATGGCATTGCAGGCTGCTTCACTGCTGGGATGTTTTGCATTGTGCATGGACTCTAGTGTAAGAGCCCACAAGGTCCTGGCCCTTGACCAGAAACCCTAGCCCACATTTGTGCTCTATCTGTGCACTGTATTTTTGCTTTTAGATTGATGTGCCTGGTTTCTGAGTTTCCTGTGTGAGGAGGTGCTTGGCTCCCTCCATTCACAATTCAGTGCAAAACAGCACTCAGTCTGGATGCTCAGGAAGCTTTGGACACATGGAGGCTCAAGTCCAGAGCTACAGGGTAGGAGTGTCACCCATTGCTCCCATGATACAGGTAATTGCTCAGATCAATAGTAAGACAGTAACTTGATGCCTTGTGATTGCAGCAGTGCTAGGCAAGGCATCTCTCAGGGATAAATTGAGTAGATCTGTGCAATGACACAACGCCCTTAGGTTATTAATACTGGGCTAGGTATCATACATTTTAAAATGACACTGAAAGGCTGGGCAGAACAAATGTCAGAGCCCACGTTCTGTGCAGCCTCAGATGAGCCATGGTGCACACATTATGATGTGGTCGTGAAAGTGAGGTTTGGTCTGGTGGTTCTTTGTAGCTGAATGGTACCAAATCCTTTGGCTTTACATTGTCGGGGATTAGAAATATTACAAGAAAAGATAATGAGTCAACTGAAGTTCTGTCTCAGAGAAATAACAGATTTTAATTTTGATCGCTCCCTCAATGAGTTAGAGACTTCTGTTATAGCAGGGGTTTCATGTATTGGGTTGTAAGATTTTAGCTTTGCTCATCTAGATGTTAAAATACAAAAAACCAAAGATTCAAAGGTGCAATGTTTGATGTAGCAAGCAGTGCAATTCTAAATCTCAGTGGTCTCACAAAACAGTGTTTTGAATAAAAAAATCATGCTTTTTAGGATTATAAGAGGTAATTTGTGAATACTTATTGAATAGCTTTATCTTTTGCTAGTAACTCTTCTGAAACAGTCAGGATACCCTGCTAAATGTCACTCGACAATAACATAGAGGTTATATACCATAAATTATTTAAGGCTATATTAAAGCTTCTTTTAAACAGATGAAATGGATACTAATTTAAATTAATATCTGAGTTGCTTTGCTCTTGTATCAATCTGCTGCAAAGATAATGGAAGTTTTGTTCTACTGCTCTGTGTTAATGTCTGGTATACTGATAACAGGCAGCAAGGCATATTCTCATTGCAGGTGAGTCTTGAGCCCATAAGAGCATGAGCTTATTGCAAGTACAGGTAGTTGTTAATTGCAACCTCTTCTCTCTCCTGGCACAACAGAAGTAAAATACACAGTGATCTTATGGTGTTTCTCTAGAAGGGCTGGAAAATGTGCTACTCTTGCCTCCTTGCATAACTAAAGGAATTTATATGTCTTGTGAACAAAGGATGACATTTGTAAACAGAGCTGACAAAAAATCATTAAGCACTGTTTTTGTGGCATGACCTGTTCTTAGTCATACTGTTTATTAGATGTATTTATTCCAAAATACTATTTGTACCCTTCCCACATACATGTTGTGTTTTGCAGTCTGAGAATTTATGAAGAAGGCTCTGAGAAAATAGTGTCAATTTAATCTGTTATGTCTTTCTTTCTTCCACTTTGCAGAATTTTTTTTTGTCAGTATTTGACAAAAATGTAATTATTCTACTGAACTTGGACTAGTTTGCCTGCTCTTTCACTGGGCTTTCTAATGATTATTTTGTTTGCCTTTTTTCTCATGAGTAAATTGTCATTTTACTTCTGCCCCACTGTTTAATTAAGAACTATCTTAATAGCTAAATACAAATTAATTAATACTAATCTAAATACCAATTAAGAACTATCTAAATATCTAAAACTGTTTTATTTTGGTCTCTTGAACTCAGAACATGAATATGAAGATTTACAATCAAAAAATGGGAACAGATGTTTGACTAACACATCCTTCTGTGAATTGTGATTTTAGCAATATATTGGTTTTCAAGAATATCAAAACATTAATAGAAACAGATGTGCATATTTATGCTGTAGATTTATCCCATCGGTATCCTAACAAGATACTTGAAAAGTAAACAGCATGATTATTTGGTGCTGCCTGTGTATAGCAGACTGGAGGAAAGATTAATGGCTCGAAACAACTGAAGTGTGTGTTCAGAGCAGGAAACAGGGCAAGTTCTGGGTAGGTGGTGCAGCCACTGCTTCACCCCTCACCCACTGGAGCCCCTGGCCGAGCCCCAAAGTGGCTACCAAGCCACTGCCCCCCAAGCCCTCTGTCCCACAGCTTCCTTTTCTCAAAATCTGTGTTACTTAAAACTGGAATTTCCTAAGTGAGTGCTTTGTGAAGTGCTTTACTTTAATTGTGTGTTGCTTTAAAATTTGCCAAGTACTTTATTCTCTAATGTTTGCAAATAAAAGCTTGCTATTCAGCCTCCTGAGAAGTTTGTTGTCTTCTGAGGGTGTTGAAATACCACAGCCCTTTCAAACACTTGCTGAGTGAGGTTGGGGTGTACCACCATTCCTGTGCTATACTTCTTCAGCTCTTAAAAGAGACAAGTGTAGAAAGTGCTCTCACCCAACAGAAAGGGGCACAGTTTCAAGCCAATCATGTATCTGACTTTACCTGAGAGGTTAAAACTCCAGGGTGCAGGCTGTCCTGAGATACCCCAACTACAGATTAGAGATATCCTTTCCCAGGGTCCTGAATTACTCAGGTTATTCAAGTGGGCTTTGGGGGCATGGAGGAGGGTGGAGGGTTAGCCCACAACTCATATGCTGGGGGATGAGGATTCTGTTTGAACAGAACATCTAAGGCTGCACTGGGCTTGTTTCCCAATTCAAGCTGTCAAAGAAACTAGGCTATAATAGGGTGGTTTATATTTTAAAAATGCTGCTTTGACATTGACTAGTCCTATTGAGTAGTGAGATTAAGACTTTTGAGTTGGAATGGCTCTACTGATATCTTTCTCAGCCTCTTATGTTGCCTTGATTTCCAGGCACTGCTCAGCCCCACACTGATGAGTAGCAAGTCTGCTGAGCCAACTAGTATATTGTTTCAGGGTATGACCTGATAGAATTGCAGTTTCTGAGTATTTATTTCTTGGAAAAGTAGCTTTATTTATATTCAATGGGTTTGCCATTGCTATGCTCAGAATGCAGTAGTAGCCTAGCCAAGGCTAACTTCTACAGAATTTTCACCACTACCATGAGCATGACATGAGTATGTCTAATGGAATTTAACAAAGAAGTAACCCTTTTCATAATCAGAAAAAGATTATGCAAGAGTATCTAGGGATGTCAGAGACAATGAGCATAAGATCATAATCATAGTTAATGGTCTGGATATCCACTTGGACCATCATTGATCTAAACCAAACATTTGATTCTGAAGCAAAGGAGCATTAAAGACTTTCTAAAACATTACTATGGCAAATTATGTCCTAATGCAAGAAATTTCTTTATTATATCAAATGAACCCAGCACAATTCTGCAGTGAATCTTCTCATAGCCAGTGTCTGCTAAGTCTGGACATGGACTCCATGT